>NC_067296.1:6880625-7188437 GCF_020740795.1 Apus apus | reverse complement strand
TTAGCATTGCAGACCTCCCATGCAGCTTTATATCTTCCTCCTCTTGGCTCCTGAGCCAAAGTTTGGGGAACAACAATGCTGTGATGGATGGACAGACTCCCATCATCAGACAGAGGGAATATCTGACAACATCCAGATAAGGGTGAGCTTTCCGAGGAAAATCATTATGCTCATCCATGGATAGATGTCTTTGGCAGATTCCCCTGTCACAATTCAAACGGGGAGAAGCCAGTTCCATGGAAGACACTGACCTTTCCCTTATGTATAAAGAAAAAAAGAAGAAAAAACAGCAGTGAGGAAAACAGATCAATACCACTTCCAGCAGCCTGCAAGACAGAGTAAGAGAGACACCCACTTGCCACTTGGAAGGATAAGGCTGCATCACAGCTCTTGGGCAACAGGCTGTGATATCTTTTGTGCCTGTTGCATCCAGTCCACATACCACGGTGAACCCTGCACCCAGCAGTTGTGCCACAACTCTAGCAGTCACACACAGCCCTGATTCTGCTGTCATTGAGGAAATCCATCTGTGCTTCCCCCCTGCTCTGCACTATTCCTGCAAGTACTTTCCTCCAGTGCAAGAAAAAAATAAGGCAGAAAAAGAACTGCAGAATCAGGTTTGTATCTAGTTTATAAACCAAGAAGATGACTCAGAAGTTGACCCCCTCCTCACCAAGCCTTCCTGCCAAAGGGCTATGCAATACCAGCTCCACCTGCTCAGCTCTGCTAGAAAAAAAAGCCAGGTTTGCATGTAAATACATTCACCAGCTCACTAATTAATTTTGAGACACGAGACCTCATCATCATCCCTCTAACCCCACCAATGTTGCTACCTACCTTTACTGGCAGCAGCCTCATGAGAACTTCAACACCACTTTGGTACCCAGCACATCATTGCAAACATGAATGGAGACTAAGCTAGTGTAACATAAAACAATTACAGCAACACTCATGAGCCTGCAGATGGTTTGCAACCAGTTGCATGAGATAACCATCCTTCTTCATCAACAGGATATTAAATTCTCCAGCTGGATTTGGGGAAATTGGTGGGGAAAGACAATGTCTACAATTGCTGCAGCACAAAAAGTGCACATACTCCAAGCTGCTAAACAGGGGCAGAAGTAAATCTTACTGTTTCTTCTGAGAAATGGTATCCAGAAGCTAGCTACTGCCTACAGGCCAGGCTCTATCCTGGACCAACGTGCAAGCATTCCAGTATCTGTGGGAGGATCAAAAGCACAAGCCTCACCCTTTCAATTAAAGAGCAGCCCTGAACCAGAAGCAGTAGGCTATCGGAGACATTAGGGCCACCCACGGTGGGAAATGCAATCACATGTGGAGCAGAAAGTGCATTGGCACACACTTGTGCTGGCAGGGGGGTTGGACTAGATGATCTTCGAGGTCCCTTGCAACCCCTAAGATTCTGTGATTCTATGTACTACTCTGAGCCAGCCCCTGGGTGCTGACATTCCACCCCACTTTCAGACAGCAGCTTCCAAGAACAGGCTTCAGGGAATCCATCTGGACAAGCAGCACCATGTGGGGCTGCATCTGCTTACCTACCACCCTCATGCACCAGATGAGCCTCCTCAGCTGGCTGGAAGGACCTCTGCCACCCTGTTCACACTGGAAAACATGCCTTGCTTCTCTGTGCAGTCAATGCTGCACAGAGACCACACCTCCTGAAGTCTCTCTGGCCCTGCACATCATTGCTGAGGAAGGTTACATGAACCCAAGGGAGTCTGTGAAAGTAGAGAAATTAGGGCAGTCCCTGGGCTTGAATATTTGCTTTAAGACTAAGGAAGTCAAACTTATTTGCAGCACTGGAGGGAAGCCTTCAAGGTGACCCAGCCACAGCATTCAGAACTGAAGAGAGCGACAGGCACAGTGAAGTGCAGAGTATCCAGTGGACATTTTTCTAAATATAACACTAACAAAATCAGGCAGATTCTCAGGTAACAAAGACAAAATGGTCCTGAGCCTGTTCCCATGAACCAAAATCAATCTTAGGGAATGGAATTGCTTTTTTACACCATTAATCTGGTCTAGCACAAAGAGTATTTTTAACAAGACAATCCTGTTCCTATCTGCAAGCTGTCAGGTATTTCCTATCCACATAAGACCTGAGCCCCTTTCAGTCACTGGAAGGCCTGAGGCAGGGGCTACATCCAGTCCTTGCTAGACTCACATTGGCACATATCAGAGAAACAGGTAGAGAATTTCTTCAGATCTCAGAGTACCTGTTTCTGTAAACATGGACAGAACCATCTCCAGCACTTTTCTCCAGAGTTTAATTTACTGTGGAACAATCTAGAAGGCAGCTTTAACACAAGTCTCTGGTAGGTAGCAGGGGGCAAAGAGTGCTACCTCATAAGCTAATGCAGCTGCTTAACAGATGGGTCTAAAAAGAATGTAATAATCACCATGCAGTCAAAAAGATCCCTGGGTCTTTGGGAATATAAATGTTAAACTTCTCATTGCATACAAAAACATGTCTATTAAAAGCAACATCAGACAGAGAAATAATCTGTGCTATTTTCCTCTCAAATGCTCATGGCACCAAGAAACAGAGCTGTTTGAGAAAAGTAAACATTTGCTTAAACATACCAGCCTAGTGAGTGACTACAGATTTCAGTTTTAGAAAGCTAAAGAAGTATATACAGCATTTTCTGTTCCTGCTATAACTCATGGAACTGACAATCCTTCCTTTGTCCTCACTGCCCTGTTCAGCCACTTCACGGTAGCAGAGTATGAGCTCTGAGCATTCTGTCAATATCCTTTGCCAGCCCCTGAGAGCTAGTAGGGAGCTCTCTGTGCAGATAAAAAAAAAAAGCTGTCAGTCTTTGGCCAAAATATATCTCCTGGCTTTTGTCTTCTCATTGACAACACCCAACAGACACACTCAGAAGTTCACCAGTGCCTGCAGAAGTCAGGCAAGCAATGGGGCAACAAATGCCAAAGACAGCTCTGAATCTGAAAGCTGTAAATTGCTTAAATTTGAACCAAAAGCCTATCTCCACCTCTACTCCTCTAAACAGAAGTCTGTCAAGTTCAGATAATACTTTTAGGATCTGTCTCCACTTTGTCACACTTGTTCTTGCAGATAAGCTAATGACCACTGGTTCAGAGATTTATTACAGCACAGTGCTATAGTGACAACGTGAAAGCATCCTGGCTACTTACACACAGCTCAAACAAATGGACAGTTTGAAGCAGAAGTCCCATCTGGCCCTTACAAAGCTTCGGACAACGCATGCACACAGCACCCTCTACAGCTGCCAGGCCAGAGATCTCCAGACTCAGTTCATTCCATGCAGTTCAGTTCCTCCAGCAACCAGCCCCTGCAACCAGACTAGAGGGTTGCTTACAATGAACCAGTTATCTTCAGACAGTTTTGCCTTCCGTCTCTATGCAATATATGCAATAGAAGCAGTGCTTGCATCCTGACCTGAGTGACTTTTATTGGAGAGATGATAAAACATGCAAATTACTTACTCTATGTTCCATGTCTCTGCAGCTCCCACAACCAGCACTCTACTCCCTGAACTATGCTTGCTGGTAGGTATTCTCATTAGATTATGAAAATAATTATATTAGCAGCAGTTCTGATCCCTCATCAATATGTTGCTTCAAGAGATTATGCTGCTTACATTAATTGAATGAAAAAGCTCTAGCCAGTTTAATGGCAGATTGCTTTAAATGCTGATTAATAGCTTTAACTCCAGGACTGCCATCTTCTACTAAACATAAATGCCAAAGGTCACTATCAGTTCAGATACCAAATCCCTTCCCAAAATGACCAAAACTGTTATTCACACAGAAAGTAGCAGAGATACTTTCTGAACATGTAGTTGCTTAAAATAACTTCCAGTTCATTATAATATTAATTAGGCTGTTGCTATCAATAAAGATAACACTAATACTTTAAATGCTTTGGGTTTTTTTAATGTAAATACTTCAAATGCTGCAGGAAATTATTCCTTTCACAACGATTAACATTTCCTCAGCCTGTTATCCATGCCTCACCTTTACCCTTCAGCTTACTTCAATCTGAAGTGTCACTGCTGGGCTAGCCAGCACTGCAGGTCCTGCAGTGCACCCAGCCTCCAGGCAGCAGTCTCTCACTTGGTATTTACCATGTTTGACCCATCAGGTAGAGGCTTCTTCAGGCCCAGAACTAACAACACAGGAACTTTCAACAGCTGCCAGGCAGCCCAGCTCCTCAGGAACCTAATAAGGCTGCAGGGGGATTGGTTTTTAACCCCACTGCTAATGCACGTCCCTGCTGTGCTACTTCCCAACAGCAGCACATGGGAATACCTACTTCCATTATTAGGTCTGGGGTTTGAATCTGAACCTGCTACCCGAGACACTGCAGGTTAATATACATCCCAATCTTCACACCAGTTTCATCTGAAGGAGCCAATTACTTTATTTGCATGGCCAGTGGGGTGTGCAAATGCTACCAGATAAATGAGGCATCTGCCAAGGCCTATTTGACTGTGCATCATGCAGACACTGCTCATGACTGCAAAGCACAGCAGATGAAGAATGCATTCTCCCTCCCTGCACAACCAACTCACCACTGTTCAACCATCTACGTGTGCAGAGGCCACAGGGCACAGGTGGATTGATACAAGATTTTTCATCCCTACCGAGATCAAATTTGTGTAGTCAATCTGGGCTATATGCAAGTGAGTTACAGGAAGCAGCAAGTCCTAGGGCTCTTGACTACCTCTCTGGTGTTAGGAAACCAGTATTAGAAAAACCTTTAGCTTTGTTTTGTTCAGCAATTCCCTGCTTCAGTACTCATGTACAATTTTCTTTCTCTGCAAACCTGGAAGTTTGCCAAGCAACATCCAGGGGAAGGCTGCAGGGTCTGAAGGAAGATGTCACTAGATCTCTCCAGCCAGAAGCAGTCATTCCTGCCAGCTAAACACACTGCACAAGGGAAACATCCAAATCCTCAATGAACCTGACATCAGCTTCCTTTCCTTCCCAGACTACTGTCACTTTTCTGGGAGACTCACACATGGAAGAATTTGTGAAGCCAGTGACTTATCTGGGAGCACACCAATCTACACCTTTTTCCAGGTCAGCCAAAATCCCCACTGGATCATGTTTTTACACCAACTGCTCCCCACAGTATTTAAGGGAGAAGCTAAAGGGAAGCCCTTGTCCAAACGTGGGGTCAGACCTGTTACCAACCTGACCTTTAGCACCCAGCTGTTAGGTGGGCAACTGTGCCCTAGTGATGCTTCCCGCAGCACAGCAACAGCCACAAGTCTCAGCCAAGCACTTTCACATCAGGGTACATGAAGCTATGGTGCCATGAGATCATGTCCCTTCCTCCCAGATGTTGAACCAGCAGGTAGTTCCATAGAAGTAATCATTACACAAGCACCGTTATCATCCAACATCTAAAAACCATTAGGAGATACAGAAAATAGCTGTTTAAGGCATGTAAAGAGAATTTCAGTCACCAGGTGAATTAACCCAGTACTCAGATTTTATTAAAAATACACCCATAACAGTACAGAAACAGACAATTCACTTCAACATCCGAGATGCCCCTTCCCCAATTTACACACTGCCAATGATACATTTAAAGCTTTCTGGAAAACCAGGAAGGGCCAAGACTTCAACCTCCCCTCTCCTTACACAGAAGGTCATTGTCACATACTTGTCAATTGCTATGGAGATTTCCTTATTTATGGTAGGGTAACATTAGCTGTCAAGTGGTGAATGCAGCCCTTGCAGACAAAAGCATCCCACTACATTAAACAGCAGGAAGTTCCAGAATCCATCACGGTCAAATGCCTCATAACAAGGAAAAGAAAAAATATAACACCCTTCATCTGGCAAGACATCCATTTATCCTTCCTGATAGCTCTGAGAAAAGACCAGAGCTGTTGCAGTGTGGTGTGAATGCTGTAACTTGGACAAGGGATCACAGGCAGCAGCATGGAGGGACACCATTAGCATAAGACAGTTTTCTGCTAGTACACTGATATCACAGCAGGTCCCAGGACAACTTGACAAATCCCAACCTGTCAAAAAAACAGCCAACATTGTCAGTCCACTCTACCACAAATAGCAAACATAGCTTTCAAACACTTCCCCCAAAAATATTAGACAGCTTCTCTAAAAACAGCAAAAGCCAGGCACCCCAAATAGGATGCACTCTTAAAACTGTGTTGTGGGAGCTTTTGGAGTTTACTGTACTTGATAAAAACCTGCAGCAGCTGACTGAGCCAAGTGCCAGAGTAACTATCTGGCCAGCTCTACCAGCTTCACCATCTGACACAGACCACTCATACTCCTTTTGAATTCAAGAGTGCTATGTAGAAAGGTCACTTATGCTCTTCACAGATACAGGCTACTAAGGAGACTTCAGCCTTGTTTGACATGATGATAGCTGCACAACAGGCACCTCACAGCAGCACAAGTCTGTAACTGAATGAAGCCAGTGACAACAGCCATTTATCCAACGCAGTGAAGTTCTGTTAAGCACATTTTCTAGAGCACTAGTGAAATCCTAATCATACAACCAAGTTTTCAGATGTCACACATCACTCATCTTCTGTAAAAATTAAAAGGAAGAAAGAACACCAAAAGCAACTGCTGTCTTGCAAACATAAATTTCTGGAAGCTGACTTTCACCCACACTTCTCCAAAGCACTGAGAACTTCCCAATCGGAGGACCAGGGCGAGGGGGAGGAGAGAAAAACAGAAGAAAAACTCTCAAACTCTTTAAGAAGCACCTCATTTAAACAGTTTAATTGGGGTAAACAAAAAAGGCTATGCTTGTGTCTTAAAAGATTAACTAAAACCTGTCAAGAAATCTTCTGAAAAGCAGGAATTCTTTCACATTTGCTCAAGTCTTTTAGGCAGTCAGACAGCATTACAAACTCAGTGTTACTATGAGACATGCAGACAGCTCCCTCCAGCGCTGCCTGCCCTCAAAGCACGCAACACACATGTAGGTTCCTGCAACAGAAGTACAAGGACATGTAGCCTCAACGTAAAGCCACATGAAGAATTGAATCTTGCAGCTGTGGAATCAATCTGGCTAAACCAGAAACTTGCATGAGCACTGCCAATTTGGCAGGGGAAAAAAGTCTGAAGTCATCATGACAAGATGCTCTTCAGCTGTACAGCAAAAGGCAATTACATTTGAAAAATCTTTGTGTCCATAACAACTAGCCAAGTATTAAATCTTGCAGAAGATGGTAAAGGGAAGTGTAAGTATTTCAACAGATGTTGATACTCAAGTTCAACACTCAGAACGGCCTTGCTGCTATGCTCAAATCTACAAATCTATGACATTTCCAGGCTTCTTTTCCTTTTTTTTTATTTTGACCAGGAAAAAAGTTGGATCAAAGACTTACCATTCTCCCCTGCCGGAGGGGCACATATGGTGGGGGCAAACCAGGCAACTGCCCTCATCACACGACAGATCACTGCCAGCTACAGCCATTGCATCCAGACTCTCAGACGCTTAACACCCCCTCCACCTTTGCAGCACCCTACAAGTGAGGCCCAAGGGAACAGTTAGCAGCAGGCCCTGTCAAACTGTGGCACACAACAGCACTTCCCTGCTGGTGCATCAGACATGACCTGGCTTGAACAGCAAGAAGTCAACACTGTCGTTCCGCTGGGGAAAAAATTAAGTCATCACTTACACCAGCAAGTCCCCAGGGGTCAAGGGCTGCACACCAACAGCAGCTGTGTCACACTCCCCACCTACCGCAGCAGATCCACAGAGAATGAGTGAACTAATGGCACAGGAAGTGGCAAAGCCATGCACACAGATGGCCACCCTCACACTCCCTTGGCCAGGGGTGAGGGCAGAAAAGATGGAAAGACACCTCTCTTCCAAAGGGACAGACTTCAGCTAGGATGGTTCCTGTCCCTTACTGGGGCAGCTGCTATGAGCAGCAGATCACCCACATCTCTACAAAGGGTATCCTTACAATGAGCTCTCTGAACACAATGCATCAGGGAAACTAACAGGACAGAGCTGTACCACCATCCTGCTCCAGCTCAGCCCACATTGGTACAGCTTACAGATTCCTTGTCCTGTTCACTAGTCACATCTGCCACTTTGGACATGCCGGAATAGGAGCAACAAGAGGCACAAAGGACTTTGCTGCAACGTTTCTGCACAAGGAAAACCTCTTTGTTTTCACCTCTACAGCATTTATGCCAATGCTCAAATTTACACATCAGTCAAGTCTCCAGGGACAAAGACTTTCGGAAGTAATTCCCTTGCAGAAAAGTATTTAATTCGCCTTTTAAAAATTAAATTCAAACTAAAAGTGTTGAACAGTTTCTTTATGGACTTACCATCGTTACTTGAAAGTGGTTCAGGCGTGGTGTAGCAAACCAGGTAACTGCTTTCATCACTGCCAGCTAGAGCCATCACATCAGGTTCCCCAGAGTCTCAACACCCTCTCTGCCTTTGCAGAGCCCTAGGAGTTAAGCCAAAGGAGAGTCATACCAGGCCCTGCCAGGATATGGAACACAGCAGCACTTCCCTGCTTGACCAATAACAAATCAACACTGTTGCTCTGGCAGGGAAAAAACTATCAACTCTCACACCAGCAAGCCCCCAGGAGTTACATGGTTGCCCACCCACTTCAGCTATGCCACACTCCCACCTCCCCTAGCAGACCCGTGGTCAACGAGTGAATTCAATGCAAATTCTTCCTTTAAAGAGCTGACTAGTCAGCATGCTCAAAAGACACATGAAGAGGTGCAAAAGCTCAGGCAACATCGACGGACAGGGCTTCTGAAGCAGAGCTTAAGGCAGCCAGGACAGACACAATAGTGAAAGGAGGCAGGAAGAGACAGCAAGTTATGCACTTTTGCACACTCAGCCTTTACGGCCACGCGAGGCTTCCGCCTCCCCAGCGGGAAGACGGGAGGTCGCACAGGCAGCAGTAAATGCTGTGCAGTCACCAGAGCCCAGGCAGAGGGACCAGCGTGGCCACGAACAGCCCTGACCCTGAACACCACTGCACACCTACCAGCGAGGGGCAGTGCAGGGCAGCCCAGCCCCTCCTCCAGGGCTCACCCGCCCCCGGGGGCAGCACCGCCCCTGGCCAGGGCTGCAGCGTGCTTCCAGCACGGGCCGCTCCCCAGCCATGTGGCCACCGGGCACCCACCGAGGCTGGGAGCTGCCAGCCCATCGCCCTTCCCAAGCTGCAGATTATCTTGCCACGCTGGACCCGCCACCTTGCACACACTGGGACTAAGCCGAAGCACAAAGGGCCTGGCTGCGAGGCTTTCTGCAAGAGGAAACCCTCTCTGCTGGCAGCTCCAGCGGCCAGGCTAGCGGTCAAACCTACACATCTGTTCAGCTCCCATGGACACCAACTAACAAAAGCATTGCAAAAGCAACTCAGAAACTCTTATGAAAAAGAAAGTATGTATCTATTTTAAACTAGTGACAAAGTTACTTAGAAGACTTACGATTCTCACCTGCCAGAGACTCAGGCATGGCAGAGCAAACCAGGCAACTGCCCCCATCGCACGCCAGAGGCCCGACACCCTCTGCCTTCGCAGTATCCTGGAAGTGAAGCCAAAGGGAAGAGTCAGCGCCGGGCCCACAACTGGGTGGGACAAAGCGGCGCTTCCCGCTGGTGCATCAGACAAGATTTGGCTTGAACAGTGAGAAATCAACACTGTCGCTCTGTCGGGGAAAGAATTCGTCATCACCTACACCAGCGGGCTCCCGGGTGCCCCCGGGCCGCACCACGCTTCCGACTCCGCCGGCCGATCCCGGGAAGCCGCTCTTCGAGAAACACCACGGAAGCTCAGAGAAAAACATGTGGGGACGCGGCCCCAGAGGCCGAGCCCCCATAGAGGCGGCCTAGCCGCCAGCCCACGCGGTCGGCACGGAGGGGGAAGGCAGCGCCGGCGGCCAGAAGCCCGCTCAGGCAGGAAGGGCCGCCAAGAACCAGAAAGGGAAATGCCCGGACCCACGAGGCCCCGAACGCCCCCAGAACCCAGCCCCACACCTGCACTCACCTCAGCCACGCCGGAGCAAGAGGGCGGTGGGTTCCGCGCGAGCCCCTTTATAGCAGCCGCGGGCCCGCCCCGGCCCTGCCCACGCTGAGGCGGGAGGGCGGGCGCCGGCGCCATGTTGGGCGGCGCCCCGCGGCGGCCGGGGGGAGTCGCTCTCCGCTCTGCCCTCCTTTCCGCTCTTCCCTCCTCCCTCGGGAAGGGCTTCCCGCTCCTGGGGAGGCGGAGGGCCGGGTCCTGTGCTCGCCGCTCCGGTGGGTTGGGAGCCGACGGAGGCGTGAGGGGCGCCCCGGCCCAGCCGCCATTTCGCGGTGCGGGCAGGACGGGGCGCGCGCAGCTCCCGGGCTGCCTTCCCCTCATGGCGGCGCGCGCCCTTCCCGCCCTCGGCGCGCGCCGGTGCCCGGCGTCCCTGTGAGGAGACGCGGGGCCGGTTCGCTCCGTCAACAGGACGGCTTTAGGAAGCTGGTTTTCTCCTTATTTTCTTCTTAGAAACTTACTTTCTTCTTAAGACACTTAACAGCGGGGCTGCTCGTACGCACCGCTGTGTTTCTCCCAGCCCGGCCCCCTGATGTGCGGCCCAGGTTTTTGTCGCTGGGGAGATGTGCCCTGCTCACTGGAGGGCACGGCGGCGGTTATTTTGCTTTCAGGTGGCCACAGACGGGCAAATGGCATCGTGTGAAGTAGTTGCCACTGAGAGAAAAGGAGCAGAGGATGGGGTCTTGGAACAGCCTGGCATGTAACCTGAGCACTGCTGTCTGCAGGGATTTTATAGCTATAAATTCACCTTGGAAATGGGGTATGAATCCAGTCATCCGTGTGTGGTGGAGATCTGCCACATGATACCCTTGAATACACACTGAAGGTATTTTCCGTGTCCTACACTCTTGCACGCAGCCCGTAAACCTCCGTGTTGAGAAAGGTCAGCCAAGCACAGCGTTTAATCCCTCCCTGGTGGTTGCTGTACAGCAGGGGCTGCCACCAGATGATTCAGAGATGTTCTGCAGCCGTAACCCCCTACCCAGCACCTTCCGGGAGAGGTGGAAACTAGAATAAGACTAACTAAGGAGATGGGTTTGAAATGGAATAAAAATTTAGGAGGTATGGGGATGAGTGGGGGAAGGCAGAAAGCCACGCACCAGTTGTGCCATCAGAAGGGCAATCATTTTGGCTAGACACAGGTGTTGAGCAACTCTTGAGTTCTGCTGTAAGCACCTCTGGTCTACACTAGCTCACGATCATTTAATTGCTTCATGCTTTGATATTTTTCTGTTTGTAAAATACAGGCAGAGCTGTTGAGTCACTCGCTCCGAGTTGTATGAAGTGTTACTGTGTCGTATCAGTGCCTCAGAAAACCAGCTGCTGCTTTGGTATCAAGCTTCTACTGACTAAACAGGGACTCAGTGACATGGGGACCAGATCAAGCTGATTGCGAGGTGAATACACCCTGTGGGATCAATGGAACAGGCAGTTCAAGGATAATGCTTGAAATGTGATGAGAACAAGAAAAGGCACATGGTCAAGTTGTGAGTTAGTCTGCGAACATACAGCTGGGGCTATGCAGATCAGCCTAGAGAAACCACAAGAGATATTTATTTATACACTCTGAAATGAGTAAACCTACCTTGTTTTAGTCACCTCCTTGTCTAGTAGTGTCTACAGACATACTGTAAATACAAATATAGGACTTACAGTATGTTTGGCATATGCCAAACACTGCATAATTCAGCTACCATTAAAACACTTTTTTTTTTTTTCTTTCCCAAATTAAAAGCCTTTGTAGACAACTAATTCTTGAAAGCATTTTATCAGACTGGACTTGTGGAATAAATCTCAATCCCATTAATCCAAGTTCCAGAACGCCAACAGATGAAAAGACAATCAAAGAAAGGACATTTTAAGAGGATTACAGGGAAAACTAATCTTGTTACACTACAAGCCCATGTCACATGTACCACGCGAAAGGAACTTTAAATGTGATTTGTGTGGCCTAGCTTGGCAAGGAAAGGAAAATGGGAAGGTCAGGGATGTTAAGCAGCTGCAGCAGTTTAGTATCAAATTTGATTTCACTGGGTTTTATTCTACTTGGGAGAACCACGTTGAAAATATACATGACTCCTTCAACCCAGTTAGGGCTCATTGGTTGAACACAGAAAATTCCTGAAGAGACAGCAAAAGTCAGAACATACTCCAGTCCCAATTCCCCTTGTTCTTCACTTGCAAAGTGACCTCTTCCGTGTGGCCAGAGCAGCCAGCCCTGAAAGCTTTGCTTCCCAGCCGGTTTTGCACACAAGACACGTCCTTGCACAGGGTGGTTCTTCACTGCAGCCGCAGGCAACAGGGGGATGGGCCTCTCGGTCTTGTGTCCCTGTGTGTGCTTTTTATGAGTCATGCAGGAGCAGTTACCAAAGAGAGTGGCCAAAGGGAAGGTAAAAGGTTAAGCAGTCACATGCGTATTTTTTTTTAGCAGTACCACAGCTTCTGAAGAATGCTTTTGTGTTATATGCCAGCCTGCACAGGGACATGTTTTCAGCTTCTTCCAAATACCAACACTGAGTGCTAGCACAGAATCATTCTTTTCTCTAGTGCCCAAGGAACAGGAAACTTGATGAAAGAAGAAACGCTCTTGAATTGCTAAACAAGACCTTGTTAATCTCATTGGATGATTAAATATTTCACATGCCAGTATCCAGCTCCTACATTGATGTGTTCAGGGTTTGTATTTTTTAAATAAAAATATTTGAAGATATGAAGAAATCCAAACATTAATTGGGAGGCAAACTCTGAATTCCCAAAATAATAACCTAAACTGAAAACCCAGCACCAGATTCCTCCAATATGCAGGAAATTTGTAATACAGATAGTGATTTTTCAGCATAAAATTTTGTAATTGAAATGTAGAAAAACTGGTATGCATCAAGAAATCCATGAAAAAATCTCTCTAAACTGTTGGGTCAGCAGCTTCACTGTGAAGCACTATGATAATCTAACAGCACACTGAAAGGGCATTGAAAAAAAGATCTTTGTGAACATCTGCCAAGTCATACACAGTGGTCTGTTGGAATATGAAAAATTCAAAATACAAAATTCACAAAATGCATTAAAGGGCAGTAAGACAAACTATTTAGTTATGAAGCCAGATTTTTTCTAGCCTGAAGCTAAAACTAGAACCAAGTGAAGACTGAATGACCCAGCTGAGTTACAGCAAGAGAGCCCCAACAAGAAGAGGTGTTCAGGTTTACCAGTTTAATAGGCCTATTTGCACATAAATGACGTTCACTTTCTTTTTCTTTCTTCCTACAGACTGTCAAGGGTTTCTTTCCAAAAATGATAGAGATGCATCACAGCTACATTGTGACTGTAGCAGAAACCTGGGTCTTGGTGGAGCAGCAGGTTTAGGGGTCAGGAGCTGTGGATCACCAGGCACACAAAGCTCTCTTGCAGAGATCCCAACATTCATTTTCTCATGAACACAAATATTCCCTAGTGTTAGAAATGAATGGTAGTGTTGATTTTGCATTCTAGTGTTAGAAATGTAGTGTTTGGTTTGGTTCACATATATATATTCTAGTGTTAGGAAGATATAGTTTGTTTGACCACATATGTATTAGGAACATATAGTTTGTTTGAACACATTTATATTAGGACCACATATAGGAATATATAGTTTGTTTGAGATATATATTTTAGTGTTAGGATAATTGTTTGTTTGAGAGATATCTACGCATTCCAATGACACCTGGAGTGGTTTATGGGCCAAGAAACTTAATTGGGCTCCATCTGGGGGATCTGAACATGGAGAAGGATTTATGGCCCAAGATAAGGCCGAACAAAGCTACTTCTATGCTGTTCTTCAGGGCAGGATGACACCAGTAGATTGTTAATTGGGAAGACAGCCAAGGGGGCAAGAAAGGTCAAAATTTTACCTTAAAAGGTAAAAAGTAAACTGCTAGAATGGAATGTGTAAACAGGGGCGGGAAACTTATAGGATAATTTGAAGCGTCGGATAGGCTGTAAACCCTGGAGTACTCAGCCAGTGGGGAAACAGGGGAGGGAATTTTGCGTCGGGAATAGGGAATATAAACCGTTATTCACCTTGCTACAGGGTGCCTACTTGCTTAGGTCACCCATTCTTGCAAGGATGTAAATAAACTGTGCTTCGCTGAAGGATCTGTGTGGGCCTGCTCATTGGCACGACAAACGTTTCTCACACTAGGGATGCTGTAGTTTTTTAGGATATGACCATTGCAACGAGGCTTAGGGCGAGCCAGACAAAATGTTTTAGCAGTTTTTCCAAGCTCAGATAAACCATTTAAATCGTGGAAACAATAAATGCCTGTTAGATGAGCAACTGCATTGTTAACAGCTTCATACTGCACACAGCAATTTCTAATGCTGCCTGACACCAGTAAAAGTTTGAAAAATTATTGGCTAGACTTTACAGAAAACATTTTTGGAGGGAGAAGAGAGCACTGATGGCTTGCAGATTACTCTCTCGGATTATTAACAAATGGATTTTACACAGACATTGCTGAAAATACTGCTCTGTCAGAAAGAGACAGAAAAAAAGACAAAGGAAAATGTAGAGTAATATGGTGTTAACTTAAAAATTAGTTTAGAAATTATTACAACCTTCTTTGTCTTGCAAAAATAACTGAATGCTTTTAGTCCACTTACACAGGACAAGCTTTTCAACTGCAATGTTGAAAGACCATATGCAGGACCTCAATTACAAGACTTTTTCAGTTTAACTCGGATGGCAATGTTTTGGTTCAACAGATAAACACGTTTAGTTAATCTAAACCGTTTATTAGTAGCTACAATCAGGAAGGCACCACGGGCCTTGCTGGTGGCTTCTTGGGATCAGGAGGTGAACAGGTAGACAGCACAGGATAAAGGGAAAACCTTTCTTTTAAAGTCAGCATTGGATTTCTACATCAGCCCTTTAGCACATGGAAATTAAATAAGTTA
Organism: Apus apus; assembly: GCF_020740795.1. Classification (NCBI taxonomy): domain Eukaryota; kingdom Metazoa; phylum Chordata; class Aves; order Apodiformes; family Apodidae; genus Apus; species Apus apus. Next base: position 7,173,440 of record NC_067296.1, on the reverse strand, counting down.
AAACACTCACCGAAAACAACAGTTATCTTTGAAGTTAGTACAGTACAAGAGAAGGCTCAAGTTATTGCTCAGATGCTTAGAAGAGACAATTATTTAAATGCAATATTTGTGAGTTGGAAGTAGCACATTTTCTTCAGTGATTAAAATAACCCGGTGCCTCAACATTTTTATATATAAGCTCCCCTTTATCTCCTTAACAAGCTCCCTTTAAAGGGAATGTAGAAACTTTCTAAAGGCAAATACAGTGTCAGTTTTTAGGACAGTTACACTGAATCTTATTTACAACAAACTACCGATGAGGGTTTTTTTCAGTGATGCCTTCCTTTCCCAATTGTTCTTTTCTGAGCAATTGCTAAATAGCCCTCTTCTAAAACTACTGTGTGAAAACAACAATGAAAACAATACTTAGCCATCAGACCACAACATATATCCCTGCTGTGACAGTACCTGGTTGTGGCTTTAAAATGGTAACAGCAGCAGTTGGAGAGATTGCAGCCATGATAACACAGGGAACAGGGATTAGTGTCTGTTCAGATGTCCAGTTGTCACCGAAGAGATTTTGCATCAGAGGTTTCGTCCCTTAACACAGAGTTGGGATTGCCTTCTTTGGGAACACGAATAATAAAAGACTCTCTCTTAGTTGGAAATAATAATGAAATAATGGTAGCAGAATGAAAGTATTTAAAGCATACCTTGTGAAGGATCTGCATAATTTATATGGGACATTTAAAATCTATTAATATTCTCTATTATCAGGTTGCTAAAATACTGTGAAATTGGAAGTGGGAGAAGGAGTAAATTTTAAAAGCATTATCATTATTTTCAATCAAATACAATTTTGTTTCATTAGGATACTACAAGTGGTATACAAAATAATTTGTTTTGTCAGAGAATAAAATACACTCTTGGATAAGTATTATTCACCATCTGTATGCTTTTATTCAGTTCTAATCCAGAGATTAAATTAATACCCTTGGGATTTTAATTTGCTCTAACAATTCATTTTCTTCCCCAGCCTCCTTCCGTGGGATGTTCAGGTTCTTGCTCAGAAGCTCCTGGGTGTTAATCAGTGTATGTATCCAATCAGCAGGTAAAGAGAAGCAATGCAGCACATCACAGCCACAGAGATAAAGTTGAGTATTTTTGGATTTGTAACCACCTCTGGAACAGCCTTTAAGTCTGAGCTTAAACAGATAAGTCATCTAAATAAAATACAGAAGCCCTTAAGGAAGATATTACATTGATTCACACTTACTGCTGGTTTTTATCGCAGACTTTCAAAATAAAAGCAGCAAACAGTTACGTGGTTGCTTCACAGAACAAGAAGACTCGTGAAGGGGTACACACACATCCTATCCCTTCCTGCAGTTAGGCACTTTTGGAACATCCACCATTTGTCTTGACACATTAGGACACAGCAGAAGTTTTTTAAACTTTGATCAGTGAGTTAGAACAGAATTTTCATTTGATCCTTAGGTACCTTAATAATTGCAGTGGAACTCTACGTACTACTACATTTTGGCCAGAGAACTGAACACAAGGGTAACTGCCCTGCTGACTCCAGACTCCCCAACTGAGTTGTTTCAGATAGGATTTTCATCAGCTGTCTACATCCTAAAAAAAAACACAAAACAAAACAATGACAAAAAGCTATGGGAATGTGTTTTAATATTATGGAACAAACAGGTATTGCAGCAAATCCAGGTTCTCATTCTGTAGGGACATTTTAAATATCCTACAGGCCAGCATTCCCAAAATACATTTTGCATAAATCATTATTTTCCTTCAGAGCTCCATCCTGAAACAAGAATGATGGATGATTAAAAGTCATGTTACTCCTTTGGGGAGTCAGGACTTCCCAGTAACAAAATACTCTGCTTTAAAAAAATGGTGTGACCGATTTTCATTATTCTCCTTTAACTTTTATGTGGTCCAGCAAACTGACCCATTCAAAAAAGCAAATACTCCAAAATCCCTGGGTGAACATAGTCTACCTTCCTTCTTGTACACCAACTTAAGAGTGCAACTTGGTACTTAAAACAGAACACCTGAGCAGCAGTCTTTAAGCCTGGTAATGAAGCACTGGAAAAGGCTTCATGGGTCAGGTTTCACAGGCAGTACAGGTACAAACCACTCTAGGTCCTTACACAGGGCAATACAAGGGACATTTGACTGCACCTCTTCAAAGAACAGTGGCACAGTATCATTCTTTTGACAAAGAGCCACTCTTAGTGCAGCTGCATACTTGTACAAATAAGTATAGGCTTGAAGGAAAGCATTCAGAAGCTGCTAGAATTTAGATGTTGGCTTACAGCTTTGGAATTGGAGAAAACAGTGAGGAGTGCTTTCTGTCCAACACCAGAAAATACCACAAAGACTGGAGTCTGTCAAAGTCTAGACATGTGAGGGAATACAGAGAGACAGGACAGTTTTGGTGGTGAAGGAAAATATATTACCTACACTGTCTGGTCTCTGCTGATCTTATTTACAAGCTGAACCACTGGAAAATGAACATATCTATTTCCAGAATCTGGTTTCCAAACTCCTCATCAGCTGCTTCCTTTGAGCCCATATACTCCACATGTGGAAGTAGGATGGGCAGAGTCATTAAAAAAGGTCCAAATGAAGACTACTGAAATTCAGTGACTCGTTCTGCCATGTCACATCCCCTGTGCCCCAGTGACCTCTCTCCTCAGGAATCACCCCATTACAAGTTCCTAAATCAGGAGTGGAGGCCCCTTAAGATCAGACCTCCCTCCTCTGCACTTGGGAGCAGTGACCTAAGGGCAGCCCTACTTGCAGAACACTGGCTACACGATTTAAGAGACTGGGATAATAATGTGGTACATTCTGAAAAGAAACAAGATCACTATCTCAGATTGTTAGTACAATAGTTACTAGCCTGATAGATTGGACTAAATATGCCACTTTCCTTACTCCCATTTGAAAGTGATTAAAGGGAAGCTCTGCAGCTGAACTGTTTTGAGTGCAAAATTTTGCAATTTGATGAATGTACACTCAGGTTAGTGCAGCCATACTGCCAAATACTTTTGGAGACACACAGAAAAACATGCATTAATTTACTAAGATTTTGTGGTAATTTAAGCAGAGTCAAATAAGATAATGGGGAGAAAAAATGCTTGGTAAAATTTGCTTGTGGTAGAACAATCCTAACCAATTAAGTTGTGAATATGAGACAGTAATTTTGGAACAGATCTCAAGCTTAAATTTTCTATAATGGGATTATTACTGAAATGTGTAGTATGAAGCCTGAGCTAACATACACTGATACTTGTATTTGGAAGCTCCAGCTTACTCACTTCTAGTCAAAAGGTTTCTTAAGATCAAAAAGAAAAATGGAAAGTTCAAAGAAAGAATCCAGAAAGGTGAAGGTGTCTTGCAGAAAGCATGTTGCTCCTACTCAGAAATGTATGCTTTATCCCAGTACTAGCCTGCTAAGCTACACCAGTCAGAGAATTTCACCTTCACCTCAGTTTTCTCTTATTTGTATTCTTTGTAGAACATGTTACTATAACAAGTGTCATATAAAGCCTTCAGGTGATTATATATAATATGTAATCACTCTTGGTCTTTGCTGCCTCAAGTACAGAGGAGACAACAGAAAAAGCAAGTAACTGTAGTGCTCTAGAAGAAACCCACTTATATCTGGAACAAACTGGCTTACCTAGAATCCACATAGTGACCTGAAGTCTTCCATCATGAGGCTGTGATTAAAAGGGCTTTGACAAAAGAACCTCCTCTTACACAGCACCTCCAAAATGACAGATGTGTTCAAGAGTACTGAAACAGAGGTACCTACAGCAAAGTGCCTTAATCCAGGTTCATATGAAACAGCATTACCAACAAATGAATACTGCAAAATAGAAGAATAGGCTCTAGTTCCACTGCAAGGAGAAAACTCCTAAGTAGCAACAGATAAAAGTAGGGAGACCATTTACACCACTCTTAATGTGGTATCCAATTTCCAATATAAATTGTTGAGTAGTTTCTAAGTTGTAAGAATTTGCAATACAAAGCCTCAGCCTAGCAAGTTTCTTTTAATTTTTAAATGTACAGCATTTAGTTCTACAAATGTAAAAAAAAACAAAACAAAATCAAAAAACAAACCCCAAAAACTTTACAATTTTTTTTTGCTTATGATCAAACCCAACTTGATTAAATAAAATTTGGTATGCAGTTAATGTGGCCCAATTGCTTTTCATAATGCAATTAAGATGGCCAAGACATTTAGCTTTGAGACACAGCATGTGCAGCAGCTGCTTTCTGTGACAACAGTTACTACACACTCTGCAAACAGGTTTTTAGGAAGTGCTGCTACAGATTACCAGGTAAGTACACACTGAAGGTAGTTCACATCCAAACGATACACTGTCATGTGTCAGGCTACACTGCCAGCTTTAGTTGCTAGAGGGAAGGTTTTGTTTTGAAAGCACTACCCCCCAGAAAATTACTAAGTACAAGGCAAGGTTATGACTCAAATTACAAGCAAACAAGGAAACTTAAAAGTAGAGACTTAAACTTTGAAATCATACCAACCTGTCGTGCCAGGTTTCTTGTCATAATCACAACTCCAGTTTAAGCTCCCATTAATACAGTTGCACTAACACACTGTGGCACAAATAACAAAATGTACCCACATTACTTTTGAATTTCCTTGACCTTGCCAGGTTTTCACATCTTCCACATAACTAAATAGTAGTTATTTATATGTAATTGATAACCATTGTACAGTTACTCCATAGCTTTACAATACTGCCCGTACTATATCACAAGCATTACAAATCCTATATTAAAAAAAAAAGCAGCCCCTGTCGTGGCATACGAGAATAAATTAACCAAAAAAAAATTTAGTATTACCATTTATTGGTGACAAACACTACGTTTTACTTACATTCCATGGGGAGAAAAAATTTCCAGCGTAAACAATGAACTGAAGCAGTACTTAACTTGCAAGGCTATCGTGCTTTACCTGGACCATATGCAAAAAACTTTACTGCGCACAGTTGGGTGCGCAATAACACAACATCAAAAGCAACACAGTTTATATATAAACATAGGTAATTTTTTTCAGCCCTACATGGAGATGTAATTAAACAGTATAAAGCACTCAAGGAAAATCAATCTGCGGTTTTATATGCACTACATTGAGATCATATCCTGTAATGCAGTGAGCTGTGTGCCGTCTATACACACAATCCTTAAAACATAGATCATTTAAAGTCACGTTGCATTCGAGTTCCCCTCCCCCCCCCACTCAAGAAAACTAGAAATTAACCAAAAAATGATCAAAGTTTAAAATTCCTAAGGAGTTTTAATTCATTCAACCGTTGGATAGTTAAACTATTAAGCTGGACTTTTTAAAATGGTGGGCACACGATTTGTTTCCAGTGAAACTTTGCTATTTCAGTAAAAACAAAATAACCACATACATGGATATGATCTTCCCAAGTTAGTTCACAGATAACATGTCAGTTTCAGAAGACAAAGTTTCTAAACTGTGCTATTGTTCTAGATACAATTAAGAAACTTTTAAATGAAAAATTTATAGTGTCATTTCAATCAAAACAACATAATGAAACAAAAAATTTATCACTGTTTGAAGAAAAAGCAACGGTTATGATTTAGACACTACAGTAGGTTGTAAAGACTGTAGCACTCTAAAACAGTTAGGTTACATTAATAGGAAGCATTTGATTTTCTCTGGTGCTTTCAGGTTTGGGTCCAGTCAAAAGCCTTTTTTTAGGCAGTGCTGTCCAGTGTTTGTCCCAAAGTGTTTGAGTTAGCCGGTTTGAGAAGAGGGTCACTTTCCATTTCTTGTTTCACACATCTACAAATGAGAAAACACCTGTTACTTAGGAGATAAAACATTATTTCCACAAATAAGATGCTTGTTAATCAGCTGCAAAGAATGTGAAGTGCATATAAGGATCACTGGCCTCCACTTTTAATCAATTAGCACTTTGTAAATTCCACCATTTTGACAGCTGATTATCTAAATGAAAGGCTAAACCTCTGAATTTTTTTTCAGGTCAAAGGCAGCAATTTGCAACCCCTTCGTTTCTGCTGGAAGCAAGCTGTGAAACCCATACATTGTTTACATACTACAGAGAGAAGATTTCTAGCAAAAGAAGAGCAGCTTTAACACTGAAACACACTGAAAAGTCACACTATTTACAAATATGTGTAAACAAATAGTTTAAGCAGAGGAATCTCAGTCCGAATTGCTCTGTATCACAGCCTTTACATTTTATCCACTTGCTTCTGCTTAGTAATTTGCATTTGAAGCATGACAATTACAAGCTTGATCATAAAACCTACCCTCTCATCCTTCTGAAGAAGGTACCAGCCCTTGGCATTTTAATTTTTCTGGCAAAGAAAAAAACCCCTCACATTTTATTTGTTTACAGAACATCACAGGGTTAGAGGTTTCCATTAAGGCAGGGGAAGTGGGTCACACTCACACAGACATTGGTCCATTTCCTGTCCTTGGCATCTCTGTGTTTTGTTGGTCCAACTCAGACAGCAACTTTAAAATATTCAATGCAGCCTAAGGAAAGGAGAGAGTGTTCAGCAATTCAACTTGAGTCTGTTTCATTAATTTAGTGAAAGGAGGACTGGGACTCACTTTAAGTAAATGTCCTAATTTTTAGTAATATATTTTTAAAGATGCATAAATATGGTGGAAAAAATGCAATGGTGTTAAACTTTAACATTAAACAACAGAACAGTGCTGTGGCTAGAGGACTGCATTTGGTTTAGCAGCAGGGAAAACTGATTCAGAAATACTACTAAAATTAGGGAAAAAAGACACTACATTAGTAATGGCTAAAACTGTAGAGAGCTTAAGACAAAAGACATTAAAATATACACAACCAAGAAGTGCTTTGCAGGAAAAGAAAACAAATTACACAAGAATAAAAAATGCAGTGCAGGTAGGGCACGCGTGACTATTTAAAAGAAGAATCAATGTGACAGGGCCAATGCAAAAGTAAGTCACCTCCTTTGAGAACTGAAATTTTTTTCAGCTTGATTCAGATCAATTTCAGGTCCACATTTTCAGAGTAATCCTGGTTAGTTAGGGCACCCACAGTAGTGAAAGCTGAGTATCTGAACAGAGGAAGGTGCTCACAATGGCCCAGTCACAATGTTTAAGCTCCCATCTGGCCAGACTTTCCCCTTCTTACTGCACAGACTTGGGTGCATAGTCTTACAGGAGCTCTTTACAGCAGGATGTTGAGATGGGTGTAAATTGTCAAAATTAATTCACAAACATCAAAGAAGTCTGTATCAAATTATTGCCTTTTTTTTTTTGTATAAAACCCAATAAAATCAGGTTTTCCTGAGTGTATTCACAAACTGCAAACTATCACTGCAGTAGGTACTCAGGTCACCACTAGATACCAAAAGAACAAAACTGTTTTCAAATTATCCTAGACTGTGTATATACTGTTAGCAATATGTAATGGCTTTTTTAGACAAAGTCCCTTACAGCTTACAGTCTAGAAGACTCATTCTTTCACAAAGAAATATTGCAGCTATGGTTAACAAAAGATCTTTTTTTATAAAGGGAGCTTAACAGATTCACAGAGTCCCCTGCTGTCTAACAGTGAATTTCATTTCTTCCACTTCGGATTCCATTCCAGCAGACAGTCTGGCAACATGAACCCAAGTATTACACTTCCCAGTGTAATATCAGCCCATTCTGTTACAGAAAATAAGCTGATGTGTTCTAATGTTTTATAAGTTCCTTTTCATGCTTTTTAGTACATGCTCATGCAAACAACACCAAGATAAAACGAGTACACTTTTTGTAGACCACAACTGCAAGCATATATTATGCATTTTAAAGGTTATTTAGATTAGATTCAGGTATGATTAATAAATTATTTCAGCAACCTGCGAGATATTAGACAAAAACTAGCCAGGGAATTGTAAAGTGTTTAATTCATTGCTATCCAGCAGTGATATGAAACCTTGGTCTACCCATGGCATCCCTGAGTTCACTGAAGGCCAAAGAGAAATCATGTCAGGAATACTCAACATACCATGTCGTGGCAAGATTCTACATCCTTTCCAATTCCATGGCTGATCAGTGGTGGCTGAGAGGAACAGTTTATAAGAGATACAAACTCGTTCTTGTTATTTTTTGGAAAGTCTTTGTATTCAACCTGAAGAAAAGGAAAGGCTTTAGTTCTTTTTCAATTAACAAAGCACAGGAAATATATCACAATTGCTATAGATCAATATTTCCCAAATATGAAGCTGAACTTTATGAGCTTTAATCATTCTGTCAGCCAGCAGAACCATTTACTTTGAAGTCTGACTTCACTAGCAATGTAATCACAAGAGCTCTGCAAGCCTTCTGAACATAACTGGCTACTTAATGATAGTTGCTGGGACCTTTATACTGATCATAGCTATCTGCATTTAGAATTTTCCCTATTACAATTTTTAACCCACTGAGCTCCTTTAACATATTAATACAAGAACTTTCATGCAATTTTGATTAAAGGGACCAAACCCAAGAAAATGTACAGCTTACAGCAAATGTGATTGTATGAAGGATGAATCAGAAAAACTGATTTCAGATCAGCCAAGTTCAAGTTCATATCACGACAGGCTACATCACGGCAATTTTCAGAAAGTGCTACTTTCAATTTTATTCTTCAGAGTAATTTTTATTTAACTATATACTCCAGCCTTCAGAGTAGCACTGAATTAAGGCTGCGGATGCAGTACACAAATGCACATTTCAAAACTAAATTAAAAAAAGCTGTAAAAGTCAGTACATTTCATAGGTAAAATAAAACATTTACATGAACTTCAGCTTAACAAGCAGCCTCAAAATACACCAGTCACCAGCAGGACCAAAAAGCTCTAGAACAAAGAACAGGTTGGACCAGTTTGGATAGCTTTGGACGAAATCTTGTAAAGCTGAATACTTACCTGGATTCCTTGAACATTGGAAAGATAGTCCAGCTGCTCTGAGGGCCTAGTAAGTGGTCCGTGGGGTACGTGGCCTGATGAGTTGTTATTCTTTAATATGGTCTCAGCAGTAGGAGAAGTACCACCATACAATAGCTCTCTAGCAATCATTGCTGTTACTGTTGCCTTGGCAGGATTTGGGGCTGCCCTACTGAACTCTTTGGTGTGGTGTCCTTGATTGGCTCCTACAGCTTGTGCAACCTCAGGGACCATGGGAAGGATTCCAGCAGGAAGCTGCTGATGGCTGAGATAAGGCATCCTAAACTCATCTTCTTTATTACCTGAGAAGAGAGAGGCACACACTAAAGAGATGCTATTTCTATGAGGTGCATGAAGACATATGAAGGCATCAAAAGCCACTTCTGGAAAAAAATTGTTTCAAATTCCTTTTGAAACACTAAGAAACTTAGGGAGCTTGATTGGCTGTCAGTGGGTCAGAGATTCAGCATCATCAATGGAGTCTGCTTACTGATTCAGAGCAGTACCTGCCTCTGCCAGAAGGAGCACCTTTACCTCCAGGAGCAGTTTCTCCAAGCTTACAGACACCTCAGACAGTTGCAACCACACTCTAGAGATATTCCTTGGTTTTAGAATTTTTTATTTCATAATTTAAACTGTAGGAGCAAATAATGAAACCACAGAATGGCCAGAACCACTGTTAAATATTGTAAAGACAGTGACAGATAGTCCAGAAAGTTTAAACTGTATATTGGAAAAATGTAAAGAGGTAAGTAAGGTCAATGTAACGTTAGCACAGTATGAAGAAGCAAGAATGACTGTCTACAGAAAATATCCAGCCATGGTCAATTGATAGCAACTTACTGATGTTATGGCCTAAGTTAGATTTAAGAGGGGAAAAAAAAGAACAGCTTTTTACAGGGAACTTGCATACACACAGATGTGCAGGAAAATGACAGAGCTATGCTCAAGAGAGGTGGGGAAGGCAGTGCCACTGAAATAAACAGAGGATTCAGTGTTATGGCAGAAAAGATAAATGAAGTTCAGCAGGACTGAGCTTTTTAAAGTCTAGGGATGAAAGCCAAGATCTTTAAACGGAAAAAAGCAGAATGGCAACGTTTGAGTAAGAAGGCAGAAAGTTTACCTGAGATGGATACAGTAAAATGTTACTAAAGTCCAAGTCAGCTCCAACTATTTATAATTTAAACAACAAAATTATACAGAAATTCATAAAGCAGGTGAAACATACTATCCAGAACAGAAATATGTTGTGACAGAGAAACTTTCCACAATGACTCTGCCTCACAGCTTACATTAGAGAAAGCCAATGTCTGTACACTTGGTGGCCAGGTTTGCTTGTTTTGTTTTTTTTTAGTTCTAACCAGTCATCTGTGGACCTGACCACTACAACCATCAACTGTCTGAAAAAAATGCAGGCGCAGTTCCCTACTCTTAGTCATTAGAGACCAAGCATAAAAGTTGTTCTGTACTACAAGGCCATTCCTTCATTCTCCAACTCTGCTTTAGGAAGACAAATTTCAGTTAGTACTGACACTTTCTCACCTTCATCCCAGGAACAGTCTTCAACAGACTATAGTTATTCCCTCAACACCTGCAAGGTGACATGGCCAAACTTATCACAACCAACTCTGCCTCAACAAATACAGCACCACCCTCCTGTTGCCACTCGGCCTCAGGCTTAGAGTGACATTTCTGGGGCATTCTTCAAACCTGCAACCATTCTTCCAAAGCTAGAAGGCTATTCCCAGGTGGCAGAAATCCCAACTTTTTCTCAGGGAATCTGCTCCCATCCTCATTTGGGCCCTATACCAGAGGAATGTTCTGCTGAGCCAAAGAGGCTGATCTCTCCTCCTCCTTTTACCATTTCCCCACAGAAATTGCCCTCACTTCACCCCTGCTGTTGGTTAAAGGAGCCTAGTCCCTTGATCATAAGCAAACTCAGTCCTGAATATTCATTCTTGTCCTAGAAAGCCCCAGACACAGATTAAAGCCTGTCCCAAGGTGCCTCAGATTGAGGTAAGACTGGCCCAGACACTGCAGGTAGCAGCAGCTGCACCTCCACTAACTGCTCAGCCAACCCATTAGCACACACAGACTTTTGGTTCAGCCACCTACTCCCTTCCTCAAGCAGCTGAATACTGTACCACTGGGGAGGAATAAGCTCTTTGGAATTTGAACAAAGCCTTCCCAAGGGGTAGATTCAGTTTGCAAGCCAGCAGCTGCACATCTCTGCTCATTATTGAAGGGACTGGGGAATGTATCTTACACACACCCCACCAAGCTTCTCACAGAAAGGCTACTTACTAGTTGAAGTGTCTTCAGAGCCTGGCTCAAAGAAGGTTACTTTTCTTCCATCCCCTGGTTTCTTCACTGGTGTCTTAAAAATAAAAGGAAAAAAGCCAAATACACAACATCCCTTTATATTCTTTTTCCCCTAAGTTTTAAAATTTTCAAGATGTAGGTGATCTGACTAGTCAAAATTTTACTGAAAAACTCATTATTCAAAAGCCACAATTATTACATAGCTACCAAGAGACAAGTTTAGCGATTAATTGAATGACTAGAACTATTTACAGACCAGTCAAGTGGCATTAAGAACTGAGATATCATAATGAAGCCAGGTATACTAATGATAGTTATTGGTATTGCTGAGGACAACATCCTGGCCACAAAGGTGCTGTATTTAGAAAGCAGCCACCTCAAGACATCTGCTTCCTGGCTAAGGCAGAAAGCATTGATTTACTACAGTTACTGCCTTGCAAGCTGCTATTGTTTCAACTCCACTTTTGCTGCAGTACTGAACAGCAGCTGATTCTTAAAGACTCTTACCTTCTCTTCTGTCTTTAATGCTGGCTTTGGAGGTTGAGGTTGGGGGACTTTGAAACCTAAAATTTCCAACATATTCTCAGCTGCATTGCGTTTAGCAACTTTTTTGTTTGTGCCCATTCCTTCAGCTGTGTGTGCACCAACTTTCACCTGGACAAAAGAGGAAGAAAAAGCAAATAAATTCTTAAACAATAGTACAAGGATCCCCTTATTAGTGATCTGTGTTTCAAGCATGCACTAGTCACAAAATAGTTCAAGTGATCATTATTCTAAGCAAGTTGCCATTTATTATCAATGATTACTGGCCTCCAAGCACAAAAAAAAAACCCAAACAGAAGTCAAAGAACTATAGTTAATCATCTCACCTTGGAAGCAGCCTAAATGCTCAAAACTGGCATCACAGCAGATATAAATTTTCCAAGCTGAAGTTACAGGTTTGGCAGATTTACTAATGTAATGGAAAGAAAGCAAATAACTCTCCTGCCTTGGCCAGGACAGGAGAGGCCTGGAGAATGCACTTCATTAGGGGACAGTAGATACTCAGCATTAAAAATACTACCATGGTATTGGGATTTACAATACAGATGGCAGAATCTAAAGCAACAAACAACAACTTGGGAAGGAGGAAATGAAGGATACCCAAGTTCATATTGATAAATCCTACATTAGGAAACATAAGAAGCTCTGAATCTCTTAACAGAATATAAATATTCCTGTTAATTAAAACATTACGCAGTTACAACAAAGACTGCTCATTCCCTGTGCAATTTAATAAATAAATAAATAATTCAAATCACTTTTCTTGAACCTTTATCTTCCTTGAATGTAGCCTACTACGTATTATCTTAATACATGTCATGAACATTTGGCCGTAATCCTGTTAATTTTGTGTATCATCACGGCAACCTAATTACTATAAGCCACAAAAAACAGACACCACAGCCGTGGAACTAGATGTGTCAAATTAAATACAAACCTGCATAACAAACTCCCTGCGTCGTGGGAGACCACGTTCTGTGATGAGCATGTACTCTGGTTCCTTCTCTTTCTTGGCCTGCTGTATCTGGGCAAGTCTGCTAATGGGATTCATTCCTTGGCCATATTCTGGACTTGTTTGCAGCTATGTAGAAAATGTTTAGGAAATTAGCCAAGATTTGAGAGTATTTGGTTTAATAGACAAAATGCAGCATGCCACTGAATTAATCTCTAGAATTTAAAAGCACTGAAATAGAAGTTGCTTAATGAAACACTGTCACAGCCAAAGAGAAACACTCGATTTATTTGGCTCTGCTGTCACAGTTGACCACATATAACCTACCACTGGTAATAGTTTTACAGGTTCTAATCCTGCTGTATTAGGAGGGACAGGCTTGCAGGAGAATTTGCACAAGCGAAATCATGCAAAACTCAAAGCTGTGAAGTCTAAGATTTGAAAGTCAGAGCTTGATTTTTATGTGCCACTCATTCTTTTTTAAGGTTTCTCTTTCATCCATTAATTTAATGATAACTGTTGTAAAAGCGGCATCAGAACCCCATTTAGAGTGGGAGCAAAATATAATCTCATTTGCAGCACCAGACTGCTGATAAACGTTGAGCAGTTGAAGGTTTGTAATTAACTCAGAAACACCTCTCATCTGCTGAATATTTATTATCTGCTGAGTATTATCAGATTTCCAGTCTGATTGACTCTTACCTTCACTATTGATTTTGTTTTCTTTTTGATTCGTGGCTTCATTTTCTCAACTGTAGGAAGGGGTGGCAATTTTTTCAGTTCTTCTAGGACTGCTATTGCAGCATTTTTCTTTGAGATCTTCTTGCTCTTCCCTTCACCTTCACCCATGAATTCTCCAACTGACACCTTGGTTACAAAGCTCTTCATATGGGGAGGACCACTTTCCTTGGTCACCTGTTTCAGAGGGAAAAACTGAGTGAAAGCGTGATAAACACTTATTAAAAATGGTAGGGCACATTGTTTATAGCAAACTTCTCTCAAGAACTATGGATTAAGAGATTTTAGATTCTCATACAATCCAGAAAGTAGAGATGTAAATCATACTCTAACAACATAAGCCCACCCAAATAAACATACACTTTATAAAGATCAGAAGCAGCAAGCAGTAAACAGTATTGACATGTAAGTCATTAACCCATCTGATTTAATTTACTAGTTTACTCTTTCACTATTAAAATATGACTGTTCTATTTCATCAATGTTAACTTCCACACAGTTAACATCACCTCATTATATGCATCATGTTACAGTAATAGAACATTAAAGAGAAAGTAGTTCTTCAGGATCCAGCATTTTAGTTTTGAAATCAAGGATTCTGGAGACATCTAAGAGATAGCTACTGACTACAGAGTCAGTCTTTTAACTCCATTCATTACACATCATAGAATCACAGAATTCCAGACTGGTTTGGGTTGGAAGGAACCTTAAAGATCATCTAGTTCCAACCCCCCTGCATGAGCAGGGACACCTCCCACTAGACCAGGTTGCTCAAAGCCCCATCCAACCTGCCCTTGAACACTTAATACTACTCGAACACTTGAATACCCTTGAACACTTAATCATACTTCAAAATATCCATAAAATCAAATAGTAAGAATGAATTAAGAACATCCACCCAGAACTGGTTCTGTGTCACAGTATTTTTATCAGGGATGCTCAGGCTAATCTGCAATAGTTGAAAGCTTCATGTAAAATTTCACAGAATGGTTTTAGAAGCAATTCAGTTACACGCAATTCCATTTTCCTACTATAATAATTCAGAGAGTTGACTTAAATGTTACTCTGCCAGCTCAGGAAAGCAGCATGATAAATTAATATTTTAGTGAAACAGAGATGCTCCTACAGAAGCTATGGATTTAAGGTAACTAAAATGATCAAGGAGGGTCAAAGAGGCAGCAAGCAGCCAGGCCAAAGGGAAAGGAAAGTAAGATGCACATGAGGTCACCTCATGGCAAGAAAAGAAACCTATTTGTGAGATTCTGCAACCTGAGGGTAGTCCACATCAGTGCTTAATTAAGCAAATACTTCCATAAATGTCTTTCAGAGTGAGCTATGCTTTTTTGCCTCAACTCTGTTCTAACCATTAATGTGGGGTTGTGTTTTGTTTCTTCACTGTAATATCGACTTTCCAAAAAGCTTGGAAAAAAGATTGCACAGACAACCACAGCATAGCTGTTCACTCATGTCATGCTTTTAGTGCATGGATTTGTGAACAGGTGGATTTTTCTTTCTTCTTCACTCTACATATAAACTCAGACAATCAGGGTGACTGTCAAAGGTAAAAATGTGTTCACAACTAACAAGACATGTTAAAAGTCAGTTGTTTGGGTTATCTAGAAGAGACTCAACTTAAGGTGTACCCTTAATATTCTAACAAAAACAAATCTCGAGCTTGTAAAATAAACATACCTCAAAATTCACAGGCAAGTTCCTTTTAAGTGCAATCTCAAAAACTTGGCTTATTTCAGATTTATTGAGATTTTCATCATCTGGTTCTTTTCCGTTAACCTAAAAGAAGCATACTCTATTTAAAATAAAGATCCTATTAAATTGAATTTTATCCATCCAACCAGTTTACTGAACTCTCAAAATTTTAAGTAGTCTAACCTTTACTGCCACTTTATGTGAATGTGTAGAAATGCAGCACACATACTACAAAACTGAAACTTAAGCAGCTCATTTAAGGTGTATGTGTAAAAGCTAGCAAACCTTCATATTTTCATGTGCTTGTTACAGGAAAGAACAAATGAAATTAGGGCCAATAGGTTTGAAAATCTATTTATAGAAAACCAAACTGAAGTGTTAAATGAACTGATTTCCAAATGGAAGTACCTTTATGAAATGCAATTTTCATATACTGATTGGACATTTGTACCAAAAGCACTAAGACAGTATCAGATAAGAGAAAGGGCAGGAAAAATAAAGATTCTGAGAATGGGACCAATGTGAATAAAGAATGGCTAATTAGACCCTGGCATAATCCTGTCTTTTAACATGCTCCCTTGTAAGTGCTTCATCTACAGGTATTGTTTTTCCTCATCTGAAGAACATACTATCAGGAACTTGCCTTAAATCAAAGGGTGCACATCTCTGAGAACTTACACCTGCTAAGAGGACAGCAGTGCCAGGTGAAGCTTACCTACAGGCACTTCTACGTATCTCCAGGTAAAATTTTGATCGAGTTTCCAAAAATGTCTTCACTGATGTTGGGATCAACATGAACTAAGAGGCATGGTAACAGCAACAGAGAAATTTTAAGACTAAGTGTCCAGCAGCGATATTGGAAAGATTATGATAAAGATGAACAGCAACAATTTCACCAATTATATCATGCCACAATACTAGTTATGCAATCAGGTAACAAAAATGATTTAAGTATTTTATTGGAGCAGCAGAAATAGGCTAGAGAGCTCTTATTGATTAAAACTAGTTTTGATGGTAGCAAGATCCCCAAAGTTAGATTAAAACATGAAGGAAATTTTTTTCCACCATTTAAAGTAGCGTCTTCCTATCTCAGAAATAAAAACACAAAACCTAGTAACATTAATCTGTGGTTTTCACTCATCCCACAGCCCCATCAGATTTCACACTGTTCTTTGTGGTTGACCTTGTATTTCAGGTTCGAGTTGCAAACATTTCAGAAGAGCACATAAAGCCCAAGAGTCTTTTACAATGATAACATCTGATACTTCTAATCCCATCCAGCCTCCAGCCTCTGCAGGGAGGTGTACATAGTCTTCAGGTCTGCAAAAACCAAGACCACAGGATGGCACCACTCCCCCAAGGTGGCACCACTCCCCCAGGAGAGGGGTAGATGCACCGTGCAGTAGACTGCATAAGAAACCAGGAGGCCACACCTAGGCTAGAGGAACCATTACTATACCTCAGCAGAATGCTGGTAAATGCTGGTAAAAATTGGCAAAACCAAGATTGAATACAGGAGTCAAAAAGTCTTGATCATCATATTCTAAAACCTATTTCAAATGCAATTTCTAAGTTCAAAAGGAATAGCATCATATACCCAGAGAAATATTTGAACTGCTAAGGTCTTATTACGGTTTAGGGGTCACATCAAATTCACTACCAACCTCTCTATGAATGATCTGTCACTACCCTTACTGTCAAAATATTGGCAGAATCACTTTAATTACAAATATTTGTCCCCTTCTTGTAACTTCAGATACATCCTACTTTTTCAAATTCAGACATTTTTCCTTCTGAAGGTGACCAGGACATCTCTTTTTTGCATTAGATATTTCCCATTTAATATCCTTTTCAAGAGAATACAAATAAATACTATGGGATTATTTGCTATATCATGGTATATATTCTTCACATAGTCTATTCTTACAGTGTAAAACAGTTACTTTTCTTCAATACCTTTATCTAAAAAGATTAAATTAATAGCAAAATAACAATTAACAGGCTGTACCCATTTTACCTATTTTTTTTGCCTCTACTTGAACTTTAGATCAGTTTATTTTACAAATCAGAAACAGACACACACATGCTCTTCTCCTTTTCCCTGCACACCTCCAGGCAGAAGATCTATAAAGGCTGCTTCTGAAGTAGTTTGCTTATGTGCACAGACTAAACTTTCCACGGAATCTGCACCTCTAAATCAGAATGAGACCATTAATAAAAGCATTTACCACTCTTAGCTCTCATCAAATTGTTCAAATTCATCTCTAACAAGCGAAAAAAAAGCAGTCAAAAAAAGGAAACAAAAGGGATAGATTAAAAACTCCTAAACAAATTGCAAAAGGAGCATACTCCTTTAAGAGGGAGGGATTCACCCTCTTCTAGGAACTCTTTCAACATGTACTTTGTTAAAGGCTTCTTATAACCAAATTATGAAAACCTCTGGAGATGCTGATAAGAACTACATTGATTTCAACACAGCTGCAAGTCTGACTGTTTTCTTCCATGTTAAGGGTATAAAGAGCAGCTGATATTTACCAAGTAAGTAGGCAAAAAACATAGAAGCAAAACTTTCTACTAAAGTATTTTCTGTCTGAGACCTGTGCTAGAAAGCATAGCTTTCTTTGTTTTCTAGGCTTTAAATTGATGCTTTATCATCTCTGTCTTTGAATACGCAAGGTAACCCTGTACTGCAGCTTTGTCAGTCTGTTGTCACTCCAATCAGCCTAATTTAAGTTGGAAGGGTCCTTTGGAGGTCTCCTACTGCAGCCTCCCAACTCAAAGCAGAGCATACTTTAAAATTAAATTGAATTGTTCAGGCAGGGCTTTGTCCAGTTGAAAGCTAATATAAAATTATTTTCCTGCCACTTGCTTCCAGATTTGCAGTCTGAGAAGGTGTGGGAAATGGTCTTACTTAATCTTTTTATTAATTGATTTCTTTTTAAGCACTGCATATTTAATTTGAAAATAGAATAATAAAATCATGTAAATACACAAATATGAAAAAAAAAATAATACCAAATCACACCCCACTTCCCCCCAAAATATACGAGTGTACAAGGATAAGCATGTGCCGTTTGCAAACACGGGTGGGATACACAAAAATAACTAAATTTAAAAGGGAAAGTACTGGCAACATCAAATGACAGGTAGGAAGTATCAGGAAGTATGTCTCTTTGGGAAATCCTATTTTGCCTTCATTGTACACATGCATTATAGCAGGAGCTCTTATGGCCTGATGCTACCATGGCCTTCAAGGACCTTGCCTCACTGAATGCAAGAATGAACAGTGCTCACTTGGCAGTAAAATCTTCCTTATTTTATCTTCATCTTGTCTAGTGCAAAACAGTTTCAAAAGCAGCAATTCTCTCAGATATGCCTAAGACTACAATATTTGAAAGCCACAGATATTAATGAATTTAGCATTTAAGTACCAAACTTTAAATTAGGATCCGATTTATTCAAGTCATTATAAAACAGTAGTCTGTTCCAAGGATTGCTCTCCTTAAGCATTGCTGCATTTCTTACTGTTCATTTGGTAGACAACTCAAACATTAATAGAAAAATAAAATGACAAATGTATGTTTCTCACAAAAGTTTAAGTGGCTTGCCCAGTTTATGTACAGCAGGGTCAAGATAGCATTTTAGCTCCCAGCAACTGTTGTATTCATAAGACAATTCTCCCTTCTTGCAACCTCTTATATAAGTCTCAATAGTATTTCTCTGATGTCTTTAAAAAAACTGAAAAAAGGAGAGACTCCATAGGTTTACTTCCTTTACCTCTTGATCTACACCCCTTATACTAAGACATCCTCTAGAAAAGGCTATGTGGTCATGTCAAGACACCTGCAGTGTTTGTTCTGAAGACCTCACATTACTCAACTTCAAGCACAACTCTACAAATATTCAGAAAGTCACTTGTACAGAAGCATTTCTAAAGAAGTGAACAGAAAGGAATTCAGTTACATGTGATCCTATTATTTTCTGCAGAGTTGGACCAGAGTTGGGTCCAGCACAAAACTTTGCTACCTGAGGTGGAAAATGCTGATGACAGTAGGTTATCTTTTCCAAGGCTGAGCTCAAAAAGAGGATGTTATGCATCACTGACACAGAACAACAATACTCAGGAATTTGGGAAATTTCAGGAATTCCATGCACTGAAGGGGAACATCCCCCTCAGGCCTGACCCCTCCTGTGTGAAGACCTCCAGCCTGTCCCTGACCACACTCCACCTACCACCAGTTCTAGATTTCAGTGCAGAACTCATCTCCACTCTTTCTGTCTCTATTCTCAGCATCACTCTCCTCTCCCCAATAGCATCTGTAATCCCTTGACTCTTAGTAGCCTCCATCATTCAATAATATACATTCCTCCAGGAGAGCTTTCTGTTACCTGAACTACTACCATCAGCACCTCCAAGGCCTCTTCCCTGAACCATCAGATCCACCGTTCTTGCCCAATTATCTGGGCAGTGCTCTATCCCACAAACACACTCAGAAGTTTTAATTCAATGTCCCTCAGCTTCACACCACACTTCCTCAGTCCTCTTACTCTGCCATTTCTGGTAGTTTCCATCTTTTTTATTTCCCCCCCAGCCTGAAACCATTTGTTACTTTCTTGCCCATTTCTTCATTTTCTTTTTTTTCTCAGTACATAGCCAGACTCTGAACCCAGCAAGTTCTCATGCTCCCCAGACTGTAAATTATCAGTCTAACCTCCTCATTCTGTTCCTCACCTCTCTGGCTAGGTCCTTCCAGGTTTGCATTGCACAGCTACCTCCTCAACATGATCAAGATGCCAGTGTGGACATCAACAGATCCCTTGCTCTTAGTTCTAACATCAAGCTCTCATAACTCAGACAGGCACAATGAGTCCCTAAATCAAAGATTAAATACACCCTTTGCCATAGTCTTTGGCCAAAGCAGTCAGCCACAGAGGGTGCATGCAGTCAGCCAGCCCCAGGAGCTATGAGTAACTCATGTGCAAACAATGAGACCTACTGCCTAAAGCAACTTAACAAAAGAGCATGAAAAAACCTATTAACAGGGTCTTGGAATGGAAAGTGCTGGGCAGCCATAAATATATGGAGGGATAAAAATTTGCTTCTTATATTCATATCAAAATGTGTGTACGAGTTTACTACTTCCATGAACTTCTTGCTTTTCTAGAACTCCCATGGTTCTTTTCAAAATAATGTAGGATTTTTGCCCAGGAAGCAAATCCATGTCTGATTTCTACATTGCCCATACTAGAATGCAATCACCCCAGTTACACACTTCTTCAGAAGTTTGTATATGATCTGTACCTGATAAGATATTAGTTCCTATCTATGCTTCCAGTGCTCATATCTGACAGAGGTCTATAGCATTGCTGTGGAAAAATATGACAGCAAAAGAATTAATATAACTTCATTTGGAAAACTTTAGTTCCATAGAAATTTATGGTTTTAAATCAAAGTATTTCTATTGACACAAGTAGGTCAGCACTACTACAGAGAATGAAATTTCACAACTGTCATCATCCTCTCAATTAGGAAAAAAAACTACAATAGCTCAGTTGATCTTAGCAATTTAAGCTTAGAACACTAAGATTAATTCCCACCTCTGGTTTCTCAGGCAAGGGCTCATTCTGCAGAACTTTCAGTGCTTTAGCAGCTGCATCATGCTTAGCAGCTTGTCTTGTTCGTCCTTTCCCATGAAACTGCTGCCCTCCAATTGAAAGCTCAACTTGATACAGTAAGGGCCCAACAGGAAATGGGTAAAAGTACCTGCACAGACAGAGATTTAATTAAGCAAATAGTTTGGCCTACAAAGTAAACAGAAATGTAAGTTAAATGTAGATGAATCTCTTGGATATCAGTAACCACAACTCTAGCACTGAAGCACTAGTATTAAAAAGCCAACTTTTTATTTAAGATCAATGTTTTTAGAGAGAGACCTTTGAAACAGTATCAACAGTTCTTGTTTTACAGTAGGAACACGTCTGTAACCAACCAGAGCAGAGAAAGGCAATGTAACTATGGTTTAGAGTCAGCAGTCCAGTAAGTTTGGGATTCCCAATTCAGACTCACAGAATGTTATGGGTTGGAAAGGACCTCTGCAGATCATCAAATCCAGCCCCCCTGCCAGAGCAGGACCAACACAAAATCTAGGGCAGGTCACTCCTATGCCCATGTAAAATTTTTTACGCTGAAGTTATAATTGAAATAGTTTTAGAAAAAGCATCAAACTGTTTTCTTCACTTCTGCTTTTACACAGAAAGAAAATGCAAGAAATATCTAGCTATTCACTTTATGAAGCTGGCTACATCTGAGAGTCCTCAAACACACTCCAGCATTTGGTTCAGTTCCCTTTTTCCTCCCTTTCCCTTCTCCTCTTAAGTAAAAACAAACCCAGCCCTTAAATAGGACAAATGACAGATACTGATGGGGTGGACTTATCAAAACCTTCTGCTTCACAAGCTGGCCATGTTTCAAGCTGGATATCCCTTTAAATGATGCTGTATTTTTAGCTGTTTTCTGAAGACAGCATCAAAGCACTGGGTCAAAGAGAGCAGAAGTTCAAAGATATGAGACTGCAAAGCCAAGAAATTAAACAATACATACCGTGGAGGATAAGTGCCACCTCTCATTGTATAGTTGTAAGTGGATCTCATCCCTGTATAAGGATCAATAGGTTTGTACATAGGTTTCTTTCCCAACTTCATGCAAAGTGCATTTAACTCCACTGTGGGGGTTACACTGTCTAAATAAAAAGGAATATAGAGAAAGTTGTCCAACTGCCACCAGGGACCAAACCAACCTAAACTCTCATGCTGTCTCAAACAGGGAAAAATGAGTTCAAGTTTTGCCCTATGCAGTACCCTAAATTAATGAATTCCAAACAGAAATGCTAATGAACACAAAGAAAATAAGTCTTATGTGGTGCATATTAAATTAAATTAAAAAGCAGCCTAGCAGAGTTGTGACAAATCCTGTTACAAAAAAGTGAACTTGCTAGGGGCTTTTCATTTAATTTTCCTTTAAACCTGTGAAGCTACCAATTGATTGATTTTTACAGCTTATCTAGCAATGTGGTCTGCAGAACACAAATTTCTCTTCCTCAAAAACACACTTTAATATTAAATTAACAGACATGCTATGTATCTTCCATTTCTGTTGTTTACTGAAAATGATCAAGTGTTTCTCTTTGTACTCATGACCTAAGAAGGGTTTTTATGACTCTCCAATTGCAAGTGGCCTTTTCAAAAGGAAGGTATATTGCTCCTGAGGGCTATAAACATTTCTCTCAGTGCAGACACTGGGGATGAAGTATTGACTCCCTGACTGCTCTTGTTTGAGAAAGAACAGCCATGTAAATGGTCATTTTTTTCCAGTCACAGGTCTCACTGTCTCAAAAATTAGCATGTACTCCAGGTACAATGTTTTGTTATAAGGTAATTGTCAAAAGCAAATGGAATTACAGAGCAGATTCACAGAAAAATAAGTAACTGCTGGCTTCAGTGTTTACTGTGTGAAGTGTTTCTAAAGAAGGAATTCAGGTGATATCAGAATACAACTGGCACAGAAGACAAGTTTAAGCCTTTGCTGAACATACTATCCCAGTAGCTTTGCATTCCACTGGCTGAGAGTAAATGCAAAACAATCACATTTTAAATTTAACTTAAAAGCAATCTTAGTAAATGTTACCTAAACACAGCTAACTACACCTTACATGCTTTTATACTAATAAACATCTGCTCCTCTTTAAAGAAGTACAAGTGACACAAATCCCACAGCCCTGATACAATCCATCAACACAAATTTAATAGCTTTGGGTTTTTTTTTTTAAACTCACATAAAAAAAAAAATCTTTATGGTCAAGCTTTTGTATTATTCTGTCAGAATTACCAAACACATTCATCTGCCCATGCAAAAGATTATTCTCTGCTGTGACTGAACTCCTCATTGTTTGATTGGGTTTTGTTTGTTTTTTAATTAATATTTTTATTTTGTGTTGTTTGTTTGGTTTTTTTTTAAGAGTAGGATAAACATCTTTTCCAGAATTCCACCAAGTGTTACAACAAAAAAACCAGTTAAGCAGTGGGTTCTTCAACCCTCAGTGGCTGGGTGGAAAAAACCCTGTACTTTAACTTGTTAATACAATGACTTACTTTCCTTTTAATGTCACCATGAAAGATAAATGACATTCTCCCAAAACCTAACATGACGTTCTCTGGAAACCTAACAACTGCCTTTGTTAAATATGCAGAATGACCAATTTTATTCACCATTATGCAACTTTCAAAGACATAGCAAACCCAGAAAGGTGTATTTTATGATTATCTTTTAAAACTCAGTTTGTTGTGGCATATACCTGGATTCTTGCCTTCACTACGAGATGGACGAGCCGTAGGCTTCGGGAATTTTGTCCCTTCCAAAGCTTTGGCAGCTGCCGCGTGTTGCGCTTTTTTAATACTAGTTCCTTCAGCTTCCCAGTGCTGGTCCCCAAGAGTGAGTTGCACTGTAAACACCTCAAAAATAAAAAAAATAAATACAAATTTTACTACCAGCTGCTTCAGAATTCACATAATTTATTAGACCCCCTTACAGAAAACAAGTCTTTTGAGCAATGCAAAAGCTGAGAACACAGTCATCAAAGCTTTCCTCAACTACCTCGTCAGCTATATCCTGGAAACACTTTGGACACTGACAGGATTTCCCTGGTTACTGCACTGAAAATTTCCCAGTCATTGAAGCCAATAACTGCATGACTGCATGAGATCACACAGGCTAAAAACCAACAGACACAGTGTGCAGAGGTGACATGGACACCTGCTAGGCCAACATTACTCTGAACAGCAACATTGAAATTCAGACTTTTTTGTTCCACGTAGCTAAATTTTTGCTTTAATACTGTGGGGGGGTGTTATATTTTTCAGTGGTTTGAATAAAGATAAGTTCACGTTGCACCATAAAAGCTTCTACATGCCCACAGGTGATCACAAGTCTATCTGATTATAGAGCAAAGCTCTGTGGCACTTTTAAGTATGTGGGATAAGGAAGGATCTATATTGCCCTAAATTTTCACAAATTAATCAGACAACAGCAAGCCAGGGTCTCCCTGGTAATTAAATGAAGTTTTAATTTCAATCATAATGAGAACACAAGTGAACAGATGCTCTGAATGTTATTCCAATACTTTTTATAAATGCAAACCCTGCCTCCTTTGCACAGTGAAGCTAACAATAGATTTTGGACAAGAGATTTTAGTTCTTAATATCATTCAATTCCAAGGCAATTCCTATAATGTACAACTTATGAAAGCAAAAAAGCATGAACAGCAGCAATAAGAAACATATGTGAATATTTACCTTAGAATGAGCTGGACCTTGCTCACTCAAAAGCTTATACTCAGGCTGAATCTTGTTGAAACGGGCTAACTCATTCACAAGACACATGGGGGTTTTCTCTTTGGGGTTTGCCATGTTGGAAGGAGCTGAATGATCACACAAAATCAGACACATGGTCAGGCAGTGATGAATTCTACTACCAATTTTCATTTAAAAAATAATAAATCTCATTTTCTTAGCATTTATTTGTCTGCAATACACCTCAGAAAAGATCTGCTGGAATAGACAGCTCTGCTCATTAGCCAAACTGGCAACAATCTACTGAACTTTGGCATTTCCAAGCAATGTGCATGCCTAAAAGACAGCAGCATTAAATGTACTGCTTTAATGCAAGCCAGAGGCATGAAGTTAGCAGACTCCTGCATTTAGCTTGCATCTCAAGGACCAAATCTTCTGAGTAATCATCATGCTTTGAATAATTTCAAAAAGTCAGCTAATTTGTTTTTCTTCTATTTTTCCCTACTTATTTTTTATTTAATACCTTCTATTCACTCTATTATATTGTATTAGCACAATACATTTATCATTAAACTAGTCCTAAAACAACTGAAGATAACAGAACTAAACAAACTATTTCAAATAACACATTATTTATATTAAAACAAGCTACTAGTAGAAAAGATGGATAAAAATGTTTTAAAAATTCAATATTATAAAATTTTAAATCTTCTTTACTACTACAAACATTTCCATTAATTATTAGAACTTCACAGAAAATTATGCTTCTATCTGTCTCCAACAGATTTCACTAAACAGGGAGAAAGCATTACAGGCTACTGTAGCTGGATAGATGTTCAAGTACTTGTAGGTGCAAGAAATCAGGAATATCTCATGCCAAACTACAAAGACTAAGAATATATACACTTACTAATAGACAATCTTACCTGCAGCTGCATTGGTGGATGTAACTGATGCAGAGGGTAAAGCAGAGTTTTGGATAGGTCTACCTGCATTTTCAGAGGGCAAAGAACTAGTAGTAGAAGGAATACTCAAAGGCTGTGAAAGAGATGGGTTTTTATTCAATATTTGGCTCCCTGCAATGGCAGCAGGATTCTGAATTTGAACTTGAGACATGTTCACTTCCAACCAGAGCAAATTACTGTAGGTAAACAGCTTTGAATGCAGGCAGACTCACTGCGATGAAGCCAAATTGCTGACCTAAAATGTAAAGACAAAGAAAATATTAACAATCTATTGAAATTATTAGCAAAAGTCCATTAGCAAAGAGGGCAAAAGGGGAAAAAAGCAATCAGTCAAACATCCATTGTTTCCATTTTGTATGCAATAGGTCACTTAGACACCCAGTTTAACAGCTCATTTCAATCTCTGTGCCCTATCACTCAAGTTCCACATTTCTTTATTTTATAAAAGGAAGTAGCACAGAAGCTTTATTTATGCTTGCTCATTTCAGATCAACTACCCATCTGTTTTCTCCATCACTGAATCCACTTACAAAGCAAATCCAGTTACTTAAACTGATAGCCACTGCTTATACACTAAACAAAGAGCAACTCTCATGACAGATTACATTTTGTGCATTCTACCACTTGCAGCTCAAGTTTTTAACTTGTAAGGGCAAGTAATAAATGCAGTCTTTACAAAACAGCTATTTAGATCATGCACCCTTTATTATAATCATATACCTCTCCCCCCAAGGTCATCAAGAAGGATGCCTAGCCATTTATTATGGGAACACAACTGGTATCCAGCAGAAAATGGCGAAGTAGCTACAGCTGGGAAAAGGGAAAGTGTCAGAGTTCATAAACTTTATAAGCTCCATGTGTTTTGAAGGTTCCTTCCATTGAAGGCAGAACATGTCTCAGTCACAGCTCAAGAATCAATATCAGAGTTAATTGGCCTTGCAACACTGTAAGCAAGTACTGAAAGTGCTCATGGGCACCTATGTTCATTTCAGGATAAAACACTTCAAGCGATGAACCTGCACCAGTCAATGTGAAGTTCTGGGATAGGTCTTTTCCTCCACCAGCAAATTAATATTAGATTGCTCTTACACATGGATGCAACAGTATCTTCATGCTCAGACAGTTAAACCTAAATATACACTAACAGGTTGCCAGTTTGAAGGCTATCATTGCTGCCAGAGCTCAGCTGCCCATATCCTCTTACGAACCCCGCATCAATGCATTTATTAAAAATAAATTTCACAGCCAAGTTAATACATTTTACACACAGAGGCATGCACACAGACACTGGTCACCTACAGATTTTATTAGGGCAGCACGACGGTTCTTCAATAATTAATATATGAAGAGAAATTACTGTTCCAGATACCACCAGGGAGCTATTAGTGGCAACACAACTCCACCAGTGCTCTCCAAGCTTTAAATGCTGAACCTGTGAATGGACTTCACAGTGTAAGGGAAGCAGCAATGAGTCAGAGTGAAGTTTTTAGCCACTTACTAATAAAACAAACCTAGGAGGAGGAACTTAGGTTAAGACATTTATGGACCCGAAGATTTCTTTTTTAATTTAGAAAATAAGAGGGAAGAAGCTACTGGGAAACAACAGACACACCAACTAATCTATCATCTGGTGTATTTTTTACTTTGAAAAAACATCATAAACACGTCAGGCTGATCATACTACTGGCTGGACGATTATTTTTTACTAGACAGCAAAATCAGTTTGGAAGACTTTTTATGTAAGACTATACTCAAAACATATGTATTTGACTACTACATTTGCAGTATTAGGGCATTTACCTAAAGGAGTTTCAAGAAATTGTTAGGCAGAGATGAAAAGTATGTAGAATAAGACTGAAGGGTAATAACTTAATAATAACTAAGTTTCATTCCCAGGAACATCACTAGAAACACTGAAAATTTTCAAACATAATAAAACAATAATAAATGCCTGGAAAAGACTATAAATTCCTGCAGTGCAATAAAAGCAGCTTACTCTCCTGCTGAAGTTCAATGCCCTTCAAAGTAACTGAAGTTAAACAGTTTCTAATTCACACATTTTTAACAGAAGACTCTGAATTTTTCGATTTTGAAGTCAGTATCAGGAAGTCTGAAATTCACCTCAGAAAACTCTGCCTAAAAGAAAAGTTCTTTTAGAGTGAGGAGCTACCCTTCATTTATTTGCCATCACCTGGTCTTAGGGAACATAAAATTTCAGCTCTAGAATACACGTATTGAAGTGGTTTTCTAGTCAACCATCCACACAAATGCAAAGAAGAACAGTATATTCCTTGCAATTTTTTATTTTTTCCCCCCAAGAAGGAAAGTCCCTGACAAGGATATTATTAGTTCACTTTCTACATTTACAGCAGAGTAACGACTACAGAGTCTCACAGCAGTGCAGCTCAGCCTCCTCTCTACTCAGATCTCTCTCCATCAAGAGTTACAACTATCAATGTTCAGTTGAAAAAGCTTTTCTTCAAACACCTCTGGTTAGAATAACATTCAGGAAAGACAATTCAGCTATTATTCACAAAAATCTGTGGAGACTTGAGGTCACATCCTAATGCTTGAAACAATAAGGTTTTGGAAACCAACCCAATTTTGAATAGAACTCAGCTGTGCATATTCCACAACCAGACAAAAAAAAAAAAAAGCTGCAGACACATCCATCACACAGAACCAGCTTATTCTCAGCACAGAGACCAACTGCCCAACTCCTTCAGCAGCTCAGTCACATCTTAAAGGACCTAGGGAAGTGCTGGAAACACACCTCGCTGGAATTCACCACACACCCTCCCCCAACCTTTCAAGTAACTGGAAGAATTCAGCCTTTATGTACCTTTTTGGAAGGCAACAGACTTCCAGCCTCACAAGAAATCAACTATTGAGACTTTAAGCAAGCTCACTTTATGCAGCTGTAAGATGATGACAACCCCACCCACCTTCCGTGCAAAATCCTTTGCAATTACAAGTGTAGCCATGATTTGATGACAGAATTACCATACAAATACCTGGCCTCTGGAGCCATTAATTTAGCAAGAAATAAAAAATGTACTCAACAGGATCATGTGATTGCTCTTTTCATGACTGTTTCTAAAGGTGGAAGAAGGAAAAGCTGCAATGCCCAATCAAAAGAAATGTTAAGGAATCAATAAGCTGCATCCTGAAACAGAAATCTGAAACCTGCAGAACACCCTGCTGCTCCAGGGTTATCCCCAAGACATTCACATGGCTGAATACCTGGGCATGCCAGTCTTTGCCCTAGCTGAATAGAAATTTATTACCAGGAAGAGAACTGAATTGCAATGAAAATAAAACTCTTCCAATTAATGAGTAATTTTTATCCTAAGTTAATATAATGCTTGTTTCTACATAAATTGCTACATCCTCATTGTATTTCTCTCTCCTTCACCAATACACCAGTATCATGTGTTTATATCCAGATCAAAAGTTTAATCTACATCCAGTAGGTTATCACCAAGTTGGAACATTTCAGAGCTCATTAGATTGAATTCAGGCAGAACCAAAGCAAAGTAGGCATTAAAATAACTTGTGAATTGTTGAAATTCCACTTTACAAGTTTTGGATAATGTTAGACACTAGGTAGTAACTTACAAGATTATACCGCACAAGCTGATGTATACAATTATATCTTTTCTTTTTAAAAACATTTAGCTCATACTTTGAAAAGCCATTTCAATGAACAGTCTGACAAAGCAAAGTGGGAATTTGTTTGTAGTTTTTCAGCTACCTCTGTAGTTTATGATACTGTAGTTGATTCGTGTTAAGTATTTCACTAGGGTATAAGAACTCACTGTCCACTATTGCACATTTAATGCTTATTTGGGCATTACAAAAGGGTTTACAGTGCTTTTACAAAGTAGTATGTCCTCTACCCAATAACAGGCTGACAAAATCCTAACTATCCAAGAAAAAGCACCATCATCTAGAAAGCTGAGGCTAACAAATTCCAAAGGCTGTTTCAGTGGGCAGAGAAACAGAGATGTCAGTATTCCAGGTGATTATTCCATGTCATCAGGGGTTAGCTATTTCAAACTTTCCAAGACAAACAGCAGTACAAATAACTGACCCCTACACAATACTCTAGACATTGCTAGAACTTGAAACCACCCACAAACACTGAAAAACAGATGAACGAGCCAATGTTTTACTCATACCATCTTAGCCAGCAGCTAATGCCATAACTTGCTCCCTTCCACACTTACTTTTCCCTAACTCAGACATTAATATTTCAAATTTGATTGAGACAGTGTAGCACTAGAATATTATCTTGATGACAACTGCCATCAAACAATTCAATGGACAACAATGAGCTTTGAGATGTGGGTTTTCAGATGACAGAGCACTGTTCCCCACTCCAATTTTTAGATTCTTATTTCCTTTTGGTGTATCAATGCTTGCAATATTCCAAGAAATTTTGAATACATTAAATTACAAAGTTCAAAAGTCACTAAGGTGACCAAAAGGCAAGCAAAGAAATGCACAAAGATGTTAACATAGTCTCAGTTAAATACATTAAAATCTTCCTATATAAAATAAAGAATGTAGCATTTTCAGATAAAAGTTCTCTTGGGGCTTTTTTGGTGTTATAATTCTCAAAGGTGTTGTAGATGGAAGCCAGAGGATCAAATAAAAACCAGACACTTCTGTGGATAATGATTTTTTACCACAACTTGTGGTTTCTTTAATATGATACAAATAAAAGGTAAGAAACTTAAATGTTTTAAGTAAGTTTCCTGTACCTTTAGGAGATCCAGAGAGTGAAGATTTGAATTTAGTTCTGTATAGGGTATTTATGATGGAGAAAGCCTAAGAGGAAAAACAGAAAGTTAGCATTTTGCTTCCTAAAGCTACAAAAAGATCTTCTGCAATAGATGTTTTCCCACTACACTGAATTTGCCTCATCTATTTGGAGGACAAGAATTTGTGTGACCATTAAGTTCTCACCAACAGACTGCTCAATAGAGCTGCTTTTCTCCAAGCAGAAATTCTAACCTGATCCAAGAATCTTCTTTCCTTGCTCTTTCCTAGTGATTTTTCTTACACAAATGGTGGAATCTCACCATAGTGCTCTCTGCAGGACTATTAACAGTCCCTTGCAAATTTTCTTTCTGTAGGAAGGCCAGTTCTGTAGAAGCTGAACTTTGTAACAGCCCTAAAGATCAGCTACTGAAATCAGACCCAGACCTTAATTCATGAAGCCAAACCAAAACCAAGCCATTAACCTGAGAAACTCTGGCAGCCACTAACTGCAAAAAAACCAATAGAAATTGTACCTTTTGGCTACATTTCCAGTCTAATTACTTCATTTATAAATAGGTATACAAAAAAATTCAACCTAGCTAAAACAATTTTAGAGTAAAATTATTTCAGTACTGAATATGAAACCTGTCACTGCATGGACTGCTCTAAATGGAAATCAAAATGTATTTTATTCTGCTTACAAATATAGCACAAAGTGTTTAATCCTCCTTTTCCATGACTAAAGCCAAGTGCATGCAGATGCTGGCAACATGAGTACCAACAACAAAATGGGTAAGATCTCAATCTTGATTAAGGTTAAAGAGGGCATAAATAAAGCTCTTGAATTTACTTCAGATTGCCACCTCAAAACCCTACAATTCATCTCAGAACTCTAACCAGTTATCTTGGAGGAATCCTGCAGAACAGATGAGGATACAGAGCCTGAAAATGTGCCCATTTTTTTAACTGGAGAGGAAGGAGGGAGACAAGAGGATTACAGGCCTATCAGTTCAAGTTTTCATCTCAAAGTTTTTCTGGAGGCTTAACTAAGCACCTGGAAAAGAAGGAAGTGGGTAATACTCCCAAGACAGGATCAAAACCAAGGTGTATGAAGATAACTGATTTTTCTCCAGTCATCTCTGGTGGTCTAACCAGGCTCACAAACAAATTACTTGATCTCAGCAGGGACAAGTGCAAGGTTCTGGCAAGGCACTGTCTACTGATCAAACACAGGACAGAAATACCACCAACTGACACCAGCAGAGTGGGAGAAGAGTTACAACCAACATAACCCCATTACCTAACAGAAGCCAATGCTGAAAGACTCTTTTAGAAAAAGCAATTATCATTCTGGATGGAAATGGAAAAACAGCCTGAGAGAGACCTGCAGCAGTGCTTCAAACACTGTACTCCATGGTGCTGAGCCCTCAGCTGGAGTACTGCATCCACACACGGGTGCCAAGCTTCAAGACAGATGTGGATCCAGTCATCAAGAGCATAGCAGGAGAAGCACAAACCACTCAGCTTTAGAAACATACAGCCTATGAGAAAACACAGTAGAGAATTTGGGCTTGTATACACTGAAGGGGAGAGGGCTGGCTGGGGCTTGACAACCAGTAGTCTTCAACTGCATAAAAGGTTTCTGGAGTGGAAAAGAATAATCCGTTCTTCATGCTTACAGTGAAAGAACTAGAGGCAAGAGGCTTAAAAATGCATCAAAACTTTCTGATAGTAACGGCTGGAATGAACTATAGTGCTGTGGGTGACAGAGGTAACTTCATCATTGGCAAACTTGAAGGAATTGATAAACATCCATTTAGAATGAAGCTGGCACACCCAGCCTCACAGTGGGATGGACTCATTCTCTCCCTCAAGTCCCTCCCAGCCCAGACTCCCTGACTGTGAACACACCTGGACTGTACCAGCACATTATCAGAGGAAGACACTGGCCTTGTCAAACAGCAGTTTTGGCAAAAAGGGGGATCTCACATTGCTCCTACTGCAGACTTGCTCTGAACTTTGACAAACCACTTGAGAATACGAGATAATAAATCCCCAAAGAAATCATGTTTGTTCGTTGTCAGGACCAGAATATGGAAAGGTGTCCTATCCTTAGGATGTGCACATTGGGAAAGCTGGTAGTTGTAACACTCTCCTTATGCTGCTTGTTAGGAACTTGCACATGTACCCCATTAAAACTTCCTCTTCCTTCATTCATGACCCACCAGCACCAGGCAGGGAGGGCTTTTTAGAGAACAAGAACAGAGCAGGATGAGAAACAGAACAGACACCAAATAAAACCATCAAGATTCAAGTTACAAGGAATTCTTGACATCGCCAACTAAAAAGCATTTTATAAACAATAGCCAAGAAAAAGTTTGAACAAGAGGAAAGGAGGACTTAAAATTAAGCATGAATTTTTTTCTAAAAAGCAGACACATCTGAAGTTACTGACCCTTCAGTCACAAAGCAAGGAGGATGAATTGTTCCTCATCAATAACAAACCGTTTTCAAGGCAGGAAAGTTCCATTTATCCCTGTTTCACAGGTGGACAACTACAAGTCAAACCCCAAGTCCTGTCCCTGCAAAGTGATGTAGGTACCCAAGGAGGGGGTGAGGCAGAACTGAACCACCTGTGGGACACACCACCTTTACTCACCAGCCCCTCTCTCACCTGTGCTTTGACATGCCCATAGCTCTGTCACCACACAATGTCAACCAACCCTCATCTGGGGAAAAACGCAGCATTACCTGCTGCTCAGACACAACCTGCTGAGCTGGGTGGGCAGAGGAGGCCAATCCCCCCAGCTCTGACCAGAAGTTCTGGGCACATCAAAGACAGACCCACTGCTCAACTTCACTTCCACCTGTTGTTTGTGGACTGGGAAATATCACAGCACATTCGTTTCCTAGACAGCACTGGTTGGGAAGGTTCCCTCTCTCCTGCAGTTTTTTAAAGAGGTTTTAAAGAACTCAAATGTGGTGGCTGAGTCTTTTTTGTCCCACACTTGACCATTTTGGAGCATGAAGAACACATTTCCACAAATCCTAAGAGGTTAGTTGAGATGGTTCATTTCAAAACACAGCATTGAAAAACCTACATCAATGTAGCTTTGTAATATATAGCATAAAATTCTAAAGTGTTTGTCTTCTGCAACAGTGTTTAAGCACAAAATCTAACTATTTACAATTGAAAACTCTAAATATTCACAACCAACCAAAAAAAACCCAACAAACTACAAATCATACAGACTTAAGGCTATTTACACAAAATGCAAAACACCAGCTGAACAATGTTCTCATCTCAGATAAATCTTTTTCTATAAAATTTAGGCAAGGCAAGGTACATCTCAAAGGCAATATTCACTGCAGAAAAAATATTATGCTCTTTTCGAGTACGATGAATTTGCAAGGGTATCGACACTAAATTTTAAGAAAATTTATTTGGAAGTTAAGACATGGATTATTAATAAGAGAATAGGTGATGAAAAGCTAAAATTTGAAAGTAAAATCTGAAGGAAAGGAGGGAAGTAGCAGATGTACACAGAAACCAGACAGTTCCAAACAAAATGCAAAATCAAAAACCAGAAAGTGGTAAGTCAATCATGAATAAAGATGAACATTTAACCACTTCTGGCTGAATTAGTGCTGCAACAAAATATTTAATGACTTATTGTTCCTGCAGTAGAACAGTCAGAAAAGCCCACTGATATCAAGTGCAGTTACAGGACAATCACTGCACAGATCTCCTCTATTGTTCAGCTGCATCTTAAAAACCTCTAATAAAGTCATCAACCCTTCAGCAAGGATCCTAGGCAAAACAATTATTTTTTAGAAGTTCCTAGGCCCTCAGAATAAAGCTGATGTTCTTCAGCAAGGCCTGAAAAACATAGAGCAGCTTTCAGTTTTGCTCTGACTTTGTACAGTTACATCACCTCAGATTTATTTCCATCTATAAGTACTTTAATTTTGCCACGAAGAACTGAATACTTTGGCTGATGATAGTGAGAGTGGAAAAAGCGATTAATGATTTTACAAAAGAATTTCAAAGAAAGAAAGAGTGGCTGCTTAAAATAATTAAAAACTAATTGTATCTTGCATACATCCTTTAGGGAGAGTTTTGAAAGGAGATTCTGATGCAACATCAGAAAACATAGTAAAAAATTCAACCTAGGGGCTCTTTAAATTTTCGCCAAGATGTGACAGACATCCAGCGAACAACTCCATGAAAGTTTGAATACACAAATTTGTTGCATTTCTGAGATGATCAACAGGCAAATCAGAGATCACTTTAGTACATCACAGCTGTAGCTGCATCATTAAAACTCAAGCTTTTATGTTCATTAATACTAAATAAAAATACATTTCTGCCAGTTTGAGCAAGGGAAGTACATAATACACTTGAATGTTCTAGTTAGAAGATAGATTTTATAAATATACTATTCCAAAAGCAGACAAAGGACTTCATTCAGGTATTTTATTTCACAGCTGTATATATACACCTAGCCTTCATGTACTTTCCAAATGATCTTCCTCCAGGTTTGCCTTAAATCTTCCAGAAAAGCAATGACAAAAATACCCAATAGGTGAATAAATCAGAAAAAAGGCTGTCAACATGCCTAGCTGTAGTACCACCTAGATGGACAATCCCAACAAACCAAACCTGGTATAACCTCTAGGACACACATAAGCAGTGTAAAGATTTAAAAGGTACTTGTTGCTGTTACACGTCCTGAAAACCTAGTGTTGTGATCAAACAACAGTGACATGTGAAGCTGGTGCAGTGATGGCTGCCAAACCCAGTGGGCAATGAGGAGAAAGTGGGATGATGCCAGTGTTCAGGAGGAAAGCTAATGCTGCTAATACCAGCTGTCTCGGTGTTTGCACTGTAATCTCTACAAGGAGAAGACTGGGGGCGTCTCCTGCTGCTGTCACCATATCTACACCTTTTATCAGAACAGTCAGGCAAGTCTAGTTCAGTCTTGGGAGTTCTGCTACTGAGATCATGTGCCCCTGAGACTTTGCAGAAGTCTGGGAGTGTTGTCACCCACTCTAGGCAATCTGGAGAAGCTAGATGGTTGCAGCCCCTTCCTCCAGCAGGTTCAGAGAGCCTGAACCAGTTGTGCTACCACCATCCCCCCGTTCCTGGGGGGCCCACAGCCACCACTGTCCCCCTTCAAAACGAAACGGGGATTTTAAAGCAGAGCAGGACCGCCAACATCCCTGCCTGGCGCACTCGGGGTGCCCGGTGCCGCCGCTACCCGGTCTGACAGCGCCCAGGGAGCCCAGCTCCGCCGCTGTCACTCCCCTCGCCAGGGCCGGCCAAGCCACCTGCCGCCCCCGCCACTCGCCCCAGGGGCCCGGGGGGTCGCCGCGGCCGCTCAGGCAGGGGCCGGCGCTGCCCCCGCCAGCGGCCCCCATCGAGGCTCAGAAGGGACGGCCCCGCGACTCGCCTGCCGCGACCTGCCTTGGCTCCCCCCGCGCCGGGCGCTCCCCCGCGCCGGGCCCCCGCCGGGCGGTGGGGACAGCGCCGGGGGCTGCCCAGCGGGCCCACCGCGGCCCCCGGGAGCTGGGCAGAGCCCCGGGCGGGAGCGGGGGGCGAGCGGCGGCGAGCGGGAGAGCAGGGGGGGGGCGAGCCCGCCCGTGCAGGGGCTGTCCCCTCCCCACAGCCCGGCCGGCACGGCCCGGCGCGGCCCCCGCTAGGCCCCGCCACCCCCCGCCCCGCTGCCTCGGCACCGGGGGGAGCCCGGGCCGCCTCCCCCCTCACCTGGCTGCCTGGGCTGCGGCTCCCGGGCCGGCTGGAGGTGCGGGCCAGCGGGCGGCTCAGTCCATGGGCCGGGTCCCGGGGGGCCGGGGGGCGGCAGCGGAGGGAGGCGGCGGGCACAGGGCAAACACTAAAGAGAATGAGCGGGGCCAGCTCCGGCCGGGGGGGAAGTGACGGCACGGCGCCGGAGGCGGGGCGGGCAGGCAACCAATCGAGAGCGGCCGAAGCGCATCAGGGACCGCCCCTCTCCGTGCTCTCCGCCAATAGGAAGAGGGGCCGGCTGGGAGCCCCGCCTCTTTCGCGGCGACTACAAGTCCCGGCGTGCCCTGCGGGGCAGCCCCTGCCCGCCTCGGGGCGGGGGGACTACGGCTCCCGGCATGCCCCGCGCGGCAGGGCCGCCGTGCCCGCCAAGATGGCGGCGCCGGAGAGAGGGGGAAGCGGGGCCGGGGCCGCTCCCGCCGCCTTCCCCGGGAGCGGGAGCCCCCGGGAGCGGGAGCCCCTCGGGCAGGGCCGCCCGCGGCTGCCGGGAAAGCGGCCGCCAACGCGGCGGCTCCGGGGCGGGAGGGACCGCCGGGTGCGGCGGGGAGCCCCTCGCTGCCGCCCGCCCCTCAGCGCCTCGTTTTTGTTGAGAGGAAGCAAGACGTTTATGTAAAATACCCAAGTTTAACTTCGGTCAGCGCATTTCTGGGCAGAGAAAGTCGAAAGGGAAGACGCAGGGCCCTCACCCAGCTCCAAGTGGGGGGGGCTGTCGGCCCGCACGGCTGGAAAAGGGTATTGTAACAAAAATACCGGCATTTCAACATAAATAGGGGTAGGAAATAGAAACCATCATGCTGAACCTAGGGAGATAAGCAAGTAAAACCAGTAACTACAGATGCAAACACCTTCCACAAGGTAGGGGCAGGTAGAGCTGCAGAGCTGGGGGAGCAGCGGGGCAGACACTGCAGCTCCCTGCTCTTACTGCCCTGCCAGGAACGGCTGTGTCAGCTCCAGCTGCTCAGCTCCATGCACAGCTTTCATTTGCTTTGCACCTCTCCCCCCCGCTTCCCAAAGTCCCTCCCCTGGTCCCTCAACTGCCAATAATTAACTGCCACTACCTGAGCCCTGGCTCTGTGGTTGGTTCGGTGAGGGAGGCTGCTGGACTCTTGAAATCACTAGTGAACCCACCTGCCTCAGCCAGGATATGCTTGTATTTATTCTGCATTAAGGAAGCAACAATTCCAGCATGCCACTGTTAAAGTCCATAACTCACAGTAATTTCAGATTTGTCCTACAAATTAAGCCTCTAAATAATAACGGATATTAATAAAGTAGGTATTCATATTTAATCAGGTATTTATTAATTAATATTTATTGATGTTGCTTCAGAGACATTGCTCTTGAAAGAAGAGTGAAAACTAAGTTAACGGCAGCAGCATGCAGCTGCCCAGTGAACTTCTCACATAACATCAGTTTCCTTTCCTGGGTCACTGTAGCAATCAAAATGCCCTGCAAGATTTAAATAAATGCCACCATTCCTTTTTTAAGCATCATTAAGTATTTTAAAGGCAACACTTTTCCTAACCTGTATGATTTCTTAAAGCAATACAACTGCTTTTTATAACAAACCTGCACTTAGCAAAGCAGCTCACATCACAGTCCATAACCAACAGCCCCCAGTTATGCCAGACTAGAGCAGAACCTTCTGCCAGACAAAGATACTACGAGAACTTTTTTGTTTTAGAAATATTTTATATCTTTCTTAATAGGTAAAAATACATTTTAAGTTACAAGGTTGCATTTCAACCCTTATGGCAGCTTTGCACTGCCAGTCAGCAACTTCTGCTATTGATCAGCAAAAAAAAAATGTGGCATCCAGCCCACAACATTTACTAACCAAATACACTTAAATGCAAAAGCCTTCATATTTCATGGGAAGAATCACAACAACAACATTTCAGCAAAACCAAATTAAAAAAAACCAAACACAACAACAAACCAATATGCCTACAAGCTCCATATCAATTTCTGTATTTAATACTGATATGGATTCCAAAGATACCATAAAAAAAATACATCATACACTTAAAATCAATTGACAATCACATTTAAAAGACATTCTCTGTATGCAAGTAGATAGATATACATCCCATATCACATTTAAACATCTATTCATATATTTGTGTGGTCTGTTGCATAATAATATGTGCTGTTAGATGCTTTAATTATTCCAAGCCAGCAACAGTTACATTTCAGAAGGAAATGAAATTTCAGCTGTTGTGTCATCATTACTGCAAGGCTTCATGTCATCTGTAACAGAAATAACATTTGTGCAGGTTGTTTTTTTTTTGTAAAAAGTTAGGTGGAGACAGGGAATTACAAAGTTTTTGTGTTTGTTTTTTTTCTTCTTCCAGATTGAATTACACTAAAAATTCAGTTTTATGTTCTCTTTTCCCTGAAAACTGTGGACATCTGGATAAATGTAAAATCTGCACAATTGGGACAAAAAGTATCCACAGCCAGATTAAAAAGTTGAACTCATAATGTAAGCAAATACATGTGTAATTCAAAAGTTTGAGGAACACTTGGCACACCACCTCAAATATCCAACATGTTTGTCCTTTCATTTAAAAGATATTTACTCCTCTAGCCTATTATTATTTTTCTCAAAAATGTTACAAAAGACTTTTCTACTCTTCTTTATGCAGCAGCTTAAACAAGGACAGACCTGTTTCTAGCTAATAATCTGTAAAATATGCGAAACTTTCATTTTGCTTTATGAAGGAAGCAGTACTGTAATTACAGCATTTTCAGATGTTCATGCAGAAATCTGATATTTATTATTAATATATTTCTTTCTTAAATACTTACTTCAAAATACCCCTTATATAGGCACAAAACCAGAATGAATTTCTCTTCACAGCTTTGGAAAATGAAAACTTATAACTAGAAAGCTAAACCTATAAACTAGCTGTGCTGAAACCCCTTTGTTCTGGCTTTTCTGACATGTTACTCATTTGTAACAAAATACCTTGTACTTTCTATTAAGATTTATTACTTTAATAATAGAGTATTTTCTATTCCCATCTTGAATACAATACAGGAAGTCCAGCATAAGCTTTTGACCTCACATGAATTAGAAGATTATTATTTGGAGAGAAAATTTTAAAGCCTACAGTCACTTAGCAGCCAGCTGTCAACACAACTCACTGAGCTTTTCATGTACTAGCTGGTGCCTGCTATTACAGCCCATATTCCCCAGGAACACTGCAAATTTCCTCTAAAATATATTAAAGGCAACAATTACTTAATTTGAATAAGTAAGGGTAGAAAGCTAAGGGAAAATAAAGCATTTACCCTGCTTTCTGATAGCTAAGTATGCTTATTGATAGATTTACATGTTCACAGGGAAGTGATGCCTGGAGTATATTTTTGTCAGTTAACAAATGCACAATTTTAAAAGCAAATGCCCGAACCAGGAGGAAATGTCTTTGTAATACTTCTGCTGAGGGTTAAAATAATATACATTCATCATCATCTCAGCGTTTTTTGGTTGATGGAATCCCCAGAACAGGTGTCCCTGAACATGAATAATCTACCATTATCAGCTGCAGGGGAGAATTGGCTACTTATTTTCAGAAGTGTTTCATAAGAAGAGCTCAGGTGATGGGCAGAAGTTAATTGTCTCACAGTGAATTAAATGCTCCCAAATCCTCAGATAATCCATTGTCATCAGACGTTTCCAGCCTGAGCTTTCTAAAGAAACTTGTATTTGCCTGTTTAACAAGAATACAGGGAAGAATGGCCAGAAGTTCAACAATCTTGCAAAAAACTGTTACAACATTGCTTGCATCAGTTTCCACTAAAAATTAACAGATAAGTATAGTTGGAACGTTTGAACTGCCTTCTGAACCTCAAGGAGGGGAGGTGTCAGAAGTAGCAATAAGGTCTCCACCTAAGTGAGGTGAGGGCATTGCCAGTAACATTTGCCTGTAGGTGGAAGCACAGATACCTGCTTGCCTGCACTACACTTGAAAAGTTCATTTCCCTGGAGGGGTAAGTGCTCTATAAAAACACTTGCATGCCTTAGGAAATCTGCAGAGTATGTCAGGACTAAATAACATGTCACTAACAGTGCCACAGCCACAGCAACATCTACAAAGTCTAAGTTACTGAACTCTGAGTGAACTAAAGGACAAGTATGCCACTATTATTTGTTCTGAAGTCACTTAGGCACTTATTCACATGGAATGTTTGTCCAACAACAAAAAGTCACACATTGCAGGAAGTGCAAGATGGTGAGCATCAAGATTCACTGATAATTTTCCATTCAGAGGAGCCAATTTTTCTTTGGCTACCTCTCAAAAAGGTTCTGGCTTGTTGCTGTAAAATCCTGTCCAGTTCCATTTATGTTGGCACTGGTAAGATAAGAAACATCTGTTCACGTACATGTCTCAGCAACCTGCCCCTCAAGAAATCTTGCTTAGAACTGCAGAACTAAGATGGTCTAATACAAGCCCCTCAACACTGGATAATGCTGAAGAATCCCATTTCAGCACAAGGTTATCTAGCAGACATGCATAATAGGCTACCTGAAGAGATGCAGAGGAACATGGCAAGTTACTGTTACATGACCACCAGTACCAATTTAACTTTGGTTCTTTGAGGCTAACAAGAAGAAAAAAAAAAAAAAAAAAAAAGGTCTGCAAGTTCTCTGTAGAACTGTTCTCCCTATTATCCAAGGAAAAAGACCAAGCTGCAGAGCA
This sequence comes from Apus apus, assembly GCF_020740795.1. Lineage (NCBI taxonomy): Eukaryota > Metazoa > Chordata > Aves > Apodiformes > Apodidae > Apus > Apus apus. The sequence continues at coordinate 7,132,607 of NC_067296.1, read as the reverse complement.
GACCGAGTTCTGAGTATCCTTTTGGCCTGCAGGTTTTGAATGACCACAGCTCAATTAACATTGACATTTGAGGCAGGCATTCAGTTCCTTACAGATGTCACACACATCTCCCGTGTGGTTTCAGCTTGTCCATTGAAATTCATTCTGCAAGGAGCTTCAGCCAACTTCTAACACCCCTGGCAGCCTCTCTCATCAGCATTAAGGCAGATGCTTTTCATAATCACCACTGTATTATTTCACTCCAGAACTGCTTTCACTTCATACCTAGAACAAAGAGGGTCTGACACTGCATGACAAGCAAGGTTCAAGAAAACCTGTTGATGCTGACATTGAATACATTTTTAGGCACTTAGTAGTTTAAATCCATTGTCTAACAAGCAACTGATTTCTTAGAGAATAACTTTCTCTAACTGTCTAACAAGCAACTCATTTCTAATTTAGAGTTATGGCCAGCATGGACCCCCACATGACAGCCAGATACTGAAGAACTGAAAGACAGGTTCTGCTCTGTGTTTCATTCTCACTAAATTCAGCAGCTTTCTTTACACAAAACCTAGCTTCAACAGGCATTCTAGTTACAAAACACCAGTCCTGATTCAAGTCATCTGCAGAATTTCTCTGGATAAACAACTGAAAAAAAAAAAATCTGTCATGTTTGGCATTGCTAAATATCACAGAAGTCTGAGACTTCACCCTTATTGAGGAGTTTTTCGGTCTCTATAATTAGATTTATTTATATCCCTGCAGCACCAGTGCTCTAAAAGCCCACAGTCTAGTAGTTTGGTGCCCAGGCCATCTGAGAACACAGTAAGGCTCAGACATTTAACTAGTCAGCCCTAACTACAAGGTAAACTGATGCACTCAGAATTCAAGGCTACCAAACCTAATCAATCTATTTATGAGGAGACAGGGAGAAGATGCAAGTTAAGTTTAAGATCACAGCCACAGTTTAATACATCACTAACAATCCACTTGGAGACTGATATCCACTCCAGGAGGGTGTATTACTTGCTTTTATTGTACTACACTGACACGTCTTGTGCAAAGAGAAGGGGGTTCACCTGTTGGTAAGCATCAAGACTGGTAATAGCTTTGGCTCTTCTCCCAAAGTTTTAGATTTACTCTGTATGATCCTACAATGTATTTAAACTATTACTTAAGATAAAGAAAAATCATCACAGTCCCATTATTCTATATTCTTTCTCAAGTTTAAAACATGACCTTCTTTTAAGCCAACTACATTCTTCTTAAACAGTAAGCGCACAGTGACAGGCATTTTAAACAAGTACTTCTTATTTATTCACAATTTAGATAAAGTTTAAGGAAAGACAGAAGAAATACAAAGGACAACATCAAAATGAAAAGGTATTTTAGTGAGCAAAGTGAGTTTCTACAGCCAGTGCCCTTCATACATTTCAAAATGTTATCCAAACACTGCAGATTTCAAATAAATCCCATAACAAACCGCTATGACTATTCCCTTTGAAATTAAACTGGGAATGGAAGTTAGCCACCTTTTATCTATGAGCATACAAACCACCAAATTCTTTCAGTTTCTGCTTAAAGCCACATTTATCTTTTACAAGATGGATTCTGCAACACATTCTCAAGTAGCATTTTTTCATTTTGTCTGAGCTCTGCTATAAAAAAAAAGTCAGTGTTAACCTTTTGTGTGCCAAAACAGCTTTTGGTCTTGCTCGTGGAACAGATGCATTCAGTGTAGTGTCACACTTGCAGCTTGGAGGTATCCTTGGAGAAACTGCAATGCTTCTGCATTCAGACTAGTACTCAGCATTGATGGAACCTTCAAACACAGGAGAGAGCAGGAGAGTCAATGTGTATATACATTAAACTACTGCTATATCTTGCTAATCACTGTGCCAACATATGGTACAAGCAACATGCTGAAAGCAGCAGTTTTTCACTGTGGAAGCAGCTGCTGCAATTCCAGTTCCTGATGCTGACAATTTTATGTACTACTTATTTGAATCAAAATGTGAAAGTAGAGAAAACGTTCAGTTATTAAAGCAGGTATTTGGATGCAGCAAACATCAGATCTTGAAAAAACCAAAAACCCTACAGATTAAAATAGTTAACTGTAAACTTCAGTTGTGTAATTTAGTATGAGTTGCCTGACATTTTCTGAGTAGGTGTAATTGACCTAGACACAAGCATTAGTTCATACCAACAAGAGGATAAATTTTCATTTAAGAAATGGCATATTCAAGCTTATTGCTAAATTAATCAATGTGAAAAGACAGTCTAAGGTTACTAGGGGAAAAAACCCTTACAAAAGCTACATTCCATTAAAGAATAAAAAAGAGCAATATCTGGCATTTCAGTTATGACATACTTCATTTTGCTGATTATCAAACATTAGCAAAAGAGACCCATTATCAAAAAAGCACCACTTCTCTGTAGAATTCAGCATTAGCATGCCATGCAGAACAGTCACCTACCCTGCCTGGGCATGCTGTGGACAGTTTGTGAAGAGACTGTGCCAGATGGATTCTAGGATTGTTCACCATTTGACCTACAGGATCGTGTTCTTTTTTTCCAGCAAAGGCTAGCTGAGAGAATGCAGTCTGATATCCTGGAGTATCTTCTATGTCAATGAAGTGCTCTTCATCAGGGATAGTGTCATCCTCAGGCAGTTCAAAGAGGCCAATGAGGGCCTGCAGCAAAGGGATCCTATATTTAAGAGGAGAGGATAAAATGGGAGTGCTTAAAATACATAAGGACAGGGTGTATTTTGCAAGAATGTTCAAAGTTACTTGGAACCCTTGACAGTGCTCTCTCCATCACAAAAATCTCAAACCAGTTCTGACTTCTGCCTTGAAAATACAATTTTATTTGTTGAGAAAAGGAAGTGGTATGAAAAGCCTGCAAACTCAGCCTCCTAGCAATAGCAGGCCTGAAGAAATCACAATGGAGTTTATTTGGATAATACATTTTGAAGAAAGCTCACATTTTCAAAAAAATCAAAACAGCCTCCCTAACAGAACTTGGAGAAGTGTTCTACATACCACAGCTTGGTGTACTCGGTGTCCATCATAGGAGGACATTCTGTTAATATTTTTGTAATGCCAACAGCACAGATTTTCTTCTCAACTTGCCCAGACACTTTCTGGATTTCAGGAATGATAATTTTCTCCAAAACCATTCCAAACATCCTATTATGACATTAAAAGAAGAAGTATTAGAAAGCCTTGTCAGCCTTACAATGACAAAGGAAAACCAGAAACAACATTCATCTTCAGCAAAAAGAAAACCAGGTAATTTGTGAAGATGCTGCTTTGTTACAGTGGATACCTAGTGGAAATTTGAGCATACAAATGATTCAGAAAGGAAAAAGTAAAATTATCACTCTTTCCTTCTTGTGATTTGCTTAGGAGATATCTTGGACTCTCAACAAGGAACAATGCACAGCAAACAATAAAAACTGACAAATAAAGCAACCACATTAGAATAAACATTTGGATAGTCAAATTAGTGACAAATGCAGTTAGCAATTTTATCTAAAGGAGACAAATATTTCCTACTTTAAAAGATTAAAAATGCACAGCAGTCTGAAATAATTTTTTTAAATCATACTAACTTTGGCTGTATGCTGTCAAATATTTCCTGCAGAGCTAATGCCCCGTATTTTATGCAGTACAAGTTAATGAAGACTAGGAAACCTGTAACAAGAAAAAGGTCAAATTAACATGAAAACAAAATAATATACTTAAGAGTCAGAAGCAAAATACATTCAAGTTTTTCAAGGGGACAGAAATGGCAATCTTTATAAACAGTCAGCTCCACTGAAGTATATTAACTTGGTACCTTGAAGTCTCCCTAAAAGCTGCTGATCCTTCCATGTACGGCAACATACTAAAACACGGCCATGGGACAATTGATACAAGATTGTCCTTTTCCCCCTTAAGGCAGTTATAAAAAGCATTTGAAAAGTTGCTTGCAAATTCTTCAGATCAATGACCAGAAGAACTTGAATGCTTTTAGCTGAAAACTCAATGCAATGCAGTTTTTAGCTCAGTTGTGAATCCCTTTGCATGGCCTTTGTACCAGATCACAGATGCAAAGCATTAAAAGCACCACTTAAATTTTGTTTGTGGAAGAGCATAATATGCAATCCAATCATTCTTGCTCCTATCAGGTGGCATTAACCAGATTTTATTGGATTAAGAAATAAACATTTCATAATTTGTATAGTAATAGTATCATTAAAATAATGCAATCTTTCTATTACAGCAGGAATATATTTCAATAATTTGTCACAGCTTTGCTAGTTTAACATAAAACCTCAGCAATAACTTAAGTCATATTAAGGAAGAATGACACAAATCATAGATTATTTAACAGTGATAACACAACTATGTATAACAACAGGAAGTGTGGTCAGTATTACTGTGTTGTGTGAGAGTGAAAGGTTGCTGGTATTAGTTGAAGATTAAATGGAGACACTTTCAGATAATTAATGAGAGCCCAGACAGTAAGAAGAATATACACGTGTCTTCCATTACTTTAAGTCTATTCCTTCAGTTTTCAGGAAGAAAAGTGTTACCTGCTGTGGCAACTGTCCTATACACCACACACAATTTGAAGCAAGTCACTGATGTTAAGAATCACTAGTATCCCTTCATCCACATCATCACAGGGCATGACAGGATACTCATTCAGTACAGCTGCACATTCTCATCCATTGGCATAAACGTTGCTGAAGCTTTTCATATAGCAAGGAACTTACTTTTAATAAATTTTGTTGTTTTGGAATTTTGAAGTCTTTGGAATAGTAGAATGAAGATCTGTTTCCTGTACTGGTCAACTGATGCTCTGGAAATATAAAATAAAGTGATCCAATTCACACTAGGCTTTTAGGAATGTCACTTCACAGAAAGCATGTATAGAATTGTTCAACTCCATTTTACTGATAAACATGACATTTTTCAGCTGTTAAACATGAACCATGAGGCATACAAATACACAGAGTATTAAAATCTACAGCAATTGATTTTGAATGTAATTTCAACTCATACTCACGGAGGCATCTGCTCTATAATACTGTTTAGAAGATAGAATCCTTGATGGTCGTTAGCTTTAGAGGCAATCAACTTCTGGAACACACCTAACAATCCAGGCTGTAAGCAAAGCAAATATAAAACTCTTTACAACAGTTCTTCATGTATCACCTACCAGACAGTTGTCCCTCACCACCTAAGATATACATAATGGAAAAAGCTTTCATAACCTAAACCAAGGTTCTTTTTCTGCAGTTAAGGACAAGGAAGACAGATTTCTATCAGGACCAAGTAATACTTCTTGGAGCATTCCTATTAACCTTGATCAAATGAACACCAAAGCCAATTTGAACATGCACGTCTGCTTCATCAATGGCACTGTCTAATCAAGTCTGACTACAGCAGATCATGCAGCAGAAATAACAGAAGTTAAGTACGCAGAATAAATCTCCCACTGAATTCACTAATCCTCACATCTCCCAGCATTTTGGCTTCTCCTCACTCTTCTCAAGACTCTTCTGAACAGAGTTCTGAGAGTTTTCCTGATCCAGTTTTCAACATGAGGTAAATGAGACACGAAAACTGTGGAAATTTACCTGCTTGCAAAAACTAAGTGCAGGAATTTTACATCTTAACTGACAGCCGGTAGCCCCCCGGTACCGGCTTGCAACACTGACAAAAAGCACAACACGTTCCATGTAACAGAAAAGCGGCTCAAACACCTGCGTTCATAGGATTTTTTCTTTGTCTTTCTACATAAGCACCATTAAAGTGCAAGCACAAATTCTGGAAAAAAGCAGCTATTCACTAAGGAAAAAAGTTTAATCTTAAACCAACAAGTCTAGAACCATAAACAGCAAATAAATCAACCCAACTTACAATTTTGTCAGCAGCAGCACTTGCTATGGTGTTGGCACCCCGCTCTAAATAAGCCTGCAGGAGTCGCACCAAAGGAGGAATGTTTCCTGTCCTTTCCCATAACACTGGCTGAAGTAGATGAGGAAACAATGCCATGTAGGATGACGGGATTTCATTTTTATGCATTTCCAGAAGTAGGGACATCACTTGAAACACATATGGAATGAACTCTGGAAATGAAACGACAATATTTACAAATTCAGCCAGTATTTTCACTGTCAATTCCTAGGAGCCACACATCTAGTATCTACAGTTTTCTGATATTAACACACAGATTCCAACAAATAAAACCTTGGGGAAATGTATCACTTCCTAAATTTAATTATTCCAAAAATGTGCAAGCACTGTGTATATATATAATTTCTATTTCCTCTATTTGTTAATGCTTCAGAACAAGGAAAATAAACTACTAGAAGCAAGTCAACATAACGAAAAAGAGTAAGAGGCTTTGGAGTAGTGATTATGAAGATATTTTTTAATACAGTTTAAAAAGAAACTAACACATTTGTTACCCAATGGAACAACCCAGACACTTTTTTCTTAGGACTGTGACCATGCTCTCACTTGAATTTCCTGTTACAGAAAACCTGCCATGAGGTAAATCATACCAACCAACTGTAGCAGAGAGAGCACAAGCACGTACGGATTATAATTTACCTTGCACATCATTCTGTAGTATCTCAGTGAACACCATAAACAAAGCCTCTTCAAAGCTTCCAACTGCATCAGGGTTTGCTTTGCACGTTATCCTTATTGATAAGCATATTGATTCAAACATGTAATGGTTGAAGTGAGGTTTGCTTGGATTCTATAAACAAGTTATAAACAGATAAATCAACGCAAACTTGCAGTCAAGTCACTTAGGAAAACAAAACAAAACATCTTTTAACTGAAGTTTGAAATAGCAGTTGGGAATAAGGATACTAATGATCTGAAAGTATGTCCTAAAAGGAAGACAATGCTTCATTGGAAGGCTGGTTTAACTTATTTTAGTCAGAAAATATTGACAAATGTACAGTATTCTAAAAGAACACAAGCAATGAGGTACACACAAATCTTCAGAAAGGCTGCACTAAAAGGTCAAAAGTGATTATTTTGCTCCAGAAGCCTGTTTCTTTACCTTACTGACAGCCAGCAGCTTCTGTGTGAGCTGTGTGATGACAGATGGGATGTATGGAATTATGGACTCCTGCAGCAGAGAAAAACTCCTCATGATGGCTGCAAGTAAATTGAAAGTATTACTTTTGGAGACAAACATACACTTCTGTGATCCATCATATGCCTACATCCTTTACCTTTTAGTATTAAATTTGATCCTAAGGAATTAGGTACAGTAAGAAAGAGCACCTGCTGCAAGAGCAATCAATCTATAATAATGAAAAACGACAAAGCAAAGCCTCATCATCCCCATTCTACACACAGAGCCCAGAAGATTAAAGAACTTTGCAGAGACTATAATTTATCTTTGGCAAGTCTCAAATCTTGGCTTAGTACCAGCCATAACCCACTCAGATCTTCTACTGACACTGCTCAGGTAGCTCTCCTGACTACAAAAACTATCATTTGAGAAATAATTTGTCAGAATACCACTATGATTAGTGCTTCTCTTTGATATCATAAATTTAGTCAATGATGACTTAATACAGCCTGGTGTTAAGTCAGGCTGAACATACCTCTTTAGCAGGTTTGCATAAAATAGGTTTTACAAATAAACATTTCAGTAACCTGTAACTATAAGCCTTTACCTCAAGTTAACACAGTTACTCTTGCATTGCAGAAACCATAAAGTACTTACCTTTCATAATGTATTCATTTTCAGATGAGCCAGGGAGTGTCAGAGCTTTAAATAGGTTTGTTAACAGCACTTCCACAAACGGTGCCATTTCTGCAGCTGAAATGCTGTTGGTAAAACACAGCTCTTAATGATGAAAGACACACAAACCTCAAGCATTTTACAATACTGTAATACTAAGAAATAAAAGATTCCCTACAGATACTTCTCATCTTTCATCGATAAAACCTATGTAGCAATTAATTTATTTCTGCCTGGAAACTTACAGGGTAGTATTGTTTGTCCCCCTCATGGTAAACAGTCTCTCAAGAGCATGGGCTGCATAAGTATGGACCACAATACTTTCTGCTTGGAGATGATTGATTAAGAGAGGAATAGATACCAACAGCTGTTCTTTAGGTACCTACAAAAATATAGCAACAAATTATACATATGTGACATAAAAATACAGATGGTTCAAAAACAGAGCATAACCACTCTGGTCTCATCAGCTACAAACTGGAAGCTTGGCAGAGGCAGAAATCTTAGAAGGCTCCTCTAGTTCCTATATCACACCTTGACAAGCAAGAGGTACCTATTTCTGTCATTGCCTGTACACTTCCCCCAAACAATCAGTGTTACATTTGATTGTCAGTAAGTGCATATAATCCTAATGCACATTTCTTTTCCATTTTACTTTGTCTTAGGAGGCAGTTAAAAAATATCAAGCTTTAACAAAAATAAGTAACACAGACCTTTCCTAAGAGATTCATAAACGTAACCTAAAATTTAGAAATAAAACTCAATATATTTTCTTACTGCATCTCACAAATCAGCAAAGGTAAAAGACAAAGTTGCTATACTCTCTTTAAAAATTACTGCAACTTAGGAGCAATCAAGTCTATTTAGACTGACTTTGGCTTGAATGAGTCTGAGCGTATCACAGAACTAAGCACCCTAAGATGTTCAGTGCTCCCACAGCACATGCATAGCATATAGACTATGTGTTAATTGGGTATTTATAACAATATAATTTACTTTCAAAACTAAAAATTCAGCATGAAGTGTTATAAATGACTATCAAACACCTGTTAACATATGGCCAAGTAAGACAAATCAGGCTTATCAAGTAACAAACTCCAATATATTTTTATCATAAAAGAAAAACTTACTTGGTTTCTAAAAATCATTATATATTTGATGCCATCTGCTTTTAGCACAGGGAATTCATTCACTGCAATTAAAAAAAAAAATTGTGTTGATACTTTTCATATAAATGTGATTACTGAACATAAAACATATACAGAGGTGACAGGAAGTCATTATTTTTCTCATAAAAAAATAACACACAATGTTCTTCTACATGGTTTAGTTTCTGTACTGTTAGAGAGAGCAGCAGTTTTAGGTATTAATCACACCCCAGTACCATTAAGTGTACAGTCCAACTATTTCCCATGAAATTTCCCCTTCTGGCTCCAATTTTAACATCCTCCAAGTATATATTCCAAGACAACCCACTATGTTCCAAATATCATCAGATAATTGCTGAAACATCCAATAAATTATGTGGTTTAAATCTAGACATTTGTAATGCCACAAATATGGGCTGATATGGGCTACAACTCAGCCTTCAGTATTTTAACTTCTCAGGGTTTTTTCCAGCATAGAAGTTTGCCATAAAGTCTCAAACACAGAAATCAAATTAATTTTATTCAACAAGTTGAAAATGTAGCTGATAGCAACTGTGTGTGTACATCTTGCAGACAGCATATGGCAATCCACCTTTGGTGAAAAGCTCATCCATTGCTGGACAAACAAACGTGAATTACTTCCCATGTGGCAGGTGCTAACAGTCTTCTTCCACAGAGATTATGCAAGTGCTTGAGCCTTAAGAAACAATGATCACTGTCAAGGTTGTAGATAAATCACCAAAAATGCCATATCAAAATTAACATCAACTTACCACTAGCAGACTTCAAGTCAGGTTGAATATGATTCACAAAGAATTCTGTCAGATTAACAAGTTCATTGGCTTGTGTTATTCCATGCTAGAAACAAAAAACAAACCAACTTTGTTGTGAGATGCTGGCATTCAGCTAGTTTTCTTACTCATTTTTATGTGTTTCATAAAAGGAAACCAAAGCATCTGTACACATGATGAGATTGTTGAAACTTCATCTTTAGCAGAGTTATCTAACTTCCTAATGTTTTTAATGCCTACTCTTCAGCTGCAGCACTACTCAAGTTCAAAGTTACCAGCTTCAAGCTGAAACAGCACATAACAGTGATCATACACTGAAATTTTAGATAGAAAAATATTAGCATCTTACTAACCTGATACTTTTTTTGTGATAGGCCTTTTAAAACAAAAGCTCTGGCCTCAGATTGCAATTCTGAATTGGTACAAGATGAGCACTTAGTTTTCTCTTATGAAAACGCAACTGATTTTTAAAAGGGATTTTTAGATGGATATTTAGCAAATGTTCTAAGAGATGTTATCCCGTATTTTCCACTAAATAGCACAGAAGTATGTACAACTCAGCAGTTCTCTAATTGCTAGAAGACTCTGGTTCAAGTTATCCCTCACTGTTCTTATCCATTGCTGTGCAGTAAAAGACAACCAGCATTTCAGGATGAGACTTCAGCAAAATTGCACAAAGATGATGTACAACGTTTTACTATGTTTGCCTCAAACCTGTTTTGTAAAGCCAATGAGATTTTAACTGTAATAACATTTAAAATGTTTATTAGGAGATTAAAATCTGTTCTACAGGACATTTGATCCAATGCTACTGATTCCAAGTTTAGCTGAGTTGTAGTGATTCATTGTATCCAACCTATTAGTTGCTTTCTCCCCAGCAAGCAATGAGATCCATTTCCAGCGATCATTAGCATTCCCGTGCTGTTTCTAAATCATACACACTCAAATAACAGGAAACACTGGGAAATATAAGACCTGTAAGAGTCACTTAGATTCCTTCTAGTCTGCTTAACAATTCTGATCATCTTCTGTAAAGCTAAATCTGGCCTTCTGTGGCTTACAATTCTGGCTCAGCACCATTAAAAGCTCAAAGGTTCTAGACTCAAGCTAATTTTATTTTTATGGCTGCTTCACACATGCTAATAAGACCCACCAGATGGTCACACATGGTTGTTGAATTTGCCCAGTCTACCTGAAGATGATATACACCCAAATTACCAACTGTGATAGGGTTATCTAGAAGACAACTTTGAATCTCATCAACATTAAATTACTACAAATACAGGTACTCCCGTTCTGAAGCAGCATAAAGTGAATTGCAGTCCTCATATACACCATAATATTTTAATGCATATATATTAAAATTAAGAGAATGCAAAAGTACCTTCTGTGTTTGAGCTTTGGATGCCAAAGATGTAACGAGGTAAATAGCTGCATCCTTGTGCTTCCAGTTAACAGCTGGATTCTTTGCATATTCTTGCAACATAGAATTAACATATCCAGAAAAAATCCCTGTCACAGGTCCTTCAAAAAATTTGCACAAGCCTCTGACTAGATCACAAGCTGCCCTGCGCCTGGTGTCAATATCTGCAAGAGGACCAAAGATTCCTTGGGTATGAGCAAGGATACAGCTTTTCATATTGATAACCAACACATTAATAAGACACAGCTTCTCCAGTTACAGCCACACCTTATGTTAATTATGCAAACCTCCACACCGATATGAAAGAACACATTTAAGTCTTTACTTACTGTCTTAATAGAAGAAGAGGAAGAGACACCTACCAAGACTGCATGCACATTCACAGGTTTTACTGCCCTCTAAAGAAAGTTTTAGCAAGCCTGCAGGGAGAGGCTTTTCACTATGTTGACAATTATACACCTGAAACTGGTTGAGGTGGAGTTAATTTTCTTCATAAGAAGCCCATATGGTGCTGTGTTTTATACTGGTGAGTAAAATTGATGATAACGCCCCAGTGGTTTTGGCTGGTGCTGAAAAGTCCCTGCACCATGTCAAGGCTGCCTCTTTTTCATTCCCAACAAGTAGGCTTGGGGGTGGTCAAGAAGCTGGGAGGGGACACAACCTGGACAGCGGATCCAAAGTGACCAAAAGGATATTTCATGACATCTAATGTCATGCTTGGAAGCTGTCTTTATCTCTATCCACCAACTTCCTCACTTTTCCTATTCTCCCCCTCATCCCATTGCAGCAGGATGGAGAGTGAGCAAGCTGCTGTGTAGTGCTTAGCTGCTGGCCCACCACACTGACCCAGTACATTTGTGTTAAAAAAACCAAAACAATATACTCATAGAAGCAACAGAAGAAAAACAAAGCAAGACAATTTAAACGCAATAGAGTACATTTCTAAAATAATCTCTGAAAAACACAGATAGGCCTTGCCTCAATTCTCTTAAGAGGAGAAGTAGCTAACAAATAAAACTTCACAAACAAGTAAAATGCGGCCGACCCTGGATAAGAATGGTAAAACATTTGCTTGAAAAAAGTTCAAAAAGATTTTTCTCCAATTTTTGTCCTCCACTGCAAGCACACAGCCATTTCATAAATCGATTATGAAGTGTCATTAACCTTAAAATGTCAGCCAGCAAACTGTCAGTGGCACAGGACAGGGTACACAAAACTGCCATCTAGATCTAGATTTGGTTCATTAGGACACTGACCTGGCTGAAGACCAGACAGCTACAATCAGAAGATCAAATAGCTCTGTTAGCACAGCACAGTGTGGTCAGGGCAGTTACTGGATTGGTTTGAACACGGTGCTGCAGTACAAGGGCTGGCTGATGTCCAGCTGGCTTGATCATAGATTTGTATGCAACACTGGTCAGAATTTCAGTTTCAACATGATAGACTACTAAATACAGGCACAGTCTCTCCATGTTATTTAAAACTCTACACATAGGAACTAAATACACAACTGTGACCACTATTCAGCATTGACTTACAGGCTATTTTTGCTGAAATGAGAATGTGTGCAGTGCAGGAGACATACCAATCCAATTAAGGAAAAAACCTATAAAAACATTGTTCAAAACAAAAAGACACTGTGATGGGCACATTGTGACAGTACACTTGATGAAAAACCAGATAAAACCTCTTGAGGGAGGAGGGAAGCCTTTCTAACTTAAAAAATAAGTTTAAAAAGCTTCAGTACATTGCCTCAGCTCTTTAGAGCTATATTTAAAGACAAAGTATTCTTAGTATAAATCTGTGGATTACCAGATCCTTCCAAATCCCTTCTTATATATTCTTCAGAATTATCTTCAAATGCTTCTTCATCAGCAGCTGAAAATATAAAATACATGGTTGTTTATATACTGAGGTCTCTGTTTTTAATGGTCAAAAGGTATATTACTATCAACTTGCTATTTTTTATTTCCTACAATATCAATAGAAATTTATCAGAAATATCCAGCCAGACTAGCCTGTTTAGCTTGTTGCTACCCCACAAATTATCTTTCACACTCATGAGCTAATGTATTCCTGACTTAAAAATAAGAAAGGAGACAGGACATATTCAACACTAAGTGCATTTAAAGAGGCTTCCAGAGGCACAGACTTAGGAGAGAGAAGCTTCTTATCACTGCAATACACATTCACTGCATTTTAAATACTAGGAGCAATATGAGTCCACCAAAACCCAGAGAAACAGACATTACAATTTAGCAGGCCTGACATCCATGCCTACTTAGACTCCTCGAATTATTCTGATACTCATTTTAATCATGTGAAGTTATTGCTGGCACATGACCTATAGCTTACTTCCTTTACTTTACACTGTGAGATCCCAGTGAGACAGAAGAATTATTAGATGTATTCATACACTTCTACAAAGCCCACAGGGCAGCAACCTGCTCTAGAAACTTGGTTTTGAATCTAGTACTAAAGTAAAAAAGAGGTAATCCTCAGTTCTCAGTCTTGCAAAGACACCTACCATTACAATTAGTTAGATTTTATTGTGCCTTTGAAAACATAAGTTTAAAAAAAAAGTTACCTCTAAATTCCATATTGGGAACAATTACTTTTTCACAGATGCTTGTCAGTGTGTTCTGGTCTTCAAACAGATGCTTGTAATGTGGTCTCTCACAAACTGAGGCCAGAAACTGGATTGCATTACTGACCAGCTAGAACAATACAAACAGAACACATACAGTTCTAGCATGACTGATCAATACATAATTCATTATTAAACTCAACAAAATCAGTTTAGAACAACTTACCAAGTCATATTTCACTTCCTGGCCTGTTGTGACTAACAGATTCCAGATTGCTGTTACAAAACGGGGCAGGTAGGGCTGGAATTCTTCATCATATTTTTGAGCATATAAAGCAGCATTATCACAAATTTGTGATTTCAAGAGCTCCAGTAATCCAGCTTCCTCTTCATCCTCACATAAAACAAAAGTAAGAACTTAAACATCCAAACATCAACACTACTTAAAGTATGAACATATTTGAAGGACATAGCCACACAATTATTTTACCACGTTCTAAATAGGTGAAAGGAATCCCTCTCATGTCCCTATAACTACTGTATTTTGCTGATTTGTACTGAACTGTACTGAAAGTAATAAATCATACCTACATTTCAAAGGAAAGTACTATGCACTTTAAATTAAACCTAACAAAGTTCGACACAAAACTAATTTACAAATGTAACAGGAAAAAGACAACACAAGGCATTGAACAAATATGCTTAGAAGAAATCATATCTTTCTACTTTAAAGTTGAAATAGTTGTAAAAGCAGTTCTCTCCCTTTCCCCGTATCAGCACAGATGCTTATGGAGCCACAAAGCAAAGTGAATTGGGAAACAGAGCTGGAATTAGAAAACAATAACCAAACACCAAACTAGTTCCATCTCCCTCCCACCTTTCATTTTTAATGCACATCAGCTCCTGACTCAGTTCAGCACACAGCTGCATGAACCTCTGTGCTGGGCAACAGCCCACAGACAAAAGAGTGGCAAAACTTTTAGCAGCAGTGTCAGCTTAACCAGCTGTGAAACAGCACAGGATACACTTAATATGCCTCCCTATGTATTGTAAAGACATTTACAGAGTTGCTTTGTCTCCATCATGTGGCAAACTACTGTACTGTATTTGGAAGACATCAGCATTTAAAACGCAGAAAGCACGCACAAAATATACAAAGTCATCAAAGCCCAAAGTAAATCTTTAACCTGTAAAACTACTAATTCTTATAATTAGACAATGACAGCTAAACTGAAGTACTTAAGAGATGTAATGCCCTCAACTATTCCAAGTTCTTGAAGCTATCCTGTTCTCTAAAACATAAGAGCATAAACGTGCTGAAAGGCACAGAAAACCTGAGTACTGAAACTGCCTAATGATTTGGTTACTTCAGCACTTGTCCTCAAAAGAATCTACTCACTGATGATTGTTAGGAGTTTGATTTCTCTGCACAGCTGGATATACCTGCATCTGAGATACAACTTCAAGAACTGGACCACAAATTCCTTCCCCAACAAGGCAACTTCTCTAAACCACCATTCCCTCATAGTAATTCTATTCCTTTGTCTAACCAACTAAGAAAACATGTCATTGTTCAGTTAGATCTAAGTTCTCAGTCAAGTCCCTCCACTGCACAGTGAAAACCAGGAGGTTTATGCAATACTTACATCAGTCTGCAAAAGTTTATTATCTAAAGTTAAAAGACTATGAAAATTTGTCATCCATGTTTCCATGTTATCTTCAAAAAACTCTGGAAGATCCTGTGAAAGAAAAGCATAAATCTACATTTTAATTTCTGATTACACTGTTTAGATAACACACCTACATTGTAAATTGTATGTATCCACTTTATAGTCTACTGAGGGACAACGAAGTATGGAAAACAACATTCCAAGCAAAACATGACCCCGTCCTCTTTCCAAACAAAACCTCTCCAGACAGAGGCTTTGAAGTACACTATTTCCAAATAAACTAGTTGGTTACATCCTATACAGCCTACAGCTTTATAAAGAACCTTATTGCCCCTCACTCTCAGAACAGCAAAGCACAGGAGAGAGAACAGGAGAGCACTCCCTTAACTCCAGCTTGCTCTTTTCCCAATATGGAAGAACAGCACAAGCAATCAAAGCATGACCATTACACTTAAGATTTATGTGCATGTTGAGCTACCAGATATACATAATCTCAAAGTATATATTTACCACATACTGGATATATTTAATAACACTGGAAATTTAGGTCTGATTTCAAAACAAAAAATCCCACACCATTACCAGAATTACATACTACTACAGTGCTACTAGTTTTAGTTGGCTTTCATCAATATGACTAAGTTCATGTCAGCAGAGACATAAGGAGCACACTGAGTACAAACTCAGGCATCTGACTTCTGTCTTTCACAGCTCATACTCAAAGAGCTACAACATCTCTTTGCTATGACAAGAGGTCACACTCTCTTCAGCTTAGTCTAGACAGGGCCAAACACATTAATTAACCCCACTGTTGATGCAGACTGTCAACATCTATTTTTTACAACCATGGCCCTAAAGGCTGCCTCAAATGGACCCTATACATAAGGCCATAACAGCTTTGTGAGAACAAAACAAAACTATTAGAAGAACAAGGAGACTCACCTGAAAATTTAAACTGTAGAACAGCTTTGCAATTAGAATAAGAGAAGAAAAGAGAACCTTCAAAGCACTAGCATCATTTGCATGTGTGCTGCAGAGTTCAATAGTTGCCTAGAAAAAGACAAAATACAGTCAAGTAACAAACATAAACCACTTGACAAGAAGTATTGAAGTGTTGTGCAACGATTTAAAACAAACAAACAAAACAAAACACAACACCAAACAAACAGAAAATACTGTTCCCTTTCCTCCCCTTATGAATCCTGTCAGGTCTCACTTCGTAACTGTAGCCTAAACCTTGTGAACAGTTTCAAAACAGCTATTCTTAAGGTTTCACTTTGCAGGCATTCACCACAAGTATTTCAGAATGTTTTAGAGATGATTCAAAAAGAAATACCTTAAAGAGATTTGTCAAGGGCAAAGCAAAGGCATCAAGGACAAGTTTGATCTCTGTCCATAATTCATTTGATTTAAATTCATGACGGTACCTGACAAGTGAAAGAGAAATACACAAAAAAATAGAAGAGTCTTCACGTTTATTACCAAATTGACTTGGATACAATTATTTTTTTTGTGCTGAGTACTGTCAAGGTATTGACATTGACTATGTTTCAAAGTAAAGAACTAAGCAGCTGGTCACTACCATGCAAGATGTACAATTTGATAATCACATTCGTACTAAAAAGTCAACAAGCATAAGTAGAAGCCACAACTGTAGACTTTGCACACCTACAAAATTAAGTCTAAAAGGAAGAACAGAATTGAGCAGAGATTTACACCCATACACTCCCTTGTTTATAATACCTTTTAAATAAAGAGTGAGCAGTGCGAAGGACCCCATTAATGACATGGAAATCTCCACTTTGGAAGCGATTCACCATTTCTGTCAGCAAGTCAGGCCATTTCTGAGGAAAGTCTTCCCGACCAATAATACTAATTGCATCACTTAACTGGAAAGGAAACACAGCCATTACATGCTATAATAGCTGGCTCCTCATGACAAAAAACCACAGCACCCATGCCAGACATTGCAAATATCTAAGAAAAATAATTATTCTTGTCAGATTAAAAAAATAATTTGGTTAAATATCTACTAGTTTTAATTACAAATAAACAAATCTCACTTTAAATCCAATGTGTACATGCAGTCTCACTTTCTGGAATTACTATATTTAACTGCCTAATGCTAGAACTTAGCTGTAAGACTACACAGTAATTCCCTTAACAAAACAAAAAACAGGCTGAAGTAGCTGTGACAACATACTCCAAGTTATCTGAATTGGCACGACCTCATTGGGAAAGGAACTGAGCTCTTAAACAGCTCTTGAAAACTTAAAATATTCCAAAAGTCTCATGAACACAACCAGGAATTGACATACCTGCTTTTGAATTTGTTCTGGGCTGCTGAGCATCAAGGGCACTATGTTGGCTTTAATGGCTATCCTGTCTGATTCACAAATTTTGTTTGGTTCATCCTCAACCTAAAATTAAAACAATAATTAAGTCACAGACACATCAATATACTTTAGGCGACGAGCAAATATCAGCATGTCAGAAACCAATTGCTTATACTGATTTATGCAACTGTTACATACAGATAAAGGAATGATCTGTTACAGATATTGACAACAATCAAATCTCCAACAGTAATACTTGCAAAAAGCTGAAAGAAACTACATCTTTCTGTAAAAACCTGAGCTAGACTTCTTCTCTAGCAATGACCTGTCAAACCAGCAATCCAGCCATACTAAGGTAGGTGCATACACCAAGAACACGTTAGTTTGGCCAACAGTCTCCTCTTCTAACACAATAAACCACATCTGTCCTCTCTTCTACCACCCTCAAAAATTTATTTTGTGCATGCTACCTCAAGCCATACTTTCTAGGAACTGCAGATGGAGATGGGTGCAGGTTACACCATCAAAACTGTAATACTGACTTCAAGAGTTATCCAATCAGTCCAATATCAAAGTCCAGTCAGTCAATAGTGCCAAGTGGTAGTAAATTACAAAACTGCTACTAAAGAAATAAAATTAGGCTTGTCACCAACCAGTGACAGTCACATTATCTGGGATGAGAGCACCAAAGTTTAGGAAATTAGAAATTATCCAGCAATTAAAAGAGGGAAGTACCTCCAGAGAGTAACTCAATTATCTTTAAGATGCTTAAGCCAGATGGCACCACTGCCCTCCCTACCTCCCCTTCACCATCTTCCCATAAGCTTAAGAAAACCCACAAAAATATGATGCTCTTCAAATCCCAAGCTTTACAAGTTTGTGTGATGAGAAAGGCAGCAATAACTGTACTAGACAAGCCTCAAGTAGGGAGGCAGGACTCACGGCTAGGTATTTAGATAAATGAGGACAGAGATGGTGCAAAGATCAGCAAACCTCACTATGGAGTTACTTATGAGAGCTTTCAAAGAAATGTGACCTTCTTACAAGACATGAGAGGCAGCACATAAATGAGCATTCTGTTCATACATTAAAAATAAATTAAAAAAGCAAACTATTCCCTCCAGAAGTGCCCTGTACATTTGGCTCTCCAGGTTCTACCAAGTCAAAGTCCTTGAGTAGGCAAAAGCCTTTTACTTCCACTGAGCTTTATAACAATGAAGTCCAAGGCTGCTAAATTAAACCAAGTCATTTAGATAAGCTAGCCTTAGGGTTATATTTTATGTCCATACAGCTGCTCTTGAAATGAAAGTTTCTATTTTGTACAAAACAATGTGCTTGAAGCCACATAACAATCATAACAGCCCCCTGGATGCACTTACTGCATAGCATCTCCACCTACTTCAAAACAAAATCTCTCCTGAATTACATCAGCAATCCATAAAAAGGAAGCCACTTACAAGTTTCTCCATAACAGGACATTATTTCTACCTAGAATATACTAAAGATGTAACTTGGCAGAAATGACTGAGAATACACTATTACAGAAACAAAGTTCTAGAAATCTCATGCCAAACTGAACATGCTGATCTTACCAAACACAACCAGACCTAGGACTGCTCTAGCTTCTCAATATTATTATGAGGGGAAGGGGAGAAATCACATGTAGATTTGTAAATAGGTACCAGCTAAGACCTAAGGATGAAATACTTAGATTTCCCTGTAGCAAAGCAACATCATACAGTTGATATTTTCCAGATACAAAAAGTATTTTCACTGAGACAAAGTATAAAGATTATCAACAAAAACCTCTCATCACTGAAGGAGCTGAGCTCTCAAATGTAATACTTTCTACCATGAATTAAATTTCATGAATACTGAAAGCCCTGAATCAAAAACGTTTCTGACCTTTTCAAAATAAAGGATAACGTGGGATTAAATAGCAACACTTCTGTTTTCTGTCTACAAGTACTTCAAAGTGTTACAACTGGCAAGGCCACCAAAATAAACTGTCCCACACTATTCTCTTCCCCAGAAGCATTTACATGAAAGGAAAGCTGGTATCATCACTTTCAGCTGCAGGGCTGGCTTGAAATGTTTTTCACACTATGACAACAGATACAGGGTAAACTGGCCAGCTCATGTGTATAGACACTTCACAATCATTTTAGTTTAAATAATATTACTGGTAGTTAAATGAGCTTTAAATATTGTGCTTCTGCAAAATATGCATATAATATTAGAGAAAAACATTCAGTCATCATTTTATCAGGCAGTTCTAGCTCTCTCTAATGGAATGGGACTCCAGTAGCCCAGGTTTTAGTCCCTCATCAGTAAATTACACCTTGTGTTTGTTTTCTGACTGATCTACTTTCTCCCTCTGAGTACAGACATACACAGTCTTCAAAGTTACTGTAGAATATCTTATTGTACCTTACAAGAACTACTGAATCTTAGCACTACTACTCACTAGGATACCTACAATTCTCCAGTTCCTTTTAATATAATTCTTGAACGTTACAGATGCACAAACTTTGATGACATTCTCCTGTGATTTCTCCAGCAGAGTTAAGAGCAACAACGGGTAATTCTGGCTTCCTTCGACTGACTCGAGAAACTTTTCCGCTGCAAGAGAACACACTCCAGTTAGCAAAAGCTGAACTGGTTTTTCTAATAGGAGTCCTGTGATTCCTCAAGTCTCTATTTAAAATGAGCAACAGATGAACACTTCCCCAATTTCCCAAGAACAGAAGCATGGAACAAGTCTGATAAAAGATACTGTAGCTTCTTCACTGATAAGCTCTTAAATGCGTCTGCTATTAACAAAAGCCCTGTTCAAAGCAGGATGTGGAAATATTGCCTGCTCACTTTCAAAAGCCATAACCTGATTGAAGTAAACCCAGGTTTCTTGTAAGCAGCAGCAATGTTTTAAATAACAACAGTACAAAAAAACCCAAAAAAATCAGGAATACAGGAAATAATTTTCAAAAAGAAAAAAAAAATTAATATTTATATCCAACCTTAATTAGTTTGGGGGGGGTTGTTGCTTTGTTTTAAAAGGATACTGAGAACTTCTTCGAAGAGGTTATTGCATAAACATCCACTAAAGTTTGCCATACACAGGCTGAAAGAGCCAAAAAGAAACTAAACTTTTTTGGTCTCTCATGAGAATCACTTACCAGGACGTCTTATAGCAGGATCTGGATCTAGTGTTTTCTTTAGATACTCAGTTAAAGTCTGTAAATTGGCATCACTCAGCTCCATTTTGGCAGAACCTAAAGCTCAAAAGCAGTATTGTTATAAATACAGAGAGCAGAACACCTATCCTATAAAATACAAATACATAAAACTAAATTCCACAGCTGACATATCAGCTCTTTTTGACTGTACCTCATAAAGCATGGTCCCATCTTAGATATCTCATTCAGTAAAACAAGAGCTAGTGTGCACCAGCACAAACCAGAAAACATTCAATTTCTTTAACTACCTGTAACTGATATTGTCTTATTTACTGTGACCAAACTCCTAGAACAGGATCACACATTCAGCAAATCATGAACCAGGTACAGCCAAAAGATGATCTCTTACCCTTTCAGGACAACAGAAGTTTGTTTTTCTTTTGAGAACTACCCTCAGCCCCAGAAACCTGTTCCTGGTTGGAAAAGCTGAATAGTCCTGCCCTAAAGAACCATAAATGGAGCAATTCAAAGTGCACTGGAGAGTAAAGATTTGTTTAAAATGAAATGCTCATTATATAAAAAAAAAACTCTCAACAGAAAATTATTTTTTTATAAGAGGACAAGAGACTGTGCAAAGCCAGAGGGTTTGTCCACCCTGTACAATTAAGTTAGATTAGAGTGAGAGTTAATTGTGTTAACTGTAATACTTATTAGACAATAACTGTGAAATAAATCTAAATTACTTCTCCCTATTAATCCTCCCACACACATTCTCATACTTACCACAGCAGTATATTAACTTCACAGCTTTAATTGGAAAAATTGAAATTACAGTAACATTAAAATAGTAGCAAGACATGATTTAATGGACATGTTGCTGCTCAGGGTATCAATCAATTGGGCCCACATCTGTCTTACCACCAGCAGCACAGTTCACTCAGAGATGTAATGAGGAAGTAAAGATTTCCTTTTTTGCTCTAGAGTTTCTAATTCACAAGACAGAACAAATTCAAAGTGGGACAGACAACTTTCAGTCTGTGTTGATTATCAACAGAATAAGCAGCTTCTATTTAAGCACACTTGTAAGACAACAAATTTTAACAATTTTTACTTTAACTATGGCATTGGTATCATTGAGAGAGCAACTGCATCCTCTTGAATGAAATTAATGTTAATGAGTAATTGAGATCACAACATATTTTGTAAAAATCCACCTAGACAGTCCTGCCTCTTATGTTTTACCTCCTTTCCCTTTTCAGGCTTTGCTTGTTTCTAGTCTTGTTCACCAGTTCACATCAACCAAAAAAAGCCAACATAGTAGCAGAATAAGCAAACAACACTAATAAAAGCTGGTGCTCGTCTGTCTTACAAAATGGCCTTGTGCATCATTACTTTAATGTTGAAACTAATGTTTAAATCTTTCAAAATTAAAAAAATAAAAATTATCTGCTCCAGGGAAGCTTGTACAGCCCAGGTGCAAACCTATGCAGAAATCATTTCTTAAGACTAAACTTGGCTTAAATGGGAAAACAAACGGAGACGAGATGTCAATCCTGAATGACCTTTTACAAATACCTCACACGCATACATAATATAGGGATCTCTATAAAAAGATATAACCTCAAGCTGACTGTGAGTCTGCTTTGAAGGCCAAGCACAAAGATCTGAATCCATTACTCAATACAGAAGGACAAATATTTTTACCCGCTACCTGCTTACTCTTCTTCACTCTCTTTCCCTAGCTAGTCATGTGTTTTGTTTCCCACTACTAAAACAAGTGGTACTTGCTAGGATACTTTTTGCTACCTTGTGACATAGGCCTCCTAGAAAGGCCGCGGAAAAGGAGAGTATTTTCAGACAAAAAAAAATCAAACCAAGAAACCAAGCAGCAGTTCTCCAAGCCTTTCGCTGTGCAGAACTTCAGAGAAAGCTGCTCCTGCGCCGACTCCTCACGGCACTTACCAAACACCACCTACATGCCGAAGGATGTTTACGGTCCAGACCGCACAGGAAAGATTCTCTTTACACCGGAGCGAGGATTTTTACACTCGCTTTCCCCTCCACCGAACAGCAGGGGCGGGGAGACAAGCACCAGCTGCCCACGGGAGGAGCGGGACCCTCCGCCCCGCTCGGGCCGCGTCCCGGGCCCCCGTGAGGCGGAGCGGCCGCCGGGAGCCCCGCAGCAGGGACGGGCTGAGGAGCCCTCCAGGCCCGGCTCTCCCGGCTCTTGCTCCCAGGGGGGTGGCCCAGCCCTGTCCCGCCACCTCAGCTCAGCCCCCCCCGGCCCCATTCGCGCCGTCCGCCCAGCCTGAAGCCGCCGGGGGATTCATACGAGGGACGAGGCCGCTCCGTCCCGCCCGCCGCCAGCCCGCGCCTCCTAATGGGGCGACGAGCCGTCCCGGCTGCGCTCCCCACAGGACGGACGCGGGCAGGGCTGCCCGCCCGGCGGGGCTGGGGCTGCGGGGGAGCCCCGAACGGCACCGCCGCCCTCAGACGAACTTGCTCCCCTCCCCCTCCCCGCCACCTCCGGACTGGCAGCAGCAGCAGCCAATGAGAGGCGCAGGCTGCGGAGCTCCAGAGGCCGCGAGCCAATCGCGAGCTGCGGGAGGCGGGCCGAAGCAGCCCAGCATGGTGAGCTGCGCCTCTCGCTGCGCCGCGGGCCCAGCGCCCCAGCCCCGCCGCAGAGCGGAGCGGCAGCCGCCCCTGGGCCGTGCGGGCCGCCGGGCTGTGCGGCCACCCCCCCACCACCGGCAGTGTCGGGCGGCGCGGCCCAGCCTCACCTGGCGACTTCCCCCCGGCAGCGGCGGCGGCGGCAGCGGCGGCTCCGAGCGCTCCGGCTGCGCTTCACATTCAAACCGCGGCGAGAGGGCGCGGCGGCGGCACCGTGACCGCATCACGCAGGGCGGTGACACCGCGCGGCCGCCGGGCCAATCAGCGGCCTCCCTTGCCATGACGCGCTCCCCTGTCAGCCAATCAGCGCCGCGCTTTGCGGGCGGGCGGCCGACCAATGGCCGGGCGCTTCCCCTCAGGCCCGGGGCGCCTCTCGCAGCCGCAGCGGGAACCGGGCCCGGGCCCGGGGCGGCCTCAGCCGGGGCTGGCGGGGGCTCTGCGGCCCCGGCTGCCCGCGGGAAGAGCGACTGGCTCCCCGGGGACACGCCTGGGCGTACAAGGAGGCGGCGCAGCATCCAGCGGGACGGGGCTGGGGGTGTGGGCCGCGGGGCCCAGGAGGAGAGAGAGCGAGGGAGGCCGAAGGGCAAGAGCGCTTCGATTCCTGAAAAATCCCACCGAGGAAAAAAAAACAAAACAACAAACCAGCCAGAAGGAGCTAGGAAGGCGCAGAGTGATGTGTTTAAAAACAAACACCACGCCCCCCCCCAAACGTGAAAGCCCCGTAAGTAGCATCAGTGATGAACCTCACCTTGAAGGGAAGGCTGAATGAAAAAAAACAAGCAACACTTCTTAAAACTTTATTGATTTACCACTTGATTAACTATTATAACAGTATCATACATCGTATTTTCATGTAGAAAAACTTTACATAGTTTTTTCATATTATATAATTTTGGTATTCTCTCAAAAATGTATACATCCATTGGGCAAGGAATGCTCTTCTTTAAATTATTGATATTAAATGCACTTAATATGGAGATCTTCAGAAAACAGAGGCATTTTAAATATGTGAAAACATACATTTTTACACAGAAATAACATTAAAGGTGCTCAACAAACAATTTACATATTAAAAGAAGCTGCACTTTTGACAGAAAAAGCTTAGTTCTACTCCACACTAAAAGTGACTATTTTTAATCATTGTTAATAGTAAGACTGAGCTAAAATCAGGGAGGTGTTTGCTTGTATTAGTGGACATTGTTTTCAATTGCTCTGTGAGCAATTTCAATTTGGAAAGTGAGAGAAGGGACATGAAAAACCCCTGGAAAAATGGTATTTTATTGTACTTTCAGACACAACAGAAGCAACATGAAAGGGAGATGTTCAGGTTTTCCTCATTTGCATCCTCCCCCTGCCTACCTAGTTCCTACAGGGTTCCAAGGTATGTAATAACAAGTATCATGCAGTCTCCATATTTATACCATTATAGGTAAACCAATTTATAGTTCAACTAGTTGCATAACACTACTTTGAAAGTCTAAGAGGTTACTTTTTATTACTCCATGTATTGCACAGATGTCTCAATCTCTTCCAGGAGATGCTGACACAGACCTTGTTCTCATCCATCATTCCTCTAAAACCACTGAACTCACTGCAGACAGATGAAGTCTGTGTCAGCAGAGCCAGGACAAGATCAGAACCAGCAGTGACTACTGCAGGAGCTTTGGCTCAGTGTTTTGAACTTATTTAAGATGTCTGTGGGTTATGAGCTTTCTGACTGTGTAAGGGAAACCAAAGAGGTGATGTGAATAAGACCCATTCAGGTATCACACTTAACATACCAGTCTTATTGCTTTAACAATCAATTCCAGAAAATTGACAGGATTAAGGCTGTTACAATCCAATTGCATTCCAGTCCCCCTTCTCCTCCGTGCACTAGAGTCTAGGATGTGTTAATGTCACATACCTCATTTCAGCAGTTTATAAATGGTGTAAATACAATAAAAGCTTAAGTAAAAAAAAAAAAAAAAACAGTCTCAGAACTAAGGCTGAAGGAAAAGACTCATTAAAGGCCCTTATTCTATATGCAGAGACAGGACAAATGTTGCACATTAAAGAAAGCCCTGTAAAGTAATTTAAGATCTGAAAATTAAGAGAGACTTGTTTCAAGACATGAGCTGTGAGGCTTTCAAAACCGCAAAATACAGAAAAAAGCATGCAACTTTAACAAGTTTGTGTTTGGATAGGAGATGAGGGTATACATTCGTCGAGGCAGTGACACATTCAAAATCTGAAAAAATCAGAAGAAAAATAGCCTGTTCTTAGAGATTTAAATAGAATTAAATACTTCCGTTTTACTGTAATTGAAGTGACATTACCAGGGAATAAGCAACTATACTAAATGCAACACAAAAGGCCATTTCAGATGCAGCAAAGTAACTATCAGCATTGTTTAGTTTTCAGTCTTATTGTAAAATAGAGCCACATATTCCTTTCTACTAAGTATTAAGTGTGCAGATTTAATCCAATGGGTGTTTAAAAGTTGAAGAGCCACAACCACCATTTATTTTTCTTTGGTTAAAAATAAAAAGTCAAAATGTGAAAGCCTTACTTCTACTATTGACTGCAAAACCACCCCCAAACAATAATTATTGGAGAAGAGCACCATACAAACCCTCTGGAAATAGCTCACAAAAATAATTAAAACGAAACAAAACCAAGATCCCAACATCTGAGAGTGGAATGTCCCAAGACAACCTCAACTACAGCCATCTTACTGGGAAACTTAAAGTAAAAAAAACAGGTTAAATATTTAATACTAATCAGAAACATTGCTGTGGAGTTTGTTTGGGTTTTTTTAATACTGTTATATTTTAGGTTTGGCTAAAATAGGTAGCAGAGTAGTTAATATAACACCTTTGTTTACATCATTTTAGGAAGTAGAACATCTGCTCTCCTCTTCTAGTTTAGAGAAGGCTTAGAACTTGACATTAAAATTAGTTCAAAGCACAGACCTCAGCCCTTCAACAGTTAACTGGTATTCTACCATGGAAACTTGTCACAGAAAACCAATGCAATTCAAGGAAAGAAAAATCTCTAGGGCAAGCAAAGCTGCAGGGTTCAGTCATGTTTGCTTCACAGATATTTCAGAGTTCAGAAATGTATTGGTGACTCTTACAGTACACAAATGAACTGAAATTTAATTTTGCTAGAGCGGCTTCATGGGAACTCAGGTTTCTTTTAGATCACAAACAGGAACTAATAGTTGAGAACAAAAATGATTTGCACAAAAAGACAAACCAGAAGTTGCAGGTCTGCAGTAAAACAGGACACAACCTTATACATACAAAGGACAGGATCTTGCTAAACAGACACAACCGGTACTAAATGCATTATAGTCAAGGGTTAAAAAGGTGGGTTTATTTGTTCTGAAACTTGTTTTTAACATTCCTGTATGTGCTCTGTCCATGATCTGCCAATGTGTGAAAGAAAATGGAAAGCACAGAAGTTTGGGGGTTTTAAAATACCTTTAACTCGAGACTCACAAGCTAAATAGAGTAGATGCTATTGTGTGCTCCTGATGTAAAACCTTCCATAACCCCAAAAATATGTCTCAGAAGATGAAGCGCTGATATTAAAAAAGGGTTTAAAAATCAATTGCTGAACAGGAGGAAAACCCTTTCCACAAACATCCTACAGGCTGTTCACTTCAAAATCCATAACACACTGCCTTGTCTAGTCATGTACACACAAAGAAAAACCCAGAAGGATCTTAGGCGGTCATTAGCCACTGCAGTATAGTTTATTGTGAACACATGTGCTAACATCACAAGGCTCTACAGCTATATTCAGTATTTCCAAGGGGCATAATTTCTATTGAGGAACCCAGCTGATTTATCAGATTTAGCTGGGATGCAAGACTGAACAATTGGTAAAAGACTAGAAGAGACAGACTTGATCATAAGGATGACTAGCATTGAAACAAAGAGACTTTACATCTACTGTATTAACTCTGTAAGCAATAATTTAAACAAAACTGCTAATAGTTTTGTAGGATGGACAGGATATTTTTTTTCCTCCTCCCCAAATACCACTGTGGTAAGAGCAATGTGCTGCTGTGTTGATACACCAGGGTCCCATTTTTTTCCCCATCCACTTTAATCCATCTCTGGAACATTGTTTTATGTACAAACAGAACTTATCAACCCTACTCAGGGCTACCACGAAGGCAAGTTCATCCCAGTTGCCCGTAGCTGCTCCTCTGTTATGCAGATTTTGAACACAACACCAATACGCAAGAAGAACTTCCGTAGCACAGCTCGCAGCTCAGGAATCAGGTCAAACTGCATGATTTCACACAAGTATGGATAGTATGTTGAAGCATGTGCCCTAAACTATCAAAGAAGATATGAAAAAAGCACATTATTCTCTCTTACTGTAGGAAAGTTCAGAGTTTTTCCACATCCATGTGTACGCTAACCTGTTAAAACACAAGGTCTCACCCAACCAAAGGCCTCCCTGGATGGCTAAAGGGCCTTGAAGACCAGTGTTTTCTGCAGCAGCCCTAGTAGATGCCTACAGGAAACCATACACAGAGCATGCATTTGGCTTTTCTTCCCTAAAATAGAGTTGGACTGTTTTGTGGTTCAGGGATTCCTCAGGCTGGAGGTATTGCAGGCTACTTGTAAAAACCCCTCCTGACAAGCACAAGCCCATCCTTTCTTGCACACTGTGCTTTTGTATGAAAGCTCTGCAGTAATTCTATCAGTATTTCCACACAACTGTGAATTCCATGGATGCAGTCCAATTTTTACAATGTAGAATGCTTGCAAAAAATGAAGCTGTACAAGTGCTGTATTTCCAGGAGAGTACACACTATGTGACTAAGCCCACTAGCCACCCTGCAATACAGATAATAAAGACTGATTTCAACAGAAGCAGAAGTTTAAATACCTGAATTCAAAGGTGACTTCCAGCCTGTTCTTACCTTTTCATCACTGATTTTTAGTGTTTTTGTTAAAAGCAACAGCAAGAGATTGGTCCAAGCTTCTCTGTGGCTTTCTGAGTTCACAGTAATGAAATACGCCAGGGCCTCACTGCATACACTAGAGAGATGACAATTCAGACAAACCATAAAGAAAACCCACAGAAAGTTTTTGTAACATGCAGTTTGTCCTCTCACCGTGTATTTTGTTTTCAAGGAAGATGCATTTCCACGGGAAATTTTTCAATTACATGCAACCACTTTAATTACACAAATTTGCCTGGATGATTTTTCTCTTTACAGTAGTTGTTACAGATAACAGAACTGTAATAGTTTTCATGTTGTCAACAAAGAACCATGGAGTGAGAGGTGGAAGAGTCTGACTTTCCTCATAAACATTCTGTACTTAAAGTGGTGTCAAAGCTCTAAACAGTATTTCCTGATCCTTACTTTGGGGCA
The DNA here is from genome assembly GCF_020740795.1 of Apus apus. Lineage (NCBI taxonomy): Eukaryota > Metazoa > Chordata > Aves > Apodiformes > Apodidae > Apus > Apus apus. The sequence goes on along the minus strand of NC_067296.1, from coordinate 7,103,674 downwards.
GCTTAGGCAAGAGCAACACGAAAGAGTTCTCCCTCCAAAACTAGACTAGCTTTAATAAAGATCTGCAGAGCTCAGCAGCATGGATTAAAGAGGGATTACTACTGTATTAATACATTTTTGGCCCTTGCTGTAGGCTGTCAACACAAGGTACAAACTGTACCACTTCCTATGGCTTTTTTGGGGGCACTATTTTAATTAAAGTAGGAAAGAAACCTCCCTTTTTACACACTAAAAGACTGAATGTGTCCATAGATGCTGATAAATTAAAATGCTACTGAAATCCACTGCATTAATGCCAACTACAAGTTTAAGAGTTCTTTACATTTGTTTAGAGATCAGTACTCGGAACTGTAATGTACCAACAACCCACTTCTCAAATAAAGGTGACCCCAATATATGTTACATTTATTGAGCATTATTTTCTATATTTCCCTAAGTTCCAGGTATACAGCAGCTTATACTGCACTGTTTGGATTACTGTAACCTACTATACTTCTAAATATCATTTTTTACTCAGATGTGAATCTGAGTAAATTCCTTTACCACTTTTGTAAAGGAAAGTTCATGTCAATCAAGAAGGTGTTTCATTTAATCCAAGTGGATTGCGTCCTTATTGCTAGATTAATTGCTAGATTTAATCATGAGTGGCCACCCATCCATCCACCTTTTGTATACTCTGCTCGGCAATTAAAAATGGGACAGCTGTACCCAGGGATGCAGCATGCTGGCTGCACACAACACCCCAGAACTCAACCTGCTTCTCTCACCTGAGCAGCCGTTGCTGGATGGCATCCCAGGACTCTCGGCGGTTTTCATCCACATACATTCGGAAGAGTATTCTCAAGCAACAAGCCAAGCTGCTGGTCTCTTGTTTTAAGAGGTTGGGTTTGGATTTGCCCTTGAACCCTAGAAATCAGTTACACATAGGGCGGGAAGGAACATTTGTAGTTACTAGTCAAGAGGTAAAGTTTATCAGCAATACCTCCACTAGTGAGGTATTCTTGTCCAGATCATGTTTCCTCCCCCTTGATTTTCATTGAGGCCAAATTTATTTATAAAGTTATATAACTACAGTAGTACCAACTGTGTAGCTCTACTTTAATAAAAAACTCAGGTAGTTTTGCAAACAGAATTATTCAGGTCACCAGGAAGGAGACAAGTAATAGAAGCATGCAACACTTGTCAGATCAACCACACAGATTACTGCAGTGTTACATGTTTGTATCTCAGTTGCTGAAGCTATAAATGGAGCTCAGTATTTGCATTCAAACTAAAAATGAAAGCCTTACCTGCTCTCCATAACACAGTTCGTTGTTCATAATTTGAATTAAAGGCTTTTGAAAATGAATGAGATTCTTGCAGACAATCTAGTAACTTAAAGAGGTGATGTGAAGACATGTATTTATACATTCCTTGATCTTCTGTGTCAATGTGGATATCTGCATCCAATGCATCTCGCTAAGGTGGGGAGGAAGGGAGAGGGGGGGAGAGAGGGAAGTGTCAATAATGTTATTTTTATATAAGCTTAAGACTTTGATACTTCACATATCATATCCCACCAACTCCAGATTCCATTTTTAGATACAACTGAAGTATTAGTCCAATAAAACACAGCAGAATGATTCTGTCAAGTATCAGAGTTGCACTCTTTTCAGCAGGATACTTTAAAAGAGAGAAGTTATGTTCTACCCTAGTTATTGGTAAGAAAAAAACAATAATCAAGAACAAGGGAAGAACCTCCTTTATCAAGGCATAAAGAAGTCATAGCAATACAACAAAGCATTTCCTCTCCTCTAGAAGCTGACTCAGTAGGTCTGCTGAATTCTGAACACCAAAATGAACCACAAAAATAGTGCAAGTTTAAAAGTTGCACAGCACAGAAATTCCCCATCTGGCCAATGTCAAGTTTCATTACAATTGGTCAATATTAGCTAATCACTAATTTCATTAGGAATTTAACAACACTGTCTGCAAAACACTACTCAAATGCACTAACCCAAATGTCTAGCTTAGGGCTTTATTAACATAGCCAAGAAAAAGTCACCTTGCACCATTCCCTAGAATCAGAATTTTCAGGGACAAGGACCTCTCTGAGGCAGTTAATGAGTTTAATCTTGACCATTAACTTTGCTAAAGTTCAACTTCTGCATCTCCTGCTGTGTAAACATCTAGAGACTAAGCAAAGCCTCAACTGTGGCTAAACGAAGATGCGCAGAGTAAACAACAGAAAAGAATGCTTGACCCAAACTAAAAATATTCTTGATGTGTACGCATTTATTATAAAAACTGATAATATATTCTATTGATAAAAAAATTAATGGCAATGCAATTATAATAATCCAACAGGCAGACTGCAAGGGAACACAAGGAGGCAGTCAAAATATCACAGATTCAGAGTAGCGACACATTCAGGGTGTTGCTGAGAGTTAGAAAAAGGAAGAGACTATATACTCTATTTTGTAAACACTTCAGAGCATTGGATAGTCTGTACTTTACTGCCACAAGATTAGAAATTAGTCTGATGGTACCTGAGCTGCAGCCATGTGCTCAGCATCTTCCTTCTTGCTTGTTGCTGGATAGAACACTATGTTATCGATGGTCTGTATCAACTCCAGCTGTACCACACACTTTATAAGGAGGCCAGCAAATAGTTTCTGGTCTAATTAAATGAAGCAATACAAGATTCAGAAGCAAACTTAAACAATTCATTTAAAGGGGCTAGCAAAACTTTTCATTACTATTAGGCATTTGGGTATTTAGTGATCCTGTGAATTATCTCAGAGAAAGTTTCTCTGCAAGGCATAAACACAAGCTGTAAAGATGTACCCCAAGTTTAAATTCCCCAAAACTTGCCCTACAGAATTACAGAAGTGGAGTAAAAGTGGCTATAAAAGTTCATTTAATAAACCTGAATGTTTTCCATACTTGTATAAGGACCACCTTTCCAGCTGTCATCTGTTGGATTTGAAAATTGACTTTGTCCTCTTTCTGAAGCATTTTTATCCATGCTGCTTAAAGACTGGTGATCTAGGTCTAAATCCTAGAAAAGAATGCAAAACAATTCTAGCAATCCATAACACTAACTACCATCAGCTATCAGTTTTCAGATTACTTCACTAACCTTCAAAGGCTTCCTGCATCCATTCTTTATCTTATTTTACAATGACACCAAATACACACCAATGTTGATTCCAGTATTTGTTGCCAACCGTATTTACTACAATAAAATATTTTCAAAGCTAACCTAACACAAAACCCTGTTAGTGTCTTAGACTGAACCCTCTTACCAAGGGTTTTTCAGATGAATCTTCATCCATTCCTGCCGGCCTCCATGTCAGCAAGCTTCACAAAGTAAAAAAGTAAAAAAAAAAAAAAAAAAGATAAATATTATTTCTCTGGAATAGGGAATTAGTATGAGAATGAAGTTTATTAACTTACACATGAGGAATAGTAGTTTTGAAGATTTCCAGCATACAATTGCATGTCTGGCCCCAGACTTCAGGGCTGAATTTCTGTCCATTGAGTATTACCAGGTTTTCTAGGCAGTTTGTACCTGATCTAGCCAACTGCTCATTATCTGTTAAAGAAATATTCCATATTTATCAGCTTCTACAATTTCAATGAAAAAACAAACATTCACTATTACTACTCCATTAAACATTTTTATCAGTATTTTGAAATGCATGGTATCTTAGGCCAAAACCTACTTATAAACTATATTTCAATTATATCAAGTTTAAGAACCTACTGAACTAAAAAAAATGTTTCCAAATAGACTTCATGAGATTGAAAACCAAACAGGGAAGAAAAAGGACTGCAGAGAAGCAGAAAGGAAGCATACAGTGAGACAAAGGAAGGAGAAGCACCAATCAGAAAATTAAGATTTCCTGCAAGGTAGTTGCCTTCCACATTCCATGATAGCAATATGCAGGATTTCAGGCATAAGAATTGCAGTCTAAATGAAAACACATTCTTTAGAAAGTCTTATCTAAAAGTACTAGATGCTTGAGAAGAGGTGGAGGGGAGGATGGCAGAAGAAAAAAGAAAAAAGGAAAAATCAGAATGCATACATTAATAGATGTGTGTAAATAAATGAGGTATTTTATCCATGCAGTCAAAAGGAGAAAGTTGTTGGCAGATTAACACAATCCTTTAAAAGCTTTTGCTCTGTCACAATAGCATCATAAACTCATTATTAACACATTAGCAGTAAAGATGCCTAACTGATTAAATAGAATGATGCTCCAAGATTTAAGATACTGCATCCTTCTATTACATATTGTCCTAACGATAGATTTATTCTTCCCAAATTCAGTCAACTTTGCCCTTCTCAAGTAATGAGAATTTAAGAAATACATAAATCAAAAGATACAAGCAAATAAGCTACCTTGTTTTACACACCAGTGTAACTGTGCAAGTATGTCAGGAAGAAGGATCTCATTTAAAGCTTCATAAAACTGTGTAAATACATCACAGATTGCATAAAGTGCATGGTTGCATGTAGTGGTCATCCATTCAGATTTCTATGAGAAAAAAAAGAAAAGTCTTGGTTTGTATGTGGGTGCTTCTGTGGTGAGAGCACTTGGCTTATGCACGGCTGTTCAACACAGGACACGGCCTCTGAGGAGAGAGCATAGATACAACTCCAAAGCCTCACTGCTGCTGCTGTCTTCTCAGAAGCATTTAGTTGGCCACAGGAATACTGATCAGAAAACTATACATTTTTACAAGTTGTGAATATTCTCCTTGAAAACACTCAGACAGAACAGGCAGATAGGTCACTGGGCAAAATGACAAGTTTCTTACATATCACAGAATACAACAACATATCATTATATTTGGGGCTGTAGGGGGTGGAAATACACTGACAAGACAAACAACACAAACTGCTGCCTTGACTGTTGGAGTTCTTAAAAAAAAACAACTCAACCTTTTCTGGCTTTTATTTTTACCTCTGTTTGTTGTTCAGGGAGTTTCATATTATCAAAAATCCGAAACACAATTCTGAACAGATCTTGCCACCAGTGCTTTTCAAAGGTATGGCCATAACTCTTCATTATTTCAAACATGACTGTTAAGCCTCTATAAACAAACCCAAACAAATAAAGGAAAATATGTTAAAATGCATACCTGTGATCTCTTAATTAACTGAATAATAATTTAAAAAACCCAAAATAAAAGCTTTATTACCTTGTCCGAACATCTAATTTGCAACGATTGATGATACAAGAAAGTTCAAATAAAATGGGAAACCATCCTCTGACCCACACTCTGTCCCCAGGAGCAACATTCATGTCATCACTCGTGTATTCTCTTAATACCTTGGAGGCGAGCAGGAAAAAAGAGACTTTAAAAAAACCAAATAATCTCAGAAATATTTAAATCTGACAGATTTAGATACTGTTAGTGGCATGCACACACTTATTAGTCTTAGTTCCTACTGTAACACTCAAATCCTGTAAAATACGAGTATAAATCTGAGACAACTATTTGTGAATATACTGGAAGAAAAAAAGTAAAACAGATTTAAGTATTTTTCATAAGTTCTGCTAAAAGTTGCACAGGTTTGCATTTTAGGAAGCAAGTTGAACAGTGACAGGCAACAATTATATAAACATAGGTAATAAAGAATTGTAAGTTTGGCATGTACTATACTTTTCTGGCATACTGGATGCAGCATGTACACCCTGCAATTGGAACATGCACCTGCAATTACAGGCTCTTTTCAGCAAAATTATTGTTATATTAAGTATTTACAGAGTAGACTGATGTGGAAAAATATGCATGTTTGCAACCAATTTAACTAGGCATTAGTGCAGAACAAGTAGTATTCCAAGTCATCCTAACACTATAGGAAAAAGGGGCTATTTAATTCAGTTATTTCCAATTTGGACTGATGAGATTTACATTTTTTTAATTAGCCCTAGTTTACTGCTTACATAAAACCAAGATGACTCCTAATTCTCAATAAGCTGAAAAATTTGCTGCTGGGAGACTGAAGTTTGAGTCTGAAAACTATTTCTTAGTTACAAGATTAGTTTAACAAGATCAGTTTAACAGTAGAAGACAGTGTAAGAATACACAAAGGGAAAAATAAAAAGAAAATACCTGTGGTCTTTCTGAAACATATTTTGCACAGTATCGAATAAGTCTAATGGCCTCCATGCTGGTGTCCGGAAATGCAACGTTACAGGCAAACTCAGAAAGACATTTTACTGCATCCTGAAATGAGTCAATCGCTGCTGGAAAGTGCTGTTGGAAAATGTTTGCTGTGAAGAACAAACAAATACACTTTAAAAAATTTACTGATATGGAAATCCATGGATGAATTGGCATTGATGGACAGATACCAGCCACTGGTAGTGTATCACTGCCGAATGGACAAGCATGAAAAGACCAGATCATCAAGATTAAATATGGTTCTCTCTCTTCCCTTACGTTCTTCCCCATCCCACCTCACCACCAAAATTTGCCAGTGTCACATTTTCTCAGGTTGGATAATTACCTATTTTATAATTTAGGATTATTTCACAGCTTCTTACATGGTTCAGTTTCCTCCCACAGGATATGCAACCCAAAACTCTTTAAATATTTAGATATAATAGGATAAAGCTTGATGTTAATTTCTCTGCTGTTAACAAAGTTACCTAAATGTATATAAATTAACTAACTTGTAATTATATTCTGTAGCAAGAAAGTAAAAAGCAGTTAGATTTCAGACTTAAGGAACAGACTAAATACAAAACAAACCCAATGTGTACAAGCTTTTGAACAAACTGCAGCTCCCAAAATCTATGTAATTCAAAAGTTAGCAAAAAGAACTTTGTCACTATTTGCATTTATTACTACTGTCCACAGCTTTCCCTCCACAAGCTGCTTAATGGGAAGAGGGTAGTTTTGGGACATTTACAAAAGCTATGCTCAATATTGAATGCCACTACAGAAATGCTGGAGTTGGTTGTCTTCTCTTGAAATTGGCAGTAGTGTGTTGTTCAAATGCACTTCTAGAGCAGGTGAGCTGTTTGAACCAAACTCTACAAGCAGTTACCTATCAGAATCTGAAGCTTTCCGATTCCTACCATATGATACTGAATTAGCAGGGAAGTTCATTAAATGCATTGATTAATCCAAAACAACTTATTGTGACAGATGGGGCAACATACAAACTTATTAAAGCTATTCCAGACTTGAGGAGGTCTACAGCAGGATAACTACATGTAGTTTTTCCTGTCTGTGGCAATCAGAAGACTGCAAGTAAGACCTAGCTGCAGAGTTGAAACAGCATGGCTGCAAGATCTTGTGTTTATTTACCTGTAAATACAAGAGTCTTATTCAGATAGGCCTTTTGAACCACAATCACAGCAGTTAAAAAAATTTGGGTACTTCCATCTGTCAAACATTACTTACTAACTATGTGTGCTGTAGTCTGAAAGGCCAGCTCTACAATATTCCCATCATGGTCTGATGCTGCTTGATGAAAGACTGCAAAGATATTCTTCCAGCCTGAACGAATATTACCAGCTTGAGAGTTCACCATCTGAGCAATGCAGCGGATCACCATGTCCCGAATAGTTGGAGATCTTAAAGCAAAAATCAAAGGAAAGTAAGACTTGCACAAGTGGCACCATTTTACACTGGCACAAAGTGACTGCCACTTCTACGTACACAATAGTTTAACCCACAGCAAGCAACATCTTTAAGTAGGACAATAGTGCATCACACCTGTTTTTCTTCATAATATGCTCAAAAGGCCTTAGGAAGTCTTTCTGGAAGCGGAAGTTGGCTAACTCTCCCTTCTCAAGAAACTTCATAGACAGCTGCCTTAATGAGTCCACTGCAAAGATGGCAACATCTTCATTAGGGTTACATCCAACCTAGAATAAAAGCATGTTTTCAAACACCAGCTAAAGTATTACTTACATGAGTAACAAATTCAAGTTTCTTGTCTGTCCACTACAAATGGCTTGCATGTTCTAGTTTTCAGATATTTAGAAGACAGGGGATTACTTTTGGAAAGGGCTCTCACAGTCACTTGATCCAATTAAAGAGACCCATGGATTTTCCATGTAACAAGTGTACAACTATAATAGCCACCTAGACACTAAAAAAATAACAACAAAAAAATCTTAAATTAAAGAAACCCCACCCAAACATGGTAGAGTTTCCTAAGGAAAACAACTTTGTTGTTTCAGGATCATCCATGTATATTTTAGAGGAAAACTAACTTGGCATTTGGTTAGAAAGACAGTGACATACAGAAAAATTACAAATACAGAATTGTATAATGAAGTGATTTAATGTAATTCCCATAAACATGTCCATTTTTATTTATACACTTTAGATTTTTAAATAGGTGCTTCCTTTAGGTGCCTTAATGGATTGTTTTTTTATAAATATCACAACATACACCACTAAGAAAATAAAAGTAAAAAGCTGATTAAAGAATTCCTGCTATTTATGTATGTTCTGTAACTTGGTTTTAAAAATACCTTATTGAAGTGATCTCCAATCACATGCCAGATCCTTGACCACTGCAGCCTAATGCGATTCATGTTGTAATACGAGATCTCCACTATCTTCTGCAGGCTGAACATGCGTGGGTGGTGGGGGGAAGCCAGCTCGTCCATGGACACAGCACACAGCCATCTCACAAAGTCAACTAAACATTAAAAGAGTCGTGTAAGTTCAAGATAGTACATTGCAAGAGTTCCTGTAACCCCCCCAAACAATCAGCATACATACCTATCGCATTTCCATCCAGCCTAGTTGATCCGGTAAATATCCTATGGAACAAATAAACGAGTTGCAGTTTTAGCTGCACATCCACAAGAGTCAATCACACATCTTAGTGCTGTAGGCAAATGTCAGCACATCTCCTGGAGGTACTTCACAATTCTCCATGCCTTGAACTCTGCAACTGTTTTATTCTTACTCCTTGGCAGCAGTTCCTGCCCTTGTCTTGGTCTAAGCATCCTCTTCTGTGCTACAAGTCAGTCTACTAAGCTCCTGCCCACTGCAGGAACAGGCAGAGGCTCTATTTTATCCGGGGCAAGTCGTGCTGGAACACTCACTTGGGTGACAGTATGTTAGAATTCATAGGGAAAATAAAGAGACATGAAGAAAGCTTTGCTGCAAGACTTCACTGGATGCCAGCCACCTGCTTGATCTTTACACAATTCAAGAGTAAGTTGTGGCCATCAAAACAGAGGACTGAAAGACTGTAGATGCACCATTGTCCCCTTTCCCCATCAGAATCTTGAGAGGAGTTTAGACCACTGACAGTGGTTAATTTAGAACACTGCTTAGGGGAGAATATTTCCAAACCGTTCAGACTTTGATATGTTTGACATTTGTTACAAGACATACTACAAGTCTGTGTGTATGATTCTACAGACTTGCCCAGCAGTTCCAGTATAAAAAGGTATTAAGAAGTCCCCTTCCAACATATGGTTTATGACAGAAGAATCTCTTTAGACAACATCTTAAAGGACCGATGAGAAAGATAATGATTTAGACAGGAATGCAGCAACTAATGAATAAAGAGCTAAGAACAGCAACTAGAGAAATGCTGAAGCTCACAAGGTCAATGAAAATTGCATGATTGATTAGGATAAGGGCATTTATTGATTTCAGATACCTGTCCTGTTCAGACTACGTTAAAAAAAAGGAAAAAAGAAAAAAGAAAATAAGGAAACCCAGATACCTGGAACACATATAGATAAGCTAGAGACAGTTATCAGATACAATTGTAAACAAAGTTCTATAATACCAACCTAATTCTGGTCTTCACTGGCTCATTCCAAAGAAAAGGCATAAAAACACATGCATACACACAGTGCTCCTTCTCACAACACACCTTTGTTAGACTGCTATTCAATGATAGTCTTTCTCTTGTGAATATTACATGCCTGAAGAGATATACTTATTGGATCCAGAGAAAGCATCTAATTATCAGTATCTTTCTCCCTAGAGAAAGGCTTCAAGAACAAAAGCCCCTGTCAAAGCCTGTATATAAAGTAAGGATGGTCAGTAACTTCAAGACACATTTTCCCCAGAAATAGATTATATTCTCAGTACCTGTCTACTGCCACAACTACACTTTGCGAGCTGGTCTCTCCCACTGACTCCTGAATGCTCGCCATGTGCCGTTTATCAGCTCCACTCCCAACGAAGTTACCTGCAATAAAACCCATTAAAAACCAGTATTTAGCATCAGGAAATTGCTACTTTGTATTAACCCCAATTATATACAAGTAGACATAGAAAAGGTACTCCAGATTCCAATTAGCTTGTCATCTATATAGAGCAGATGGTGCCCTTGCCAGATCTGTGCCAGATTTTTACAAAATTAAACATCCAGTAAGAGGGATGGCTTTTTTCCCTTAGGGCATTGTGTTTTGACCATCATGTTTATTAAGTTAACATGACATAATGCTGTTAATAAGATTGGAAATGATAAAACATTGTTTTAAAATATGAACTCTAAGTCAGATACAAGTAGTTATAGGCTGGGCATTGTCCTGTAATATTCAGCATCATCGTGTATAGCATCAACTCCAGAGTATGTTCCGATTAAAAGGTTTCCTTGACAGTTTTCCAAAGATTAGGACAACTTTCCTTGTCCCTTTAACTTCTAGCTTAAAATTGAAGGTTTGTTTCTTGCACCTACTGCAGGAACAATAGAAACTGGAACAGCAAGCCCAGCATGTAGATATAAGAAACTCCTTTGAAAAACCAGTTAAAGATCTACAAATTCCGAAAGAGAAACAGCTTCTGTTTTTACTGTTTAAAAAAATAATTTAAAAAATGAAGAGCATAAAAAGAAACTATAATACTGGTAACAAAACCTTGACTTAGTAAGTATCATAAACCAGCTCTGACAACAATATATTCTAACAAATAAATCTGGAGGAGCTTTGTTAAATAGTTTAACCCAATTCCAAAGTTAGAACAGAACTGGTAATCACAAATACATCTTGAAATATATGGGTTTATTTTTTTAAGTTTCCTTAATCCAATATAGCTTCCTCTGGAAGCAAGTAAATATATTTGAATATCTTACAACACTGAGCTTTATTTACACGTGCATCTCTCAAGTCCAAGATGTTTAGTCTTACCTAATCCCAGGCCCATAAACTCTTCCCCTCCAGAGGAATAGCCTTTAATGCTTCCTTCCCTTTCACGCCCAGAGCCAGATAAATACCGAGTTTTCACTCCTGTTCCTATAAGTTGTGCTAGTTCCAGCTGGCTAATACATTTCAAGATCTAAAAGCAAAAATATTTAAACATTGTGGTTCAGGACACTGTCATATTTTATTCCTAACATATATTTATATTTAATATTTATAGCCTTTCCAGGTTCTCTAGCCTTTAAAACAACTTTGACAACAGTAAGAGTTTTGGTACCTGAAACATGAATAATATAACTGGAAATGAAGTTGAGTGATTCATTCAAGATCACCCACTGCCATGAATCATTCCAACACAAGAAAAAAATAAACAGTACCCAAAAATCTAACTTGGATCTATAACTACTGTAGGAAACCTTTTTATTACTTCTCATAGCATCAACTTCCAAAACTATAAATAACTTGGAGTTGACCTTCTAGAGAGTTCATTATTCCAAAGAGATGAAGAGACTGAATTATTGCAGTGACCACTTTGAGTAACAATGTTCCAACATACAGTGAAAATGCCAAAATTGTGCCTTGCCAACACAGAATTGATTCTCTCTTCTTTCTTACTTGCCCACTGCAACATCCCTCAGACTTGCTCAAGTGTTTGTGAGGGTGTGCTGTAAGCCAGGTCCAAGTAATTTGTCAGCTTGTGCACCTTTTGGCTCATGCTATCACATAGCCAAAGCCTGAAGCCAGAGAACATAATGCATCAGGAGTGCTCCTTTTATCAGCAGCACAGATTTAAATCTGATTATAAATCTCCTGGAAAATATGCATTAAGAAAACATATATGGTCCTGATAGCCTATCCTTATTATTGCCCACCAAGTTATTTTAGCCCTAGTTTTTAATGTAATCATAGTGTAAATGTTGCCAAACACTGCACTGCACAGACAAGTCTGGACCTATAAGCTAGAATATTTTTGCTTACATGAACAAGAATACAACAGTTTCTGTGCAGAATTCTCTAAAGTCAAATGAGATTTTTCATAAGGTTTTAGTTCCAAATCAAAAGCACCCACAAAAACAGAGTATTCACCACACAGTATTTATAGGGTCTGCCAAAAAAATGCAGTGCATTGTTTTATACACACACATATATAAGAAACTCCATTAACAAAATAATGCACTTCATCCACATTTTGAAGGTTTGACGCATGCTGAGAGCTAAGTGCAGCTACTAAAGACTGAAAGTAGAACAATAACAAAATCCTGCAAGTTTTCAGAAGGACAACATAGTTGCAGTATTTAAACTAATAAAAAATGTACCTCATGCCAAGAGTTCCCAAGATAGTTGCCATCTGTGTGAGCAACTGTAATAAGTGTCTTAATGGTATCAATGTTCTTCTGTTTCATTTCTGTGATGCTGGAACTGGCAGTCAACAAGGAAAAACGAGCAAGGGCCTGTACGTAAGCATCTCGTTCAAGCTGCAAGACAGAGAATCAAGCATCATAATCAAGTTCCTGATGAGCTAGAGAAAGCCACTTGCCCACAAGCCTACACCACTTTCCTCCTATCTATTATAGGCACTATCGGAGCACTTTCCTGCTCAAGGAGAGGAGGGTATCTTTTAGCAAATGCTCTTAATGGAAGACTCAGAAATAACAAGGCAAGCAGCACTGAAGAAAAGCTTGATGATATCAAGACATTAAAACAAAGTAAACTAAGATGGCAATATTTTATTTTAACATTTCAAGAAAGTAGATGAGATATTTTGTTTTCTGTGTATAAGTTGTTTGCCTCTCAGAGCCTACACTACCTTTAGCAAGCCCCATGCTGTCTTGCACTAACCTGCATTCCAAAGATACAGGCTATTCTAATTGCACAGCGTATTCCTTCCAAACAAAGGGATGCAACTTCCATGTCATCACAGTTCTGCAAGCCAACACTGTAAGCTGCCAGCAATGGAGTCCATACAAGCTGAAGAGGAAGAAACTAAGTTAAGTCTATTACAATTTTAGCCCAAAACACCAGGTAACTGAAAGCATATCTATCCCCAGAGTCCATCTGCTGCATTACCAAACTCCTCATAGTAATTTTCCACACTTAAAACTTTTAGCAATGAAAATACAAGGAGAACTTCACACTCACTTTGAACATGGGCCTGACATGATCCAGATGAGTGGCACTAGTAAAAGGAGCCTTGGCATGGCTCACTGCCTCCATGAGGGCTTTAGCTGTTTTAGCCATTTGCTCCATCTCCAAGTTGTACAACAACCTCCGCTGCTTCTCATTAGCTACACCTAAGGGGAACACCACAGAGTTGCATTGGTTTCTTTTTTATAAGAGTATATTCCATGTCTTTGCATTGAGCATCACAAAATGTTAAATAAAGGTATTGCAAATGAAATCTAAAGATAAAAATCTTCCAGAATTCAGGAGGCTGTTATGGGTTATAAGCAAGGAACTCCAGCGCTCAGACCTACACCCCAACCTGAGACTTCATTCTGTACAAAATAACTAATTCAGCCCTTTATTATATGTCATGTGTTAAGCAAATTGTTTCAAGCAAATTAATTCCATTCCTATTTTGATCTAGGAAAGCTGCAAACAGCACAAAAATCACTGAAAAAAATCACTATGTTGAAGAATTGAATCAGTATCAACTATTCTGAGTAAAAGCAGAGTACAGCTGGGGATACTGGTTTCTGGTGTACAATACACACAAGTCTGTATTTGGTCTGGATGAGGATAGGTCACCACAGATCATGACAAAGCTCTGATTCCTCTCTCCTTCAACATTAATCACAAGAACTGTGGCACCTACTAACGTCTGAACTATAAAACCCTACTTACAGGGGGAAAAGAAAAACAACCTAAATCAAAACCTCACCTTTTGTCTAGTACATAAAAATCAGTAAGTTAACTTGTAAAGTATGTCTTGCTTTCAGTTATTCTACCATTTTCCCCCTCACACTTTCATTAAAAAAACCCACAAACCAAAACACACCCAAACCTAGTTCTGAGTATTTCTGCAGTGATGCCAGATGCACTCAAACAGCTATGATTCCATCACAGAAGAAGCAGTATTAAGTAATAACTGAGCCACTTTCATTTCAAATATCTGTAGTAGCCATTCTAAATGCAATTTATGTATTGCACAAAGGTGTTTTCAAAAAGGGATCTGAACTCCACTGTGCCATCCTGAAAATTATTGCAACAGTTCAAGAGCACTGTGGCCTTTCCAGTTTCTAGTTCCTTCTTACTTGGTTTACTACACTTGGTTGCAATTGCATATTCCTTTGTCTCTTTCATTGCAATTTTCTTTCCTTCTATTTCTTCATAGATTGTGGATAAATACTCCACTGGCAGGTCTTTACTGTCATTGATTCCTCGGTTCATTTTAATGTATTGCTCCTTTGTCATTTTATTTTTTACCTGTAAAAAATAATGGAAGTTGGATATCAGATTTTGAATGCAAGTTCCAGGGAAATCTGAACTTCTACAAGTTTAGTTTTTTTTTAAATTTCTACCTGTGGACTGTGCAAGTCTGTAGTCAGCATTATAATAGAGTATGCCAAAACATAGGCAGTGTCAGCACTAGCAAATAGTGTTTGCCTAAGGGAGGAAAAAACACAAAACAGGTTTTTAGAGCCCTAATCCCTCTAACCATTAGTTCTATTTCTACATGCAAGAAAAATACTCAGAAGTGTTATGCATTCAACTGAAGAGCTAACAGCCTGAAATTAGTCTTTAGAAATACATGAAGCCACAGGAGTTTTAAAATACAAATAAAAAAGGAAAAAACATAAAAGCATCTTCTTTCCAATGTTGAAAACTAGCAGTTACTGCAATTTTCAGGTACATTCCCACAAGATTATACATTAGCCCTCTTTGGGTAACCCTACAAAAGTTAAAGAACAGCATATTTTTCACTCCCAGGGTTTCATAAAGAATTATGCAAAACCAACCCAGTCTGTACCAACTGGGCTAAGGAATGGGAACTAATTAAGCCTCAACAGGTGGCTAAACTTCAGTGCTCGTTTATTGCATTAGGAACAACAGCAACACTGCTTGATGTCAATTAACATATACACATTTAGTTCAAGGTCTAATGGGCAAGGAAAAACACATGTAACATCTTCTTAGCTATTTATGGCACTTATTTTTAACGTTGGCAATTGCTACTGCTTATTACTGTTGTTTACACTTGACTGATCTACATTTGTTTAAAACAGAACAGCCCATACAGAGACAATTCAATGTACTTAGGACTTCCCTCTTCCAATAATTCCTTCTAGTGAGTAACTGGAATTTAATGACATGCCAGCATCACTGTACTTTCCATTCAAAGCTTCTATTTTGCCTTGCAACTGAAGGGGTTCAGCACCAAAATCTGCTCCCCACACAAACCTGTAGAAGTTCCTGACCTGGTAGGAGTGTGAGTTGCACCTTGCCCTAAGGTACCCAAACAATACAGCCATTCTCTAGGCACTTAATCCAACACAAAGGGCTGAATTACCGTTGGTTGCATTCAATATATCTAGCAGCAAACTTCTCCATTAATCTATCAATCTTCTGAGCTTCACCAGGCAGACGAAAACCTTCCAGAAATATACGTAGAGCAGAGACAAAGTCTTTTCCACAGAAATCAAGCTGGTCTACGTAGGCATACATCACTTCCTTGTTAAACTTGTTGCTTTCCCCAAGAAATTCCCCAACTTGAGTCTAAAAAAACCAAGAGGCAGTTATTGCTGTGTAATCCCAACTGCCAGCTTTGCAAGAAAGTTCCTAGTACCAGAATTGCACAGCTGTCAGTTTTGTAAGACTGATACACTTCACTGAGCAGGCAGAGCAACCGTTAAGAGGGATGAGAAGAAACCAGGGTTATCAGAAATGCCTTAATTCTGCATATTCCTGCTTCCCTCAGCCCCCAAGGAGAGATCCGCATTATTGGAGAGCCAAGCAAAGCTGAACTGTGCCCAGTTCCACACACAGCAAAAAATGCTTTCCCGCTGCAGCACATGATATTCCTTTGCTGGCAAGATACCACTAATGCAGATACAGATAAAATGCACAGTCCCATTTCTGGGGAAACCCTCCAGCACTTCATTGTAAACCCAGCTTCTTTACTAAAAAGCCCGAGACAACAAGTAAATAAAAAGTAGCATTAGTATTAAGTACCTCCATTAGAATCCTTTCAATTTCCTTTAACTATTAATGAAATATGAATTAAAGAGAGAATGCATACAGACATGAGAAGACGGGAGAAGATAACAGGGGCAAGAACATGAGTTATCTTATGTTGCATATGTAGTCTTACAGAACAGAGACGTTCTTCTTGGTGCAAAAATTGGGCCATGTCCTCTGCTGAAGTGCCCAGCATTCCTTGCTCCTGTAGATACTGAATTCCTCTCTTTGGTTTTTTATTAAACCTATTCAGACAAAAACATGGGGAAAGTGAGACATACAACTAAAAAATATCACGGCCTATAACATTTTAGTTTTACAGAGCCCTTCTAAACTACAGATTCTGTACGGTAGCTCTATGTCTTGTTTTTCTAGTTAGAAAAAAGTCAAAGAATGTGCAACAAATGTATTAACTGTATCACATCATAGGCTACATCTCATAAGGTACTTTTAGTTGCTGATAAGCTTAAAAATTACTGCTGGAAAACTCATTTAAAAACTGATCCTTTTGAAATACTAAAAATTAGAGAATTTCCATGAAATGCTAGAAATATTGTTATTAAAGACCTTTTTACAGACCTAGAGATCTTCAAATTAATGAAAAAGTAGTAAAGCATAGCTGGACAATAATTTAATTATCCAAACTCCATTTCAATAAAAGACAGCAAATCCCTGCTCAAATCAAGTTCTCCCTAGTATACACACACATTCCCCTCTCTTGTGTGGCTGAACCAGCACAAAGGAAAGCTGTGGAACCACACTCCACTCCACCCAAGATTTTACTGAATGCTTTTTAACTACATTAGCCTCCAAACTATTGTGTCCCTACAGGTTTGACTGTGTAAGACTGTAAGAAACAGTGTGGTTGTACACATAAGAAAATACAAGTTCACTAGTAAAAAACTGTCATATGGGACTTACAGTTCTATCCCATGTTCAATTATTTCCTTTTGTTGCTTGATGACTTCAAATTGCTCAGGATCATCTGGGATAGCAGTCTGGGTACCAACACTTCCAACTCCTGATGACACAGTGGAGTCCAAGGAACTGACACTGCTCCTTCTCCCTCCACTCTCAAGGCACTTACCTTCAGATATTTCCTGCTCAGATGGTTTATATGAACCTATTCATAAACAGGGGGAGACTTGAGTTATTAAAAGCTCTTAGTTATAACACTTTGTAGTAGAAATATGAATCAATATTCTTAATTTTATCACATACTTTGGGCAGTCTTCACTACATGAAGAAGTTGTATTGATGCAATCCTTAAATAATCAAACAAAAGGAAGAAGAGCAGAAGCAGCTATGGAGAAATTATTGCACTTAAACTTAGTAACTGCAAGATTTGTCATGTGTCTTGTTCTACATAAGCCATCTTTTACAGTGTAGACAACAGCCTGGCTAAGACTCTTCAACAGAAC
The DNA here is from genome assembly GCF_020740795.1 of Apus apus. Lineage (NCBI taxonomy): Eukaryota > Metazoa > Chordata > Aves > Apodiformes > Apodidae > Apus > Apus apus. The sequence continues at coordinate 7,085,946 of NC_067296.1, read as the reverse complement.
CTGGTTTTTGAACCAGACACTTGGTGAGCTGGTTACTGCAGCAACATTAACAATTGTTTGTTAATACTTCATTTGTATTAACAAATCATTATGTAAAAACCTAGCATCCACACTTCTGGGTAGCTCCTGTAACACCGAATAAACACAGGGACAAACTTATTAATGAAATTAATCTCTCCATAAGGAAACCATCTTACCCAAGCTGGCCTGATGATTAGGGTTTACATAAAGGTCTTTGCTCCATTCTACCATACATTTTAAAATAGAAACCAAACATTCAAGTCCTTTTTTTCTCAGGCTTAGTTCCTAAAAAACAGAAAGCCAAAAATCAACAAAAATCAAGTTGATACACATATATTCACAAATTTTTAGAAGGCATTACATGACACCATTCAAATTCATCAGTTAAGGGGAAATCTGTTGGTTGTACAAAGTTTCTGCCCCTTGACTGTTCAGGTTGGATACATCTGGGCCAAAACCAACCATAACCAGACTGGTGCCAGGACACATACCAGCTGCTTTCAGCAGATGGTCAATTGACAACTGATGAGTATAACCAAGGGACAATAAACACCAAATCCTAAATGCAGCCCCTTTGCTGTATGAATTATTAGGACCATCCAGTAAGCATCCGTAGCATCAGATCTCTCACTGCCTTAGCTGTAAACAGTTCCATTCAAAATCTGAAACAAAGGTGTCCTGGTTTTACTTCCATTTACTGGTCAAATGATGACAGGGGGAAAAAAAAAATTAAAAAAAATAATCAAGCAAGCATTGATACAACTCTAATTAAAGGTGTGAGATGCACTCAGTTCTGAGACCAACACTGGCACCAACTTCACTTCAGCCCTGAAAGCCACTAAGTTGGCCTAGACAAACAGTACTGTTGGACAAGGTCAGTGCCAGGAAGATCTGCTCTTGCTTAAAGCAGTCTATATTCCACCCTCCCTTTAGGGACTGTGAAAGTATAAATGTATAAAATACTTGTGGTGGAATTCACAAAAAGTGAGTGCAAAGCAACATAAGATGAAGGCAGTGCTGGTTCATACGCCCCAGAAGGAAAGTCATTTGTGTAAAGCAGAGGAAAGCTCATTTATTCTCTCCCCATGGCAGCCCAACAAAAAGGCCAGAAAAAGCCTAGAGTCATAAAGCAAATATGCAGCAAAATCATGAAGTAAATTAATGATATTGCTTCAGCATCCACTTGCAAGCTAGCTAACTAATAACAAGTAACATCAGTAGGTTACAGACAACACAAACCACGGAAAGTATCAAAATGACACAGAACCAGATACTATCTTATCTTTAAAGCTATTTTTCTTACCTGTAAAGGTGTCATTCCCAACTCATGCCCACTTCGTCCCTGTGCGATTTTGGACAAGTCGTTTACAAGGCGCTCAAATATATTAGCAGCATTTAAATCACAGTCATAGTTAACATAAATATCCACTACACACTGGGCATCTTGAAAATAAAAGAAAGTGCAAGTATTAGGATTCAGTGTAATAGCATTTTCTAAAAGGAATCAGCCAGTTGTAGCAAGTGATGGGGATGAATCCAGACCTTTAACCCAAGCACTATGGGATCTAATTCAATTTTTCCACATTTGAACATTATACATGACATTTGTCTTCAAAATAATTTTCCTCTGCTGTCAGAGGAAGTGACTGCTTTTCACAATAATAAAAATACCTGCACAAATTCTAGTCAAAGTCTGAATCACCATCCATTTGTGTTCAAAGGAGCTTGAAGAAGTCTCTAGAATATTCAGGAAGATCTCTTTAAAGAACACCTGCAAAAGCAATGAGGTAAAGGACTTATTAGAACCATGTCAAAAATACAAACTCTTATTCAGCAATTCCTCTTGCACATTAGAATTTGAATACAGTAGTAATATACTAGTTTAGTGAGCAAAAGAACTTAACTTCTAAGTTCCAGCTGTCTTTTTATCATTGCAGTATTCTGATTCGAAAACTAGAGCATCATATAAACAATAAAAAGTCTCTCACCTCAATCTGCATTTTTAAATGTGTCTTAAAATTCGAAAGCAGCGTGAGAAAGATGGCAAGAGAGAGCTCAAATACATCAGGAACAGAAGAGACTCCATTTTTTGATAATGCTACACAAAGATATTGCTTGATTGCATTGATGAACATTTCATGTGTCCTGAAAACTGGACCAGCATTCTGCAGTACGGAGAGAAGAAGCTGGAGAGACACCACCTTAGAACGCAACTCATGGGACCTAGAAGAAAAAATCAACATTAAATATATTTTTATTGTACTTCTGAATACATAATTGTACATATGAGCACAACAGCATTTCTTCCATGTCCAGAAGAAATGACTACTGTTTTAATTTAATTTCAATGTGAGGGAGGCAAAAGGGATGAAAATCAGCCTGCAAGTTATTTTGGACATACACGATCTTTAATTTGAAGATTTTCCAGGGGTTTTACCATCTTAGACTAGGGTAACAGATAAAATTCAGTGCTACTAAATAGTACTCCCCCTTTCACCCCATCAAAAGCTTAAAAAATACTATAGCCAAGGCCACTTCAACTTCAAGATTAATAATATATTACATTTTTAATAATTTGAAGCAAGTTTTACCCCTAGATTCATCAAGCTAAATGAAGCCTGACAGGTTAATTTTTAATAGCTGCTTTATTCTACAGCAGCTACTTAGCTGTCTCCAAAAGCTACCTGAGGAGGAGAGTATAATAAATACAGTGTCATTACTTGGGATCTGGTGGTCCATCACCAAGTGGTTTCATGGACAGCTTGCACAACGACCTGAACACAAGGAAGGCATCCTTTTGTAGAACATGGGAAAATTTGGCAGCTGCTTGTTGTCCAGATACATCTGTTTCCTGGAGAGCAAAAGGCACAACATTAGGTCCTCTGTGATAAGGGAACAGAGCAATTAGTAAGATTCCAAAGCTCCTCTGAAAATTAATTACAGATTTTTTTAAAAAAAAAAAAGGTAAAAAAAAAAAGAAACAACTTTATATTTGGCAAAGCTTAGACTAAGCCTAAACAGGACTACAAGGGATCTGGATGTTTTCACACATGTTGATTGACTCTTCCCCTCTGCCCCCAGCCTGTATTAAAATGCTGCTAACAAATTTAGAACAGCTGTTTTCACTATCTACTTAAATTGCAGTTGCTGCTTCCTTTTCAAACCTGAGCAGGACACACCTATTAAAGCTTCTGTCTCTTCCCTCCCCAAAATCCCCACTCTCTTAGTTGACATGATAAAAACATTTATCCTTTCTTAAGTATCCATTAGCATGCAGTGAAGTTATTTACCAGATTATCAGTGGAGGAAACAGATTGCCCATCATCTGGAATTCCATTTGTCTGTACATTTTCATTACTAGAGCCAGAAAGAACAGTATCTGCAGTCTCTAATGCAGGTGGAGCCTTAACTGCTTCTGTTACCTGCTTTTCTTCAGCCACTAGAGGGTAAAAAGGAAAAGTGATTAAAATTATCCATTGAGGTGTTGTGTTTTTTTTTATCCTGTGACTGTGTGAAGCTTTGCAACCAAGCAGGACAGAAGCAGCCCAGGTACAGTAGAAAGTTTCTCAGCTACCAGCAAAAGAATAACATGATGAGACAATAAAAACCTGTTCTTACTACATTAGTAGGTGTTCTTGACAGATACTTAGGAAGAAAAAGTAACTTCCATGCTTTTATAATCACAGGAATAAAAGATTTTGCTACCTTTCACAGCTGACTCGACCACATCTTCCAAGATGCCTTTAACCATTTCCTTTCCTCCATCAGTTGTTTCTTCTAATGAAACAAAGAAAACCAATTTTTTATTTGGTACTGTTGTTTAGAAAGAAGATTCAAAGGAGAAAAATGAGAGGCAAAAGGGTTAAAAATGGCAGAATTTCATCAGTAGAATTTCTTCTAAAGCCATTTCCAAAAAGTCATACAAAAACTCTCAATGGTATTATTTCCATTGTTTAAATAAAAGCACGGATATTTTTAATGAGAGGGTTTTGTAATTTGTATTTATCAACTGTGATAAACTTTTAGTTTTTAATACATTATATACTTGTGATAAAGTTTTCAAAATACACATTATTTTTACCACAGGACTTGAAATACCTCAAAGTGATTCTGTCACTCCCCATGTACTGTGATTATCCTCTTCCTTTCCTTCCCCCTTTATCAACCTAATCAAGTCAAATTCCAATATAATTCGGTAAAAATAAATGTATATATAGTTTTACCAGAATTCTAGGAAAAACAAGAGCCTTTCTTTATCAGTTATAATGTTGTAGAAATGAGCTATGGATGGCCTGTATACTCTGAATAACTACTGAGAAAATGCAAGCATTATTTGAGCCAAAAACCCCAGTCATTTTTCCCCCAAATAGCCTAAAAGAGCATTTTCCAATAGCAACATGGTAGCTGAAAGCAACAGATACAACCTATTCTTGCTCACCTGAGGCTGAAAGAGTCAGATCCTGCTCCAACTTAACATCTTCAAGATCTGCCTTCTCAGGCTCACCGTTTGTTAATCCCACACTCAGGGGAGTGGTGGGTTTGCCCTCCTGGTAGCTGTGCTTCAGCTGACCAATCTTTGGAGACCTGGTCACCACTTGAACTGCAGGAGACTGGGATTTTTGCTGATTCATTTTTTCTGCTTCTCTGGATTCTTGTATCTTGAAAAACCAATGGGAAAAACGTTAATCTAAGGCACAAAACATGATAAAGGAAAACAGATGTTTATGATGACTGATGTTCCTTTGTGAATTCACAGGTTAACAAGTCAGAAACCATGAAGATATAATCACTTAACCAGTCAAATTAAACAGATGTGCTTCAAGCTTCTTTTGAAAGCGTCCCATCATTTGTTTATATAAAGCCATTTGGCAAAAACTACAGTGTGAAAGCTTGTTATCAGCAAATAAGCTTCCTACATTATTTTTATCTGTCAATATGCTTCCGTATGGTTCACTGCAGGATTTGACAGTTGTTTTTAAAATCAACAGCTATTCAACTACAATGACAGACACATTAAAAATAAAGTTTTCTGTTCATTTGTCAAGCCTAAACATTTAAGATGAGCAGAAGTAATAGTTACATACAGCTTGATTTTCCATCCGTGTGAAAATGACATTTAACATCTGTGTAAGGGTGGCTTTGGCAGTTGTCTGATTAATAAGATTTTTACTGGCCAGATAGATGTTGTAACAAGTTCTAACAGTCTGAAGAATTGTTCCTTCATGGATTTCTATATACGGAGATGTTACTGCAGTGAGGAGAGCCTGAAAAAGTCCATAACACAAGTAAAAATGAAATCTGAGTAAGCAGGCAGCAATACATTTCATGCAGATCTTCCATAATAATCAGTGGGTTTGTTAAGAAACACATATCTGTTTATAAGACTTTATAAGGAACTTCTAGTTCTTATCATTTCTTTGACATTTCAAAAAAAAAAGTTGAACAGGTCTTTCACATGTCTCTTTTCTCTCCTGAGCTGCTGAAGTGTTTTATCACAACTAGTTTTCCACTAAGAAAGATATTCCACCTCCCAATGAAACAGTTACCATTATATTTATAGCTTCATTTCTGCGTAAGGGGCAACTGGTCTGTACTACCATCAGATTACTTGAAGGGTCACCAACTTCTAACCTCTGCTATGTTAGCCCAAGTAGATGTCAGAATCAGAACACATGCCACTGGTACTACTATGCCTTCTTGAACTCCCTGGCAAAATGGAAGTGAGAGCAGACAGGCTAGAGCAGCAGGCCGTGACACGACTTCAGTTACAGTGCCTCCAGCTGACAGCAATTCATTAGCCTAATGAACATGGGCATTACTAGCCTAGAAGATGCACATCAAGCTGTATGCAAGATAAAGCATCCAGGCCACGGCTCATCCAAGAAAGAAGGACATATATTTATAAAGTATTCCCTTGTGTCCTACTTCAGCAAGAGGAAATACATTTCACATACCAATCCTGACCTGGTGACAGCTCCCCTGAATTCACTGACACATCTAACAGTGTAAGACACAGAGAAACTGGGCCCTAATTAGCACTTTGCAATATTTCTTTTCAGTTACAAAATTTAAGACAGAGAAAACAAATCAATATTACACCAAAATGTACCAAAGAAAATACCTTAATTATCTGCAGTTGTACTCCCTCATCTGTTTGAGGTCCCTGAAAGCAATTGCAAATGGTTTCAACTATTCGGTCAATCAGTCTCTTCCCAGGAGCTCCACTGTCTGGAGCATTGCCAGTGATATGTCCATATGCAATGAGTTTCTAGGTAGAAAGAATGCTGGTTAGACAATCACATACTGCCAAGTAAAATACAGTTAAGTACAGCATAAAAATGGAGGTTTAGACAGTATACCTCACTTAACCAGTTTTAACACAAAAATCTAACACCATAGTTTGGCTACCAAATACTTGGACTGTTCACATGTCTAGACAAAACAGACTTAGTAAGTGATATACAAGCTTTTTCCACCCAGGTAATTTCTCCCTCCTGGAGCCAGACAAATTTTTTAACATCAATCTCTGTACCTATTCACAACAGAAAGGTTCTGCCCAAGTAGTCAGCTGATACTAAGTCAGATTTGTTTTTTCTCCAAGAATCTAAGGAGGAGCAATGTAGAAAGATTCCAGTCTGACCTCCCATCACATCAGCACTACAAGAAACACCACAGTAAATATTTCTTTCAGAGCACCACAGGTGAAACATCTTTACTGAATAATGTAAGCATTCATAAGCTTCAATAAAGGCTTCCTTCACTATAAAACACCACACACATTTCTGACTTTGACAAGAGGCACTTTCAGCCAAGCTTGATGTTAACCCATTTTGCACAGAGAATGGACTGAGGTGGCTGCACAGCTCTGTGTACTCAGGACAGCATTTCTTCTTCACTCTACGAATACCAACAGCACACAAGACTTCTGTAACTGCTTGTTTTTCCATTTCACTCTGTCCAAGTTAGAAAAGAACACTGACCTGTAAACAATCCAGAGAAGTACTGACAATGCGTGGAGACTTTGACTGACAGGCCAGCTCAAACGGAAGAAAATATTTATCTGCTTCAATGAAGTTTGCTTTTGGTGGAGCAGCACTGCCTTCCCTAGGTGAGATGAGAAGAATTATTATTTTTTCTAAACATGTATAGCACAGCAAACTACAATTCCTCCTTTCTGAGTTTAAAACAGAATGGTACACAGCAGCATACAAATGTAACTCAAGCTTCTCTCACATGTACTTTCTTAAAGGAAGCTCAATTTTCTTTAAAAACTACAGAAAAACATGTTACATTTATTTATATGCATCTGATCTTTTTCTTATATTCTTCAGCTTAACTCCTTCCCTCACTACACTCCAGCTCTGTCCCACTACCTGAAATAATGGGAAATTCCCACACAACTTAATGATAAATGTATTCAAGTTATTCTGAATGAATTAAACAGGGACTATATGAGGGATACTAAGCAAATATATAAATGCATTTGGGGGCTCATTTTAAATCATAGCTCAGTGCTGGAAAAGTGGCTTAAAATTTCCATTTAAGTAACATTAGTGTTCTTGATCTAGGTAGTTAAGAGTACATACTGTCAAACAGAAGATATCTACTGCTCTTTATCATTTCCTAACAGGCTATATTAAGCCCAATAAAAGGAAGTGAAAAACAAGTTTCTTTCAGAAGTTCTGAAATTGTTTTCATAGTGAGATTCAGAGGCAGTTATGATTTCAGTACCATAGCCACAAACATTGTGTAACTGGAACACATGGGCCATGTTTTTGGCAGAAAGGTATGTAACTGGGTATTCACAAACTCATTGCTGTAATGTATATACACTCTTACATTTCCACTACCAAATTATTCCACTTGCTATTTTCATGCACAGTTTACAGCAATTAATAATTTACCTTTGCTTTCCCAGCTCAGCTTTTATTTCATCTGGAAGAAAGAAAAAAAAAAATTCAAAGTATTTAGCACCCAACATAAGTTACCACTATCAGTAATATAAATAAGGGAATGTAACAAAGCAAAGCTGTTTCAAACCTGAAGTCTTACACTTCAGTGTTTGCTGTTCCTTTCCTGTAACATCTTCAGCTTCAGATCATAGAGAGTGACACCATTATTGGAAGGTGAATCTATTTCTACATGAAAAAGGTAATTTTTCCAAACATTCTTAACAAAAGACATCTTTAGAAACCACATGTATAGTGTGCAATTTTGATTCAGGAGTAAGAAAAAGCTCAGGTCTGCAAAGTTAAGCAACTGCATAAACTATTAGTTAATGCATCTGACCTTCCTGTTAACTAGAATTCTATATGATATCAGCTGAACAAACAAACTCCCAAGAGATAAGAAATCTTAAATTCATGCTGTCGTTTTGCCAGCAGAACTTTTTCTTTTTTTTTTTTTTTTTTTAACTTACAATTTTAGGGAGCTTTTAATAAAATTAAACACGAGAAAAAAAAATGTTTCTCTCATTTCTCGTGAATACAGCAGCAAACCCCCAAGATTCTAGCATGGCTTTTTGAGGATTTTTATCATATCACCATGATGCACAATACAGATCCAAACTGCACTAAACCAAACACAGCATAAGCACATTCTGTGAACACTGACAAAAAATATCAATAGCATACAAAGCGAGGCTGCTCAGCTACAACTGTTTGTAACACCACGAGGAATCCTGTCCATCCCACTCTGTATCATATGCCTGCAAATGATCATGCCTACAGAACGTGTTTCTATTGCAAAGTTACCAAAAAGAGATCACTCACTTGAAACTTGCTCTCCACAGCTCTGGAGAGGCACCATTGTTTGGTATTAGATTTTCAGTGCTCAGATTATTCCAGGGCTGTCTGTGGACCTCAATAATTTCTTGTGTCTCAGAAGCACCAATAACACATACTAACGAACAAGGACTGCAACATCCACACACTGCAGATTTTTGCACAGTCCTACTATTCAGTGTATGTTACAAGAATTAATCCTTGCAGAGTATGCCACCTGTATGCCTTTTGTAACACTACTACCCCAATTTTATAGAGAAAATGGAAGCAAAATGCAGAGGAAACCTGTGTAACTACAAGCTGTGAGTGATCAGCTACACCCAGGACTAGGACCTGCTACCTACCTGCCATATTCTCTTATTAATGAAAGTCAGGCTGACATCCATTAGCAATAAATGACATAACAAAAATTTTAGTAACATTATCCACCCTATGGTAACAATGAATAGACAACAGAAAAAAAAGAAGAGTCACAGGCCCACAGTGCATCATGGCTCTTTTCAGAAGCCCACAATTTTCTAATCAAGTCCATCATTAAAACACCTGGACATGATTGTTTGCAGGAGAGGGAATTTTCATTTGCCCATTTGCACAAGCCACCAGCCAGGCAAGAAGCAGAGCACAACCCCTGGTGCCTGGGATTTCAGAATCAGAGGTAACTTTGCAGCTCTACAGCAGGGCAAAGTCAGTGTCATCATCCCCTAGTACTTCAGGCTGCAACTGGTAAGAGAGTCAACAGAATGGGGACCACCGAAAAGTAACAGCTCAGGTTTCCCACATCAAACAGACAATGTAAATCTTAACACAGCACTACTTCTTGGATCACTCTTTTCTTCATTCCACTATCCAGTTGGTTTACCAACAAGATGGCTATTCATAGAACCACAGAATCATAGAATGGTTAAGGTTGGAAGGGATCTTAGAGATCATCAGGTTCCAACCTCCCTGCATGGGCAGGGACACCTTAAACTAGACAAGGCTGCACAAAGCCTCATCAAACCTGGCTTTAAACACCTCCAGGGAGGGGGCAAATCAGAAGTTCAGTTCAGCAAAACATGAAATCAGACCTATTGGTTTTACTAACATCCCCAACTTTAACACCTCATCACGATCTACAAAGCTATTGAGAATCACATACCCTAAAGGGACCACCAATTTATTGTGTCACTATTATTCAAAAAGCATATTCCTGGCACCTAAAGGAGCTGACTTCTTGAAGCACAGTTTTCTGGGTAGCCTTCCTCCTCCAGAACGTTTAGTCCTGCCTCCTGGCCTTGGCAGAGAAAGGCATATTTTAGCCACAGCCAGAATCCCAAGTGCAACAGGATGCCAGGGAGGTCAGCTATAACACAGTTAATGATCTGTTTCAAACACCCCACAGAACTAGGGTTTACGGATGTTTTGGGGTTGTTTATTTTTTTTTAAACAATTGCAAAACCACAACACTTGCTGAACTAAGTTTATTTTTCCCAAGCAGAATGACTGCCCATGTTAGCCAAGTGGCTCTCCTTGCACTGAAAATGATAATTTGTCTAGTTTGGAAATAAAAGGCTTCCTTGGTTTTATAATGTTTTGGTCAAGTCAGACTAGACACCTTTTGAATACTCACTGGCATTTCAATAGCCCATAAAATAGAAAGCTATTTTACATATAAAAGAGTTGAAAGGAAAATAAAACTGTTATTTTTGTAAAATTTACTACCACACAATAGAAGAGGTTTTATTGCAAGGATAAGTTATTGTCAGAACCAGAAATGCTCACTTCTACATTTAAGGTGTAATCAAGTAATACTATTTTTTTTTCTAAATCACCATATGAGACTGAAATAATTTATCTTTCTCTCAAAGACACCACCTTCCCCTCACACTATTTATTATCAAAGCAGCACAGAAAAAAAAAAAAGTTTTAAATTAAAACTTCAAGGATTTTAGCCTTAAGGAGACGTGACCATGCCCATGTTTACTGATAGTTACATTACATCTTGCCTTAGAAAAATGTGTAAGAATAGCATCTCATATTAGAGCAACAGCAATTTTACTCTCAGAAATACTCCATAAAAAAAAAAAAAAATCTAACCAAGGCCTGACCAAGTTTCCCACAATTTTATTATATAAAGGTTTTTCTAAAACCATATTAAAAAATCTGGACCACAATCACGTTTTAATAAATAATGCTGGCAGGAAAGAATAAATGAAAGGCCAAAAGCAAGTTACAGGCATGCCTCTGCTAGTGATTCCATCAAAGTACTTTGGAAATGTCCACATTTGACGTGCTCATTTGGTGGTCTGACCACCAAGAATTAGTGAAACAGACACTGCTGCCTAATTAAGTCTGTTGCCATTAACAGCTTGCCAATCCCCAGCCAGGCACAGCCAGCTTCCAGATACCTGCTGCCACTGCCACACTCCTCTTCCAGTCACAGGATTAAGGACACAGCTCAATTCCCTTCCACAGCTACAGAACACGGACTGAAATTTGGCCAACATCTGGCCAGCATGGAACTGACCCCTCATTCTGTGCTTTTGGTCCCAGAGCCACCTGCTACATTCAAGTCCAGACTGTGTCATCTCCTTCAGTCAGAAACAGCTTCAACTCTGGGCACTTAAGTGCTGCCCACTCTAAACAAGTGCTTCAGCATTCCTACCAGGCAAAACAACTGGAACAGCAAGCCAGGCCTTGCGGCAATTTCTTCCAGAGCTTCTGGCCATAATAAAAGCAGGATGAAGCTCATACTGAGGGTAACTATCATTCCAAGTTTGCTTGTATTGAGAACTGTTTACTAAAATGAAGGAAATCATTGCCTGCCTGCAATTAGATGCATCCTACATTAACGTACAGTCAAGTTTGTCTTGGTGGAAGCAAACTAGCTCCTGTGCGGAAAGCGGCACAGCCTGTGTTAGTACAAGGACACAAGCAATGTCTTTCCATAGCTTGTCAGAACAGCAGTGCCAACACAAACACATGGAGCAGCAGCAAAAGCTTCCCTTCCCCCAGCTGGGTTAAGTCTACTGCACTGCTTAATAACAGGCTGTCTTCAACTTAAAATCGAGAAAAGCAACACCCCATGCTTATTGATTCTATCAATCTAGAACCGTTTAGAGAAGGCTGCCAGAATGAAGCCAGAGCATCTCCTCCTCACCCCAGCACTCTCAGAACATGACAGCCAAGAGGCTGCTAAACTAAGAAAAGCAAACTCATTTTAGACATCTGTCATTTATATCCAGAGACTTCTGAAACACACAAGTAGATTCCTAAGCGAAGGGCATGGTTTAAGAGATTTCTTTTTAACTCAATAAAAACTTAACTAAACAAATTATGTTGTTTACAAAGCTGGAAGATAAGTAGGTGGAGGTGCCTGGGCAATCAACGAAGGTCACAGAACCAGGTTGGTTGCACAGTATGTCATTAAAAACAGTCCTAACAGGGCAAGAGTAATCGTTTTTGAGAGACCCAGACAAGCAATCAGCATTAAGCCAGTATGAACTGCTGCTATACATGCTGCCTGTGTTTCACAGACAGTTTTTCAGAACAGAGATTATTTCAGTAGATTTACCAAGAACCATGTATGTGTACCTAGAGCTCCACATAAATGCTTATTAAGCAACTATTTTTATATAATACACTGGCTGTCTGTTGAAAACAAGTTTTAAGACAGTTTTCTAAAGCAGAGCAGAACAGCTTCTCTGTTTAAAAACCTCCATTTCTCCCAGTCTCTCCAGAGGTTTACTGGCAGTAAGAGAACGGGATACAACAGTCACACCTACTGATGAAGCAAGCAACTGAATGAAGGAATCTATTCAAACTCTGCCTACTCAACATTAACACTGTACATTTCAAAGAAGGGGTAGACAGAGCAAGAGAAAGAACAGCAAAAACCATCACTGGGAATAAAGTTTGAGGGGGAAAAAAAAAAAAATCACATGTAAATAAAAAAACCCACATTCATGATGGCAACTTAAAACAGTGCAGAGACATTCACCAATTATAATAGTGACCTTTTAGTCCAGTAATCAAGTCCCTGCCAGGGCCTGATAGTTGAGCAACAGAAGGTTATCTTTTCATGCTGACCTCTGCTTCAGTCCAGGAAAGCACATGCTCTGATCTTCCAAGCAAGATTAGCAAAAAAGTGCTCATCATCACAAGCATTAAGTACCCTCAAATGCACTGTACCTTAACATACACATAGACTAGTCAGAATCCAACATGCAAATGCTAATCAGAGGCTATTGCACAGTACCCCTACCCCAAAATCATGGTCTTCAATGTATTAGCAAACATAAGGACCTTCAGTAGTAATCTTTCCTGAAAGATGCCTTTCTTGCCCTCTAAAGAGATTTACAGAGCAGAAAAACAGGTTCCCAGTCCTGTAAACGGGTTGGGTGCATGTTGGGGGAGTTGCAGAAGAAACCAGGAAGAGGAAGCAAGTAGGAAAAGTAGCCTCTAACTGCTGGGGTGCACGTGTTATACTATTGCTCACAATGTCAACTTTAAATAGTAATAAAAAATACCTTTCTATCTGGTTACCCTTCCCTGGATATCCCATCATTACAATTAGCTTTTATAAATTTCTTGAAGGTGTGAGAAGGAAGACAGAAGTGACAACTACTTTTCAAGCTGGCTTTCTCAGTGCGTTTGACAGCACCTGCATCTGTCCAGTTTCATGACCTGCCGCCTGTCTTCTCTTCTGGATACAGGAAATGTCACCCTAGTTAAGTGAAAAAACATGGGTGCAAAGCAACCTAACCCATAAGAAATCTGCACAGCAAGAAAGGCCACAGGGAACTCCAGCTGTACCAGAACACACTGCTTCAGCCAGTTCATTTTTTCCCCATCATGACATACCCTATGTCTTCAGAACTTTAACACAGACACACACAGCATGAATCTGAACTTGCAGGAGAGGTCCGGACCAATCCACCAACTTCACAAGAAGTATATTTTTGTTCAAGACACCACAGACGTAGCACGTCTTTGGCTACACTGCTAATAGTTCTGAGCCACGAGCTGGAAATAGGATGTCAGAAGATTACTAGCCCTGGAAGATGGGAAACTCTGCAAGTCGAGCAGGCCTTCAACAGCCCGTTTCCTAGCTGGAAAGTTCACAACTCATTTCCTCAGAATTGGTTGTGAAGTGACAAACCCAACCGCCTTTCGCTTCATACCCAGACCAGAACTGAATAAAGCAGATGTCTGGGGGTTCCTCCCTCGCATGTGTCCGTCCTGTATCAGAAAGCGAACTTTCCCCCCCTCCCCAAAGCCCCGAGCTCCGCCGGGGCCACCACCGGCAGCCTGGCGTCCCACCGGGACCCCAGGCGGCGAGCACCCCCGGGGGGCGGTGACCCGGGCCCGCAGGGATCCCTTCCCCCGCCGCCCCCTCTCATCCCCGCAGCCCGAGAGAGGCGGGGGAGCCCCGCGGGCCGGGCCGGGACTCACCCAGCGCCACCTGGCAGGCTCTCCGCAGCTGCCCGTGCGGGGGCCGCTTCGCCTCCTTCTCCGCCAGGATCTTCTCCAGGGCCCGGGACACAAACATACTCTTGGTGCGGGCATCCTGCTCGCGGGCCGGGGGCTGCATGGCGGGCGGGAGGGAGGGGGTGGGTGTTGGGACGGGGTGCCCGAGCGCTCAGACCCCGCGTCCCATCACCCGGAAGGGACGCGCCTCCCTCAGCGGCCGCCGCGACACGGCGCCGCCATATTGCCGCCGTCACGTGACACAGGACACCCCTCACCCCCCCCCTTCCCCCACCGCCGCCGCCTTCCCGCGGTGCCCTCTGACCCCCGGCGCGCGGCTGCCCGGTTCCCGCCCGCCGGGCGCGCGCAGGGGCGGGGCCGCCGCTCCTGACAGGGCGGGCGCGCGCGCCGCGGCGGCGGCAGCGGCGGTTCCCGCAGCCCCGGAGGCCCCGGAGGCCCCGCAGCCCGGGCCCCCCCCCCCCGGGTTCCTCCCCGCGGCTGTGGTGGGGTCTTTTTCTTTTTTTTCTTCCCCCCAAACCGGCCCCGTTCCGTGTCCCTGCGCTTCGCGGGGGACACGGCCTGGCCGACCCCCGGGCTGCGGCACGGGACGCTGGCGGGGAGCCGGGCCCGCGGGCACGGAGCTCGGTGTCGGTGCGAAGCGCGAGCACGGTTGGTGCTGCAGGTATTTGTGTGGGTTAAGCTGTAACTACGGACAGGGAAGCCAGATTAAAAAATACTGATACTTACAACGCTTCTAATCTGAGCATCTCAACATTTACATTATCGTTAAATTTCACAGAACAAGTCCTGTAAAGAGGCTCTGAGAGACCCCGACAAGGCCACGTGTTAAGGCAGAGTAACTGAAAATTAAATTTCAAGCTCCAGAAACTGACTCCGTCCTCTTACAATCTCATTCTTAATTGCAGCTTCTCCCTTTACCCTTTGGCCTACGAAGGTACCTCACACCCAACATCAAACTCTGGACTCTTGAGAGCCAGTAAAATCTTTGGAAATAATCTGTAGGGACAATTTAATCCATTAATGCTCTCCAGCATAACCTGGCAACCATTACTGGGTTGCAGTAACCTCCCCTATGTCATTCCACAATGGGCTTAATCAAATTAAGATAACCACTTCTGAGAGTACAAGGACACCTTATATTGTCTAATTCTTTAAAATGTCATTAATGGATCCTTAGTGTCACGTTGTTAAGAGCTGCAGTTTTTGTCCTAGAAACCACAAATCAAGGCTCCAAACCCAAACACCTGTGAGAAGCATTAGTTTAGTATTATTTCACAGGGAAAATGGACAGGTGCCTGGTGGTCACCTCTCCTGGCCAGAGGTGTGGGTTGGTTGACACAGAGCTGAGGACTTCACTTGTAGGGAAGGATGGGAAATCAGAAATTATAACAAGGCCAGACAAGAAGCAGGGAAGGGCCTCTGGGAAGAAAAAAAAAAAAAAAAAGGAAAAAAAAAAAGAAAAAAAAAGGTTTGTTAGTATCTGAAGACTTGGTTATTCCTTGATTCCTTGGAGATCAGCAGTTCAAGCATGGATGTGATTTGAGTGTGATTTCATGGCTTGTCATTAAATCAAAATCCATCAGGGTGCAAATGCTCAAAAATCTGCTGGTTTTTGGTGTTCTCTTTACAGTAATAGTATGTTCTGCCTCCTTTGCTACTGGAAAATGTACCGTGTAATAAAGGTGAGAGTCACTGTTGGAAGGTTAAAGTCCTGAGAGTGTGTCAACTGAAACTATCAGGAGGCATTGGCCTGGAACTTTCCCCTGCATTAAGTGAATAATGTACATTCAGAATGAATTGCTATTCCAAGTCAGAATCATAGAAATGTGAAGCTGGGAAGCTCTTCAATAGATCATTTAGTCCATCTCCAAGCACAAGGGCAGAATGTTGCCTCTTCATGAAAAGCTCTAATGGAGGAGATTCAACAGCTTTTCAGTTAGTTGCCTCCAGTGTTTTGCCAACTATCCAATTAGGAAATTCTTCCTAGTATCTGGGCTGGATGTTAACTGCTATCCTTAAGCTGCTGGAATTACTCTGTTATCACAGTGATGGGAATACAAAAAATAGAGACAAATAATGTAGAATTTAGGGTATAAATGTTTGTTTTGGTTTGTTTTTAAATTATGACATTTCTAGGTTGTGACTATAGTTTCATTTTTGTTTTCTACTGCAAGTGTCTTACAGTCTGGCTGTTCCTATGGTTTGTTTGCATTTCTTTCTATACAAAATACATTAATTCCTGTTACCATATAGATACACTGACTTCACTCTTCCTGCAGCCCCAGGAACACAACTAGTTTTATACTAAGATAAGGTTTCATCCTCACGCTTTGTGCTGATACTTTTTGTCATGTCCTCTTCTTTGGTAGCAATCAACTCCATTAAATAGTTAGAAAAATGCAGATTATTTCAGAATGCTGAAGTATTCTGTATTTTTTCCTGGTGTTTTCCTAGGAGGATTGAGTATGCTGCTATTTTTAAATAGTATCAGCTGTGAAATGATTTTTTATATTTGCTTTTTATTTGAAAGCATCATACAAATCTAAAAGTGTTGGGTATTAAGTCATTACACAGTCTAGTATTTTGTATAGGGTGTCCAGTTCCATGAGACATTTCATAATATCCTTTGAGCTTGTGAACATATTAAGGTTTTAAACTCTATTTGGATATCTTTGCATGCCTGTGATCACTTAAGTTTGCCATTTCTGAGTAAACCACTTCGGATATCGGGGTATCAGAGATGCTTTCCATGTCAGTGTGGTTGAATTCATTTGCACCAAACACTAAAATACAGAGAGTATTACAAGGTTAAATCATAGTTTTCAAAACGTTGGTCTCAAAAGGCAGAGACTGAAAAACAGGCTTTTCAAATTAATGCTGATTCAGGGTGTCTCTGGGAGGGAATGAGGGAGGTGGCTTGTTCTGCATCTCGTGACTCAGCTGCCTCCTTCAATTCCTACTCCCAGCCCCGCGCCAGCTCTGCCTCACCCTCTTCAGGCCCTCAGATCCTCTCCTCAGGGGATCTCACTGACTATCTTACTGACCAGGAAACATCTAGTTTAATTTCCTCTGTTCTGAAGGGTGAGAAATTCAGCGTAAACCTTAAGAGCCTCATTACAGACCAAAAAAAAAGGACAAAAAGGAACAATATCACATTTCTTCTAGCTAGTTTAGTTTAGCACATGCAACATACAAAAAGGTTTCATATGTCTCCATAATAATGCCTGTCTATCAGAAAGAGAGAGGTGGAGAAATAACACACAAAAAAGAGAGAACAGGATCACCTGTCACAGCATGAAGAACTGACACTGGGAGCTCAGAAGTCAAAAGACAAACTGATTGTACTTGGATTCAAGAGTAATTTTGTTTCAGTGCTGAAACCTAGAGTCTTGGTGTAGGCAAGAATATACCTTGGAGAACATGATGGCCAAGTTAGAAGGGAAGATTTGGCTGATATAGGTTAACCAGAAAAAAATAATCATGTTGGGAAGGTGACAGAAAGTTACTGCTTCCACTAAGTTTTTAATTCTAAGTTGTGGTGTTAAGAAAATAAGACCTGTCTCTTCAAAAGCTAGGAGTTCAGCCCTAATAAGATAAAATATGTGGTTATTAGAATAAGAAAAGGAGCAGAGTCTCCAAGAATTAAGAGATGCTTATTAAAAAAAAAATAAAAAAATAGAGAACAAACTCCACCTTCCTCAGAGAAAACTAGGAATAAACAAAACCTACTCAGATGTTTTCTGTGAATCATGCTAAGGTGCAGATGGGCCTTGAGAATGACAAAGAAAAATATCGTAGTCTGTAGAAACTAAGGGCTTTTAATGCTTTTTTTAGTTTTCCAGGCAGGCCTGGTGGCTTGAGGAGCTGCCAGCAGCTCAGTGCATCTCCAGTCAAGGACTTTTATCAGAAAGTCAAAATATACTTTGGCTACAATAGCTTGAGATGCTGCTGCACATTCAGCACTCTCCAAGTGCAATGATACCAATTCTTGTCTGTCAATTGGCGGTAAATGGCACTGACAGGCATGGCTTCATGTTAGGAGGGAAAGGTTAATATGAGAAGCAGTGAATGTCAGGACAGTTTGTTTCCAGGCCAGCAGCATTAAACTGATATCCTGGAGTTCAAATTTCTGCAGTGGGCTCAAGAGAAACTGACCTGTTTCTCTTTGCTGAAGTGATCAGCTGTTATTATAAAAATGTAAAGTTCAAATCATGTTGGAACTGCCTCTTCTCTGGGGTCACATATGTGATAGCAATACTTCTAACATATTTTTCTGGCAAAATAATCAACATCCATTAACAATTGATTGGATGCTGTGTAGCTTAAGAGTAGATTTTATGAGAATTCACAAACAAGAGACCTTTCTGATATGTACTAGTGCAAGCAGCCAGGTCATTGTCAGGACACCTCCTTAAAGAAACTTTGCTGTTTCTCTTTTCATTCACCCCCAGGCCTCGTGGTCTGAGCTGTAGACTGAGTAGGTCCTCCCACCTATACACAGTTTTACTCGATTGCTACTTCTGTTTCAACAAAACCAATCCAGTTCTGCGAGGAGGGGCTTCTGTCTGTGTGCAGACAGTGACAAAATAGGTGCAAGACATTCATTTTGGATTCCATCTCCTTTTAAGTGATCATGTTCGGAGTCTTTTATTATCAGAGTTCAGATTTATCTTACTTAAATCCCGGAGCCTGGTGACTGAAGCCCCTAAATGCAAATCCTGGTTCAATATAGTGCAGGTTCCTCATTTGGGCATATCATTTAAGTGCTTGATGAAGGTGGGATGAAGTGAAGTACTCCTGAGTGAAGTATAGGTTTGGGTTCTTATTTTCTAGGTTTTATAATATCTAATGGGCATGGAAAAGATCCTAAAACATTTGAAGCTTCTTTTAATTTAATGAATTTGTAAAATTTTAAATTAATTTTAATAATATAAAAATGAAGAAAGAATAGAGTAGTCTAAATTTTCTCCTTCAGTACTTGAAACTCAGAGCATTACATTGCAACATAATGAAATGTACCCACATGGATGTAAACAGTAATTAGGAACTTCACAAGGGAAAGAAAATTAATAACTTAGAAAGAGAATGTAAGGCATTATAAGTACATAACTTGTTATAATTCTTTAAAATATTTTGTTAGTTTGGCTGACAAGCTTCTAGTCTCTGCTGGAGTAATTTAACTGGAATATAAGATCTAAGACAAATTAATAAACATACATTTTTATTGACAATACTTTTAGGAACATTTTCTGTTCAGCCTGCATTTTTACACTTAGTAGTTTCATCCTTCTCATCTTTTTTCTCCTCAGAGAATCCATCTTAATCACAGGAAGAACTGGACACAGCTTTCACAACTGAAAAATCAACAGAACTACAGTTTTGACAAGAAGTCATTTAAATTGTGAAGAAAAACCAGCAAGAAAGGTAATCTTCTCCATAGAGAATGTATTGTTCTGTACTGGCTCAAGATGCTGTCAGCCAGTCATTTTGACCTTGAGGAAAAAAACCCAACACAACTGACCTGAAATGGATATAAAGGGGGGAGATATTTTATTGAAGCTGTGTAGGTACCAGTGGATAAGCCTAGAGTAACTGTTACTTACTGCTTGATGGGGGAAATCCTGGTGTGTTAGTGAAATTGTCAGTGAAAACCAGAAGAACCCACACAAGACAGTCAGACTTTTATTTTAACAGAAAACTATCTGCAAGATGAAAACGGTTAATCACTGAAGAGTACTCTCAGCCTTTTAATGAGCACAGGACAATTATAATAATTAAAGAATAAAAATTTAAAAAGGAAGATTGGAAATAACACCTAAGATTAAGGCCATATGTCAGCTCCAGCAAAAAGCTACCTGGCATAATGTGGTCCCAGTTGGAGAATGGGCCAAGGGAACAAGTCCTGTCTCGCTCCCAAAATTTCTTCCTGTATCCTTGTGGCTGCAGGAGCTGAGCAGCCCCTATTCTGGCAGATTTTGAAGTCCAGGTCTCCCTGTAGGGAAAGTTGGAAGCAGGTGGACTCTGGGGTGCCCTGGCTCTGGTCTGGGTAACTGCAGCTGTCTCCCTGCAGATGGTCACAGCAGCTGCCAAGCTGAGGGCAGACAGCAAGTGCAGCATGAGGAGTTAGTTGGTCAGGAGTTCTTCAGCACTTCCCCTTGGCACCCCAACAGCATTTGCAGGCCCCTGGCTGTTACTTGTAGCTCTACAAGGAAAAAAGGTAATCAGAGACTTTCTAAAATAGTTCCTATTATTCTGAACGGGGATTATTTACTCTTTTGCCCTGTTCTAAGGCAGCAGAATCTTCACATCACTTCTACATGAGCTATGGCTGGGGTTAGTGCTGAGATGACTAGCACAAGCTCTCATTTTGGCCATTTGTTCTTTGCTCAAAACAGCTTATGAGTCCAGGCCACTGAACATGTTGTTAGGACTGTAAAGCAAAGAACTGGCATGGTTACAGTGCCTGCCCCTCATCCCTCCTGAACAGTAAAATGAAAAAAAACATAAATGCAGACATCTCAATTGATTTCCAGTAAGCAAGCAGTTAATTCCTTTGCTGGTGACTAGCTGATTGCTCAGGTGATTAGGAGCAAAGGAGAAAGCAGGCTGGAAAGAAAGCCAGACAGATTCCGCAGGGAAAAGGACAGGAGCTTGATAAAAACTGATACTGGTAAAGTAAGTGTGAAATGTTGGGCTCTTGGTGGGTTCAGAGACATTGGGCTGGGGATCTTAATGCACTCTGTAAGACTACTCCAGTGTCCCTTTCATGGTCTGCATTACTCTCAGAAAGAAAGCTTACTAGCTGAGGTCTCTGTTTCTTTATTTGAATTCCTTATGCATATTTACCTTATTTTTCTGATTTTTCTATTCCTCTGGTATAGAAGTAGCCTCTGAAACAGAATAGTATCTCCAAAAACTTGAGATGCGGCCACACAGCCCTACATAACTTGTTAGTGAGAGGAGAGACATGCACCAACTGCCTCATTCTCTGATTCCTGTCATTTTCTCCAGCATAAAATATACTTGCAGAGTATCCCATTATTGCTACTATCTATGATGTGTTGGCTTTGTTTCTCTTTGGTTTCTGTCCTGGTGTCAACTCTTGCAAGCTAAAACAAGTCAGGAGTTGCTGAACCAGCAGCACCTCTGATTTTCTTGCAAGTGAAGTGGAAATTGAACCACTGTTGAAAACAAAAAATAGTGGTTTGTCCTTGCCTTATAATTACACTGAGGCTACTAGACTTTGGGGACATAGGGATTTGACAGGGTGATTTTGCCTAAAAATCGAAGCTTAACATATCTCAACATGCAACGAGATAAAACAGAAGTTCCCTGCACAGGAAGCCACAAACAAAACTGTTATTGAATTTCTCCTCTAACATGTTTATTGCTGCAAAGAGAACAAAGCACAAATCGTAGTTTCTTGATGAAAATAATGAAGGGATTTCTTATTTCTTGGAAATCTACTGAACCCTTTCAGGTGTGCAGATTTAATCTCTTTAGTTGATTCTTTCAGCAAATGGAATGTCTCCCCAAATGCAAGTCCCTGGATAGACAGGAAAAGTTCCCATCTTTAAGACAGCTGACAGCACTGACAAGCTGAGTGAAACAAAGGCAGGGGGCATTTATGAGTAGAGTGAAGTGATGGGGTAGGTCTGGCTGGCTGTCCAGACCTTCCTTGCTCTCATTGCTGGATTGCCAGGCACTTGATGCAACACATACACCATGGAAATAATAAATGTTGTAGCCAGTTTTGGTATTCTGAATAAATGTCAAACATAAAAAGCTGGCTTTAATACTTTTAAGGGAAAACTTGGGACCTGTCTCAGTCTTGGCGTAAAGGGAAATTTTAGATTCACAGTTGAAGGAATCAAAGCCAGCAATGTATTTTCCTGGCTCCAGTTTTTGTCTTTCTTTTTGCAGAGGGGAAAGAAATCTTGTTCTTTAGCTATGCCCTATAATGACAGAATGTAGTTGCAAACAGCAGAAAAGAGTTTTTTTTTAATTATCCTTTGTCTCCCCCCTAAAAAAGGATTTGACCATCAAATACAGGTTCTTTTCACTTTCTCAATCTTCTTGAATTGCAAAAGGTTCTGCTTAAAGCAATAGCCCAAGTATTTTAAATAAACTAATAGAAATGTCCCATGTTCAGATACCTTTCAACCTTCCAAACCCCAGAGGAATGCTCTGAATCCTGTCTGAGAGAAGACCCACCCTTATGACCATCTGGGCTGTGTTTTCTGAATGGCTTCATTTCCACTCTGACAGCCCCAGAGCACACAGCATTCCAAACACACACAGAGCAGTAACGCTAAAATGACAACATGGATTAGACAATACAACACAAAAAACTGAACAAATTATATTAAGACTTTTATCTGAATGCAGGATACACATGCTTAGTTAAAAATACAGAAACATGAAGAAAAATACACTATTAATACACTACAATCCTTCAAACTTATCTGGAAAACCCCCTCTCAAATATTCTGGACATTTTTTTCTTTTTACAAAACGTTTGCAAATGCCAGTCCTATAAACTGATATAAAAATATTGTCTCTGCAACATTTTCCTAAAACCACAAAAAGTTCTGTTTCAGGCAAAAACACACCACACCACTTGTGTCATTCCAGAATTGCCCCCCTGCCCACATGAGGTAATTTATCTTAGGTGCAAAATGAGCTGTAAATGAAGAAATATTAGAGCAGTCTTGCTTGAGCTCCTATAGCTGATCATTGATTAACTTTTAAAAGCCTGTTTAATTTGGCCTGTGGTCAGACTACTGCGGCCATTCCTACCCTTTGTAAAAAGGGCAAAAATAAAGGCTTTTCAAAAGTCCCCTGTCCTCTTCAATGAGGTATTTGTTTATTCTGTGACATTGTACTAGTGCAGTGAGCTTCATCTTGCAGTCTTAGCTTTCCTAGAAACAGCTGTGAAAGGTTAACTACAAAAAGCAAACCTATTATTCTGAGATAACCAGGTCCTTCTTTAATTCAGCACTGAAGCCACTGTAGGCTCTAGAATATAAAGACATAACCCATTCAACAAATGGTACAGGTGCCAGCAAGTCTTTCTTCCAGTTCACTTCACTGCAACAGTGCATCAGAGCCTGATTCTCAGGGTATGCATGCTGACAATTAGAAGCACCTTAAATAAACAGTATTCTCCTCATGCCAACCTGGGTGATGAAAAAAATATAAATTCTATTACCAACAAAAAAGAGCTTCTCTGAAGTCCAATATGAATATCCTGTTATCAAGACCATATTTTAAAATTAGTATTCAACTAACATTTACTTATCTTCTGAATTCTGATATTCCTCAAATCAAGGAGGAGGAACTGGTGAAGCTATAGGATCTTCTTTTATTTTTTCCCTAATGAAAACATACATGTTAAATTAGGTTCCTTGATGGTGTTAATGTATAGTGTTTCTGAATCCTGAAATGGGGCAGAGCAAATACATTAAAATACACTCTTCCTTCTACCAAGTGCTCTCAATTAATATACTTACAGGAATTAAAAGCAGATATTTTTGTGTCTTTGTGATGTTTGTACTTTTTCCCATCTAGGTTCCTGTTTTGCAAATCATCAGAACTATATTATATATGTAAAGCACTGACAGTTTTCAAAGCAGTGTACAATTTTTCTCCTTTGAATCTTTGCAGTACCAGTGATAGGAAAATAGTTCTCCAGTTCGCTCCCCAAACTGCAGCAGGAAGAAGTGAATTGCTCAGTATAGCAAAGGAAGTTGGGCACGATGAGTCTGAGCACTTGAAAGTTTGTCTTAAGGACACTACAACTTGTTCAGTTTATGTTAAATAAAGTCTCCTGTAGGGATTCAGGGTAGGGATGCTGCAACAGTACCCCTGAAACTGCTATTGCACTGTTATAGAACACAAACCAGAAAGGATTTTTGCTTGGGAAGGAATAGAAGGATCAGAATCCAATGGCATGACAATGGTTTCCTGGTGCTAATCAAAGCCAGGACTCTCCTTCTAAAAAGTGGCAAAAATACTTTGTGGTTTGAAGACTTTTTTTTCTGTGTTGGGATACACAGCTACTGCAGACTCCGAATGGCAAATTTGAACTTCATATATGAAGACTCTAATGCTGCACAAATACCAGTTTTTAGATACAAACCATACCAGGTAATTTGATGAATCAGTGTTACCTTATCAATAAGCCTAAGTGCTTTTGTGAATAAGGTGGTTTAATGAGACATTTGTTGGGTTAAGGGTGGGTTTTTTTTTCCTCTCTTTTACAAATGAACAATGGCCAGACACTTGGAAGCTGTATCAGACATTTATAATGCCAAAGGTTTTGACAGAGGAAATACTATATATGCTGTTATGGAAGTAGGAGTGTTTCAAATTATTTTTACATTGAAATTCTGATTGTTAGGTCTTAGTGGTTTATATTTTAAAATCACTTTAGAACCATGATATAATTAGTGCTCCACATATTCCCAAATTAGTATAATTTGCTGGTAAGAAAATATGTCAAGAGGAAAAAGGATTTGCCAGAGTCCAGGTGGATTTTTCTTTTCAATGTTTTTTATTCTAAATGGAAATGAGATGCATATTTGTCTAAATCTGTGGTTTCTCATCTAAAAATCACAGTATTTCAGTCTGCAAATGAATACTGGAATATGAAAATGCCTAATGCCAATAGATAGCCAAGGCCTGAAAAGCATTTTACACTTTTGCAAATGCCCTGGACAAAACCTGGACTGTTCACACGATCCCAGTCTAGGCCCCACTGCTTCATCTTTTACAAGTCCCTTTGTAAAAATTATTTCTTTTTTGTCAGATTGGGAAAAAAGTTCTCTAGGGTTCAGAACAATTTTCAGCCAATATTTATCCCTGATTGCTTGGACTCCTTTGTCTCCTCGTGGCTGTATTTACATTTAGATTGAACTGTCTGCACCTTTCTCATCTTCCTACAACATCAGTTATACTTGTGTCTTAGGCTAAGTAAATTAAGCTCTCCTGGTCTTACCTTGCAGAATTGTATCTATTTTACTGATACCATTTTAGTATCTTTCCTCAACATCTAGGTACCTCAGTTTCACTTAATTATTTGGCCTCTCTGCAGTGGCTTGAATACTTCTGGCAAAGTAACCAACTGGAAATTGTCTCCTGGTGCAGGCTGAGCTTTCATGATTTGATCAAATTGCATCCGAGTCACCCTGTGACAAAATCTAGAACCAGTGTCTTTTTGTTATCAATTAACAAAAAATATAGCAAAATACTTTGTTTAATCTTCAAGTGTATGAACTAGTATTTGTACTGTGACCTGTGTCCCATTCATTTCATCCATTCAGCAAAGTCTTCCACATTTTAAGTGTGTGTCCTGATCCTTCTCTAGATCAGTGCCTCCCAGCAGGGCACCGACCTCAGCCTTGCAGTACCTGTGCTTCAGGGACTAATGAAAACTCTGAGCAAATTCAGTTTCAAGACTGATGCATAAGAAATCCCACTTGCAGCTCTCACCCAGCCTGCACTTTCTTTTCAGTGTTGCCTTTAGCCAGCTGCTTACACACCTCATCATCATGCTTCTAGTTTCCATTTTCTCCATCTTGACTATGTTGTCCATATTTTCCACATTTTCAGTATATCTGATACCCCAGATCTACGAAATCTGCACTTGCTTGGTTGTGCCAAGCCTGATTCTTGCTTTCCTTTTAATCACAGAAATGCTGCCAACATAATCTACTCTCTTTACTTGCAGGTTGCCTTGTGCATTGCCCTCTTTTTTTCCCCCACTTGAACCTGTTTTTTCCAGCACTGGATTAAAATCTTGCAATCTTACAGCACCAAAATAATTCTTCTATTCTACTTTAATAGGATGTCTGCAGTGAAACCACATGTGTAGCTGACACTGCACAAACAGGAAGCGTTCACCTCTACACTTGCCAGTTTGGGCTGATCTCAAAACTAACTTTTCCCTTACAGTTGAAACTTCTGACTCCTCATTGCTCCACACAAATACCTGAACATCAGCTGTTCAACAGAACGTAGAGCTAAGGGACTAAAGGGCGTAACAGAAAAATAAGATCATACCTTCTTTCCTTGTAATATAAACCAAGTTTTAATAATAAAAACTTCTATCACGTTTTCAATGAGAATAACATATACATTTCAAGGTAAAACAGTGCACAGTGTAAATGCCCTTAGATGCTCTTCAATGCATCTTTAATGTTTACAGTGACTGCATCAGCGTGTGCCAGGATCCTCCCTGGGTTGTGTAAATTGCTGCAGTTCTACTGGAAAGAGCTGATATAGACTGAGGATCTTGGCTGATGTATTCTTTTTATTTGGGGTGTTCCTACAGTTCTTAAAATACTAAGTAAATTTTGAGGGTTCAGTAAAGAAACATCCATTTCTTCTTCAAACAGCAAATGGTAAGAATATCTCTTCCAAAATTAACAAAAAGTGCGTTGAAATAAATGATCTGCTCATCTGGCTGCAGTACAAAATGTACACTCAGCAACAAACCCCTGTACCCGACAGCTGATGATTGATGGGTTGTCCTAGTTCCCTGCAACAGGTTGCTGTAGGTCAGAGGAAACAGTTTAAAGTGAGAGATTAAACGAGACATGTTCCTTTCTCAAAATTCTTTCAGTCTGTGAGTGAAGAAAAAAACCCCAACAATTAAGAAATAAGGTTCTGAAAAACCTACATCTCCAACAGCTGAAGTGTAGATTAAAAAAATCGAGACCATCATACCCAAATGGAAGAAGTCTAATTTTAGTTTTTGAGTTGGTTTGAGTGTTAATGAAGTAAAATTAAGCCAGCTAAAAAACCAAAAAATGTCACAAATAAAACCCCCAAACCTTTATTTTCTAGAATATACATCACTGCAAAGCGCTCCCAGATCTCCTAACTATGAACTGTTCTAAACAAGGCTGTGGAGACACAGAGGAATGCTAAGTTTCCTGTACACCCTCCTACTGAGATGTGCTACAATTGAAATTCCTTAGGGATAGGTGGTCATGTTAAGGCACTCACTCCAAAAGAACATTATTTCTGTCCTGAGACTGCTGACATTTTTCAATTAGTTTCAGTCAGTAATCTGGAAAAAATTACTGTGCTTAGGGTAATACTGACAAGAATGGAGAACAATTTTTCAAACAAGAAAAAATAAAATACATTATATACATGATTCCTTCTTTCTTTTAACTTAAAAGCATCCCTAATACATCTTAATAACTGTATTAAAGACTACTTAAATATTGAAAGATTTTAAATAATGTAAATTTTTTTTCAGTAAACTGGGAGTAGCTGTGTAATTGCCAGCATATTGGTCCCATTTTAAACAATATAATTTTTATTTAAATCTTGTATATATAATAACATGATTGAGAACACATATTCCACTCCACATAAATAAGTATAGTTCTTCTGACCTGTTTTAAAAACTACATCTGCTCAAATAATCAGATTATAAGACTGTATTTTTCCGTTGTAGTTTCCTGTAAAATCCTCACTCCCAGTCTCTCCTCTTAAATAGTACTGGGTTTCCAGAGTACATCATAGGGCATTAGTAAAAAGAGTTAATCTCAAAAATCTGAAAGCTACAGTAAGTAAAATGAAGTAATGTTAAGAAGTATTATGGAATGTATACTCTGCAGCAAACAGAGATTGGTTCTCACTGAGCTGAAGTGGAAAATTTCTCCAGAAGAAATTCTTTATGTTCATATTTGAAAATAAACCATCAATTGTGCTATTTCTTGGTCAAAAGTGCAGGTCAGTTCATGAAAAAGTGGTGTTTATGAAGCTACTGCTCAAGTATGCTGACCAAAAGTATGCTGGCAATTAAAGGAATGCCAGATGCAGTACAGGGAGAGGGATGTGTCATTCTGACTTTTCTCAACCAATCCGTGTCTTGAAGTCCACGACTTTTAGGTGGCAGCACAGACAAGTCATCAGTAAAACTGCACTTCCTTGAAATACAATTGTCACTTTTCCAGGTGTCCAACAAATGGGAGTAACATCCATCTGAGCTCTGGGATGTTTGTTTCAGGAATTTTGTCAAGTAGTCAAAGAAATACAAGAACCCTGCACATGCTGCAGGAGCTGAAAGGCAGGTTCTCAGTGCCTGTGTCCAGCAGGTTCATCCCTACTGCACCAGGGCAGTCTCTCTTCCTCTCCCAGTTCAGCACCATCAGTGTCTATCAGCCTGAGTCTTTGGCCAGGGCTGCTCCTAGTTGGATGCTTTAAGGATGCTGCAGTGTAGATGCCTCTCTCACTTCTATAAATCCCCATCCGTAGGTGGCTGGCACAACCTATAGAGTCTTTAAGGCAGATGAAGAGCATGGTATTAAATATCATAAGGATAACATGAAGTTACTGGCATAGCATATGAGAATCAACTTCTCCTTTATCTTTCTGGAACTTTAGAGGTAATCAGATACCAAGAATGAAACTATTTTTAATAATTGTAAATGTAGAAGTACCACTAGTGATTTATTAAAGTAATGCCAATCATTTTTTAAATACTATTTGAGATTTTCCATAATTTCCTTTTAACTTTGGCTCAATTTGGGTCTTCAAGAGTCCATTCTCTCTTTTTCTACTTCTTTTGTTTGAAACAGAGTTCAGCATTTTTCCTGAACTAAAGGGCTGACTCTCATACAGGTTGGGATACCAAACAGATAAAAGTTTGTTGACATAGTTGAGCAATCTTAAAAATTAGTGATCATGTTTTCAGAGAAATATTTTGAATCACAAGTTTAGGGAATTGAGACCAGTGGTCAAACCCAAGTGCACCTTGACTGTTTGTAGTAGCTTTTTCTTGGATTTTTCTACTTTACATTTTCATAAACTCAAGTCTTCTATAACTTCTCTTTCAAAACTACTATTATAGACTTTGACAAATCTCAATGCTAGGAAATACAATCCAATTAATTCACCAGACCTCCTTTTATCTCCACTTAGTTTTATTTCACATGATGATGCTGGAACACTGTAGCAGCACATGTATCTGAGCTTTATTGCCCTGAAATAAATCAAGTAAACAGTCCTGGAATTTGTCATTGTGATTTAGAGTGTATACGGAATAAGAGAAATGCCTCATTCTATGATTTGTTTGTAAAGATATTTATTTTTTAACACAGCATGTTATGGTTGTAAAAATGGAAACAAAGTAACCATGCTGCTGACATGCTGATGTGTGACATGGCACCAGAGCCAATGCAGATGATTATTTTGCGTTTAGAACCTTATCCTTCTGTTGGATTGTAATTCTTGTTCAAAAAGGAATAAAATATTGTTCTTTTTAAGGTTTGTGATAAAATAGGTAATATGTAATAACTTACCGAGGAGCACACTGTGGCATTTGGTCCATCACTTTCAGATTCTTGGCAGAGATTTCAACTCTTGGTCCCTAAGGAAACAGAAAATTTATGGTACTGACAGTATCAATAAAACATATGATCCTTAGGGGAAAATATTATAATGGGAGTATGGTTTCTATCTGAGCATCCATTAACTACTTTTAGAAGATTTGGAATCCATTGGGTGGATACATTAGTCATCTGTGTTTACTTAAAAGATGGAATTAGTCCCAGAGCACTTCACAAGCACTGCTGCCTAGCACTAGGGAACTTATATTATTTAACACTGTGATTGAGACTTCATATACAAAAATTGTCTTAAATATACTGAGTAGTCTCTACTTTCTAACCATCAAGGCATACACTTTCAATAATGAACACTGAGTGCTGTATTTTAATTGCTGTACTGGCTTTACATGCAAAAGTCAGTTTTTTCCTGTCCAACACGTGTAGCTATTCATGTATTAAAAGAAGTTTGGCTAGATGGGACTGTAGTGCACACAATACAGTGCACATCAAAGCAAACTGGTGTTTGTACCATGCTGTTTTATGGAATGAAACTGGTGGCAGGCAGCAGAGACACAGCCAAATACTCACTTGCTTTCGCATGATGTCTGTAGCTTGCATGATGCACTTGGGCAAAAGTCCATGACTTCGAGCCAGAATGGCTGCTTGCTCCAGGGAGACACTCAGTGTACTTCTGTACATGGGAACAGGAGATACTCAGCCACAGATCACATTTAAAAGTATATAAATAGGTACATCAGGACGCTTATCTCTTAAGTATGACTTGTGTCTGCTAGTGTTCTTGCATTTATTTTTTAGGTTTTTTACTTACAAAACTATAAAATTACCTCAGTCCTGCATTTCCAGTCTCTTTACACCTAGATACTGCAAGTGTTTGAGTCTCCAGCATGATTACTGCCAGGCTGTGTTTCACTGCTCTTCTGCAAGGATTCATGTAATTCACAAACTAATCTTTTCCTGCCTCAATGATTCTGAGACACTGGAAGAACAGTGGTGTGTTTAGAATCAATGTCTGCCCACACCAAGATTCTAAAGCTGTTTCTGAGCAACCTCCTACATTTTCAGTGTGTGATTGAAGACAACACTGACTCAAAGTTCTATGCAATGAGATCCCTCAGTGGGGGGCACTGGCTGATGGACTGACCTGTGAACAAGTTTTTGTATCAATACTAATTATTAACGTAAGTGTTAAAATTTACAACCTACTCAAAAATAAAGACGGCAGTAGATTTAGGTCCTTTATTATATTCCCTTGCAATCTCCCTTGCAATCTCCCTTTCTGTTGCTTTGAACAGAATATATTGCTGCAGCCTCTAGAACGGACAAAAGTTCTCATCACTGCAGTGACACGCAAGTTTCTTAGATCTCACCTCTGCATCCCAGTGCCACACATAGTAATCTGACAGGCTCCAAGTCGGTAACAGAGCTCAGAGGATATGGGCAGCAGGCCAGCTCCTGATGTGTTGCTGCTGGAACATCCTGACTGTGTTGGTTTGGGATGAATGAAAGACTTCATCAGCCTGCACAGCTCATCCATTGCATTAATGGGGCGAATCAGCTAAACAAAGCAAGTAAAAAAAAAATCATCAGTGGCCTACTGACACCTTCAGCTACAGACATTTACAATTCTTTATCCTATGGCTAAGCACAACTATTTAGAATATACATGAACTTTGGAAGTGGAAAAATACAAATAACTAATTAGGCTTGGGGTAAGTTTTTGCAATTCTTACAGATCACAGACTTTTTATAGTGTTTGTTATGATTTAGAAGATAAGTTCCTGGTTTTGTCTTCCTGGCAGCAGTATTTAATGCCTTAATGTGCATGTCCATATATGCCACCTGCCCCAGGTTAGACAGAGTGCCTTTACATGAGATAATGGGAAGTACAGTTTTCCTGTTGCTTTCTTCTATAACTGTGAACAAAGCATAACTTGTAAATTGAATGTTTGTTCATTTTCATGCATCTGTGGGAGAAGAAAATGAATTCTATCTAACATCAGCTACCATATTTAGCAGGGGCAGTCAGGGTGACATGGAGCCTCATTAGTGCCTAAGGTAACAGTTTTGAGTTTACCCCAGCTCTGCACTTTTTCTTCTCAAAAAAAGAACTGTAGCCAAGCTTCAGAGAAATTCAGATAACTTTTTTAGGGTAGGGAACATTTTTAAAATGTTGTTTGGGTTGCTGTCATATAGCCAGCCTACAACTGGGATTTTAGAGAGGTAGAAATAGTATTTCTGTGAGATAATTTATTGTGGAATGAACACAGTACCTGGTCAATCTTCACTGCAGTAGTATTGGAATCAGTGGGCAAGTTTGATCTCTCTAGGTAAAATGTCCTGCAAAAAGGTCAGCAAGGACTATGTTAATTGGTGTGTCTCATTTCAAGCACGTCTACTAGCTTTTATACAACACCTGAGGAGGCTATGCTAAAAATCTTGGACACCAAGCTCTGCTTTCTTATCGAACCATTTTGATTGCAGTAACTGACAGAGTCTGTACTAAAACATTCTAAATCCCCCTTTTTATGCAATTTTAGCTCTGCACAAAATTTCAAAGTCAAATTAGGTGGGAATTCCATCCTCTACAGTGCACAATTGCAGAATGAGCTTAACTATGGGAAGAAAATTAACAAGTTTCCCACACAACAGGGATCTCCAAAATTCATATTTGTACAAGAAACCATCAGGAATGGAATCTCTTTTTCATTAAATTTTAATGTTCTTAGCAAGGAGCACTCTTTTCAATGTCTTCTAAGGCAAAGGAGAAGCAAGAAATACCTGAGTTTACGGTAGTATTGCTGCACTTTTTCAAGTGAAATACCATTAATTTGCTGTGGAAGTTCTTCTAGAGATGAGCTGGCTGGTTGTGGTTGCCCCTCTGTACTCTCCAGAGCTGAAGAAGAAAACAGTTTACTAAACCTATGTTACTAATTTTCTGTTAATTAATTAATTAAATAATTAATCAATCTCTGTATCACCTCACTTCTCAGCCAACAACTGCTGGATCGTGTCAAGGCTGATTCTGTTCTTGCATAAATTTAATGCATTTCCCAGTATGAGAATACACTGGTAGTACTATAAAGGTGAGCTTCACAGAAAGCAGTTCTTTCTAACAGCAATTACTCTCCATTAATATCCCCTTGAAGGAAATACCCTGTGTTGTATTTTGGTGTGAATGCTTGCTTATCAAGTCATTTTCCAGCCTAGAGGATTCTGTTATGGTCTATGCTTTTAAAAGCACTTCTCTGTAGCCTGGGCACATCTCCTGATCCCATACTAGATCAGATTTTCCATGTAGTCCAATACAACATCTCTGTGGCCTTCCTAGGAAGGCATAAAAAAGCCCCCAAGAGGCATGTCTGGTTCCCATGACTGTGTCTTATTCTAAAATCCAGCACTCCCCAGGTCTTCACATAACAGAAATAACTACTTAAATATGTCTGTAGTTGCATATAATGCATCAGCTGCATTATATTAAGAGTTTCATGGTCATTCTTTATTTTGAATCTTTCAACATCATCAGTTGCTTGTTTTTCCTCAAGAAAGCTTTTTATAGACACCTTTTGTGAAGAGCACCGTGTGCAGTTTCAAGCTTCCTCCATTCTGAAACCGAGAAGGCAGTTTGGAGAAGTAGTAGCTGTCAAGATAAAAGATAACCTTCAGGGCCTGACGACTTCCTTCAATGTGGTAGAAGACATGAGTATCTGGAGAAATAAAGATAAAATACTGGCTGCTTTACCATAGCAGGAGAAATGCAAAACCATTGCTGAGTTTGTTACATAATGACATTTCACATCTGAAATGCTATACTTGAAAAGACACACAGCATGACCTGGCATGATGTTTGATGCTAATACAATAAACATGGTTAATAATTGAAATCTCATCTTGTTTCATGGCACCTCATAGTAAACATGGAGGGAGATCTGGCAGGGTGGGACACAGGACACAGAGGAGCTGGGAGGAACAGTTCTTCTACCTTAGGTAATGTGGTGAATTACAAACATCTGTCAGGAACTGCTCCTCATCTGTCTTATCTCCCTGTGCATGAAATCACACAGGTCAGGTACACTGGCACAGACCAGAGTTACAAACCACAGGACAGGACACCAGCATCCCACCATGTCAGATGCTTTTTATACTGTGTGTTTGCTGTGGAAGCTGAGGGAATGAAACAGCACTTCAGAGAAGCTGCTCAGTGCTCCCCAGGTCTGACGTGGTCTCTTAGATTTATAATCACAGAGGATATTAACCCATAAAACAGAAAAGAAAAAAAAGAACTTCAAAGAACCGAGAATACTCACTTGCTACAAGACTTTCATCCAGCTGCTTGAAGTAGAAGGCAACTTTGTCCAGTTCAGTCAGAGTGACCTGGATATCTTCCAGCATGGTACGCTCCTCCTTCTGTAGAGCAAAGAAACAGATATAAAGAGATTATAATCTCCCAGAAAGAGATCAATGGCAGGAGGGTATGACTATTATGGGAATCCTTCAGTTCAGGAGACACAGAGCAGAAAGTGGAGCTTTCCACTCACTCCATCCCAGCTAAGTAATTACTAATGGCTCTCTAACTTTGTGATCCAAGTTTAGCTTTGCTTAGATGTCATTTGATGTGATTCACAGACAGTAGAGAAGTTTAAGGACTGAAGAAGTTTGAAGGGATGCCCGTCACCCAACTTTATACCTACAAATGTGAAGAACAGCCTATCAATTACTGCAAAATAAATGTCCATACATTCCATGGAATGTGAAGGAACAGTAGTAACATACACATATAGTTTGGATTGTATTTAAAAAAAACCCCACTTGATCTAAGTGTTTACAAAGTCCCAAAAAACATTGCTCCTCTATACTGTCAGGGCTACTTGTCTTTTTTATTAACATTTTTACACTTATGTAGCTTATCTACTGTAGCTTATCTGTTCATTAGGTGCAGACCAGCTTCTCTCCTCAGACATGGTGCCTCAGCACCACGGAAGTCAGAAAGATATTGTAGTCTATCTAGTCTATAAAAGTGTCCAGTGTATGAACAAAAGCCTGCACTTCCACATTGTCCAAATTCTTGAAATACTCAGAACTTTTCCACCTATTCGTTGAGATGTGTTTTCACCAGGAGGTGGCAGCCTGCACACGCGTCACCGACAGCTGAGCAGCGGGTGCAGCAGCGCTACTCCAAACAGGAAGGCAGACAGATTCCTGTGGTGTTCCAGTGTGACAGTGGGTCCAGTATTTGGGAGGAGATGAAAATGATGGGATATGTAATATTGGCAGATGGTTGTCAGCAGTGGGAATCTCCAGAGGCTGCTGTAGTAAGAGCCTAAACTGCTACACTGCTGCTAGAATGAAGGGCTCTAGCTGTGCTGTGAGTGGCAGAGAAGCATACAAGCAAGGGTGAGCAGACCCAAGGGTGCCACAAGTCTTTATCTTACCACAGTGGGGGAGAGAAGAGACTGGTAGTTCAGTAAAACACCAGTGGCTGCAATCTGTTCCAGCCATTTTCTGCTGGCATCTCTGCTGCTCTCTTCGTATTCTCCGTTGTTGTTGTATCGATAGTTGAGAGCAGCCAGTAACTGCTCTGAAAAGGTGCAAATAGCAGCCACAAGGGACTGACAGAAGATGGAATCACGTCTCAGCTGTAGCTCAGTATCTGCCAGAGAAGGAGAGAAGCGCAAAGAAGTTATGAGTACACTTGTCTTTAATCTCGCTGCCAAAGGAGCAGTTCGCGTGTGTGTGTGGATGGCATTTGGCTTCTGCTGGAGCTTTGCAGGCTTAACAGATAACCTCTTCTTTCTGTGTGACCTGGCTGTACAGATAAAGACAGCAGAGCTGGAGCACATGCATGTTGGAAAATCATCTAGTCCACTTCCCTATTTATTACCACCTCTGCCATCTGCATGCTCATTCTTGACTGGGAAGAGCTGAAACACCTTAGTGCCATATCTGAACAGACTCCCTTCTTTTTATGTTTACAGAAGCAAGAGAATTCTTGAAAGAAGGTCTCTGCCATTACTTCTCTCCTGGGCTATTAGAGATTCATCTTCCCCCATCCATCTGCATTTTGTGGGCTTCCCATATGCTTAATGCATTAACTGGGCCTGCCCATCCAGTACCAATTGGTTTATGTTTCCTGGGAGAATTTCCCTTGTGTTAACTTACTTTGCTTCCAATCTGCCTGCCAGGCAGCCACATGCTGGTCAAATCAACCTCGTCACACTTAAGGGGATTGCAGGCCAAAAAGGCACATGAATAAGTGAAGAGCTCCTTCTCTGGCACCCTGGGCTCCTCCAGCAGGCACTGCAGTACAGAAGTCCCTTATTGTCAAGGCAGCATTCCCCAGAGAAGGAAGCAGAAGACATCACCCAGAGGCTTTGAAGATCTGGATTATTTTTATAAAGCACTGAACACAATAGACTGACTAATGCACTCCAGGCCCTAGGCCATACTGTCAACTGAAGGGTGACCAGTCCTCTTGGACTGGTACACCTCTGCACTGCTGGAAGCAAGGCTAAGAGAGCTAGGACTGCCCTCAGGCAACGGACTCCCGGGTGCCATAAAGCTGCCATAGGAGTCCAGTGCTGTCTGCTCCTTCACTCTTTCCAGAGAATATTCATAGAAATGCTGCAGGAGAGGGCACAGGTAGAGCCTTTGGGAGTCATCATGTCTGCTATCAGTAAAAACAGCCTTTAGGGACACTAGACGGATGCCACAGGCCAGCTGGGACAGAGTCATGGACCAGCCCTGGCAGGAGTGGAGATGTGACTTAGAGCCACAGAAGCCTCTCATCTTCCTTCTATGAAGACTTAATAATCAAGCCTGGCACAGTGAAGCAATGACAGCCTATTTCTATTATCTGTTACCTCATTTCCAAACCAAAGAACACAAAATAGGTGTTTCAATTACAAAAAGACTGCACATTCACTCCTGGGAAAGGTCTGTCCCTTGATCTGCAGGCACGTTTTGTGCATGGTAACAGATTAATGATGTCCACAGTGTGTTTAGGTGCTGCCTGCACATTTATGTTCATGGTCTGCTCCTGGCTACAATTTCAGTATGCACAGTCCTAACTCCTACATGTCTGCTCTGTTTGGAAAGATGACAGAGTCCATGGTCTCACAGAAAGTTGTGCAATAGGTTTCATTTTTGCTGCATGTTCTCACCACAGCAGGAAACTGTAAGGCCATCTGGAAGGAGGATTGTACAAAGGGAAAAATAAAGGCAGTAAAAAGAAAAACAGTGCTTCTGAAGCATCAGTGACCAGCCAGGTAGCACAAGCAGCCTATGGTGAACTGAAATAATGTAAACTGAAGAACAGATGTCAGGTGCATGGGAAAGTTGCCCTAGATACAAAGCATGAGAAATGTTAGCATAAGATGCCAGGGAAAACCTAAATGCTAAGAAAAAAGATAACATTCTGATGTATGCACATAAAACTGTGTTAGGGACTTCTGTATATGTGATGTTGTATTGCAACAAAGCAAAACCTCTTACCTGTGCATTTTAACAAGGCCAAAAGCAGCTGGTTCTTCCCATCTAAAACAGTGAAGAAAAGGAATGTTGCAGTCAACATGATACCAAGGTAGATTTGATTGCATTTTGTTAACAGTCTCCTCATTCCCCACAATCCCTGCCCCCTGCATGGCCATTTCTAGTTACTCTAGTAGTCCTTACTTGCACAGATGTGTTAACGGCTGAAAAAGAAAGAAGGTGTAAATCAAATAATTTTACAGGATAAATACTCTGTTAGCTACCATGAACTATTGGAAACAAACTGCACATGCAGCTGAATCTCTAAGGAGGTGATTTCCATCCAGTGCTGTCTCTTCATTGTCTAAAAGGGCTAAATAAACCTCAGGGAAACAGATGAGTCTGATACCATTCTGTTTGAAAGGGCTGATGAAATAAAACGAGAAAAAGTTATTTGGAATTGCTGCACAGGTGACATTTTGCCATCCAGCAGTGGGGCTCTGCAAGCAATAACCTGTTCTACCTGTTCTTCTGCAGAGCCCAGTACAGCCTTATTACAAATTGAGATAAAATGATAAACTCCTATGACTTGATTAGATCAAAATCTTTGCTCCCTGAACCTGATAACAAACTTTTCCTTATTTACAGACCTTCCACATGTTTTTGTATGATTTCAACAAGGTTCTTGATGCGCAACGGAAGGTTCCATGGATCTTCTTGAATGCTGGCTTGAATATTATTCCGGCACCTAACTGTGGATTCTTCCTTCTGTTTGAATTCTAGAAAAAATTGAGTTTGTTACTCATTAAGGAAGTGCTATGTAGCTGAGAGTGGCTTATGAGCTATAATGTGTATACAGATGAAAGCAGAAATACAGCATCCATAGCAACAACTGTCAGTGAAAAAGTTTCTTTAATAGATCTAGTACAGAAGAAAAAAAAAAGGCTATTCCTATAATCCCATGATCATCAGCTTCCTAGCGTTGTTTTCAGGGTTGTGGACTAAAACTTATGTACATGGGTGAGATGCACAATGAAGGGAGCTCTGCACTGCTCACAAAGCAGAGAATTCCCTCATTTTCCCTGCCTTTAATAACATGCAGGCAGCCCTACTGGGTAGATCTAGAGTCTCTGCCTGTGCAGAATCAGATCAACTTTTTGGCTACAGCTGCCACATCCCAAAATAGTGAGGAGAAATTATGAAATATTCTGCTTTCTTTCACCTGATGGAAGCTAATTATTTAATTACAGAGTAGAAGATTTATTCTCCATGACTTAGCTGTAGAGCTAAGCCAAATACTCCACTGTTGGGGATAAAATGCATAAGCAGTCAGAGAAACACAGAAAAACTGAGCCAAAGAACTGCTCACAAACAGAAACAGGAGAGCATTCAAGTTTACATCCATCACTGAGAGGTGTCTATGGTAGCTATTAAAGAGACACTTTGGTCCAAGATTCCAGCTGAATATAAGCAGGGCTTGTCTGTTCCTTTGTGTGATGAATGTGGGATCATCAGTTAACTGCACTTAACCAAAAGACTCTCTCACCGTAATTAATCTTGGTTTCATAAATGAAACTCTTTTTAGGCAAAATAAAGGAAGTGAAAACAGGGTGTCTGTTATTTCTTCACTTCATTCAAACAGTGCATGGAAAGACTAACAGATATTCTACATAAATGTGTCTGTAGAGATAAGGTCATGTAACAGAACTTCACAGGAGTTATTTCTGGAGTCAGGGAGAAAAGCAGAAAAAGGTCTCTTCTAGAATTCACCACTGTGACTTAAAACCAGAACTTGTCAAAGGTTGGAGCATGACTACAGCACCTGAAGTACAGTAGGAATAGTAGGAAACATTTCAGGTTTCATGTGGGAAGGGAAATGCAGTAAATGTTCAGAAAATAAAGTCCTGTGTATTTAAGTGAGAGAAGAAACCACATCCTGGGCCTCATAACCATTAAGACCAAAGTCTCATCATGCTCCCTGAGGAAAATGAAAACACGGTATCATTTGTTTGCTCTCTATGGGAATCAAAGTAAATGTCATGTGAGGATGAGTTTACTCTGGCAATTATCCATCTGAAGAAAAGCAGAATAAGTCATCAAGCAAACTAGGGCAGAAGCTTTTGGTGCCTCAGAACTACAGTGGTCAGCCCTTCACCAGCTTATCAGAGTGCCCATTTACCTTGGATCTGACCTATCTCTACCTTGGACCTTTTGATGGGAACCTGTGTTCCCATTAAAGAATAGACTTGGAGACTTGTGAAAGAGCTGTGAGGATTCAGCAGCATCTAAGAGAGAAGTGTTCTTTGTGTTTTAGAAGGAATAACAGGAAAATGTTCTTTGAAGGATGCAAAGTTTCAGTGGTCAGACACAGTCCCTGCCGTTAATGTCTGACTGACCGGGTAGACTCCACAGTTCAGTAACTCTGTGTTACAGCACATGTGCATTCATGTTAAGCTCTTAAATCCTTGCAAATCACATTATTAAATACAATAAACCTTTTTCTTTACCTTGTAAACTGTGGTCCATTGGAAAGTGCTTGGTTTCTTCGAAGGCCTTAGTTATTACTGGTCCTTTTAGAAGTGCATTAATTGCATCAACCTACAGTTGGAATGTTTTCAGTTAGTGCTGGTAAGACTTGCAGAGGAAAATATGAACAGAACTCTTGTGGGAAAAATGCAGAAGCCATTACACTAT
Organism: Apus apus; assembly: GCF_020740795.1. NCBI lineage: Eukaryota > Metazoa > Chordata > Aves > Apodiformes > Apodidae > Apus > Apus apus. Next base: position 7,046,147 of record NC_067296.1, on the reverse strand, counting down.
TTGCATTTTGGAATGATTTCTTGTTGACAAATAGCATGAAGACTTTCTAACCACAGACTGGCCTCAAAAGCCTCTCACACTGAATACAGCATTTTGCACAGTGATTATCTACATTCTGATGAGAAAAAAAGAGGATAGAAAACAATTCTATACATCCATAAAGGCATCTGTTGGCTGAACTTAGGAGGACTCTCCTGAGATCTGTAAATGTGATCTGTTTAGATCATACAAGGTATAAGAAAAATTCTTTTTTTCATGAAAGATTTTTTCCCTTCAGTCTAACACCTGAGATAAGGCAGGTCAACCTTGCTTAAATCACACAAGGCAACTTGAATGTTGACAAAATTGATTCCTCACACCGTCCTATAATACATTTGCTTACACTGTAACCCAAAATTTTGGTAGTTTGCCTTCCCTCAAAATATGTTTCATTAAACAATTTGAGACTTCCAATTTCCTGTATTCAGAGTGATACAGAGAAAACAATTCTGTGTGAGAGGAATGCTTTGCATACCTGGTTAAAGAGATGTTCCAGGCAGCCATGAAGTTTGTCTTGCTTGTCTAAAGGAATCCTCATATCATTGGGAAGCTCATCTCCTAATAAAGGAAAAATAAAAAGCTTTTAACTGTCTTAAGAAGTAACTTGTGCTGAGGCCACAGATGACACAAGCACACCTTCACATTGAAGTGGGTGAAAAATGATCTCTAATTCATAGATTAAAATACTCATGACTTTTCATATAATGCAAACACCCCCTAAAGAAGCTTATCCCTGTCTGACACCTCTTCCATATTCCAAACCTACTGTGATTTGTTAGAAAAAGAACAAATCTTTATGGTCTTGTGATTAGTTATGAAGCAACCACATTTGCAACTTCAACATGCAAGTGCTTATAATCAGCAAAGACTTATCAGCTCTTCTGAGTGGTCAGGTATGAGAAACATGCCTGGAACTGGTGCAAACACTCACCTGAGCCCATCTCATCACTGCCCAGGTAAGAGCTGTTACTGCGTACGCTGGTGTATGACAGCACCGAGTCCCGGTTACTGTTACATTCACTAGAAAGGAAAGCAAAGAAGGTGACTGAAGGTGACTGAAGCTGTCCTACACCCAGACTCTGATATGCTGCCACTCTGTTTTTAGTAACACTGCAACCCCCAAAACTAATTCTGCTATGCATGTATGAAAGAAAAACTAATGACATGCAAAACAACCATTAAGCAAGGCCTCTGGGGCTGGCACTTCCATTTGCAGCACCAACTCAATGCTTAATGTATTGCCTGGATCCTATAAATAATGAAAATGGTCTTCCCACCATGGGCCTCATCTGGTTTGCATCAGTAAACATGCTCTATGAGCATCGAGTAGGGGAGAAATTATTAAAATGTATGAGGCTGAATTGCCACTAAATTCAACATTTGTTACCAATTCTCAGGATATCACGGCATCCAACTCCAGCACATATTGAAGCTGCAGCAGCAGAGATACTGGAGATGGAAGAGGAAATCTAAGGCATCTATACCACTGGATAATCAGGCATTGCAGATCCTAAAACTATCTCAGGAAGCAGAGGAGTCACTACAGTTAGCTTCACACCAAAGCCAGCTCATGCACACCTGGAAAATTCTAGTATTGATCTCTTCTGCTTACAGTTCCCTTTATACTAACTATAACTTCATAAAAGCAATAAAAAAAATCTGCTGAGATTCTGTTATTTCCAGCTATATTATATAGAAAGGGGAAGTAATTTATTTAATTTTATTAAGTTTTGGTATTTTCACATTGTTATGAGAAAATATTTTTTATGTATATGTCTCCATGGTAATAAAAGTAATGAAATAACTGCAGGTAGCGAGTACTTTACTAAGTGAATACAGAATAATTGACTGACTAGAAAATAACCTGCTTGATGAATACCTAGATTAGAACTTTGAAGTAAGGTAAAAGTGGCACAATCTTCAGACTAACCTGTAGGAGTCTCTGAAACTCATTGTGTCATGTCCAGAGTCTTCCTGGTCCTCCTCAGAAACTTTGAAACAGACCTTCTTGATTCCACCATGCTCAGCTTTCTCAGGATCACTCTCTTCTGTTCCCAGAGATGTCTCCTCAGTAGATGGTGGCTCACAGGCACCACCTTCTGTGGGTTCTGTTATGGTGGACAAGAGTCTGCAAAAACAAAACGTACAGCTCTCAGGGACTGCTGAGTGGCCTCACAAATGAGGTACAATGACTAAGGCTGGAATTCAGCTGTGAGAAATCAAAAGCAACCTTGCCAGTGTTTAACACAGACTGCAGCTACATAAAACTGAGAGCTCTGCAAGGGGTTCATTGAAATCCATGAAGCTCAGTTCACAAAAGGTCCTGTTTCCATAGGTACCCTGCCTTCATGAGGTACAGCCTAATCATTGCAACCATGGTGACCTGAAAGGGAGTTCTTAGGGTACAACAGTTGGGGGGCATAGGCAGCCTGTTCTCTCTGAGGTTAATGCCTCCATTTGGTCAGAATTGCTTTCTGCAGTGCAGGCACATCTTTACTCACTTATTTATCTGAATGACATACTGCTTCATTTCCTTCACTGCAATGTCAAGTTTGTTAAAAAGGTGCACGTAGGAGTCCTGTATTTCCCGATCTTCCTGTTTCAGCAGAAAACTGAGTCCCCTTTCTTCCTGAATTGTTCCTCCATTCTGCTGGCCAAAGCTGCCATCAAGATCTCCATCTTCTGGGGTCAGACATCTCCAGGATGGTGCAGCCATAGTGGTGATGCAATGTTGTGTATATGAGACTGGATTTAAGGTACCTGATAAGCATTGAAGGGTCTAGTTAATATGGCTATTGTGATCTTCCCCACTCCATCCCAATAATGATAGTTTAGGATAGGTGCAATTTTAACGGAAAAAATGAAATTTCATGGAAGTATTTTATATAATTACATTATATGGCAAAAACATTCTTATAAAGAAAATAAAGGTATGTTGTTTTTTTTCCTGGCATGCCAAACAGATATTTTGAATTTACTGTAGTGCTGAAACAGGTTAAATTATGGAAGAACAGACAGCAACCATCCACACATATACAGACAACACAGACAGTACCTAAGAGCATTTCTTGAAATGTTGATGAATCCAGGACCTCAGGAGTTGGTCTGTGTGATTATTCCATTTTTAACAATATTTATGCACACACAGATATTTATATGTAAAAAGAAATAAGATTATGTCCTTACAGAAGATAAATAGAATTCATTTTCATTTAAAAATGCTGACAGTTTTGTTATGGTACTTTGCTAACCACCTTAGCTTGCATTAAAAATACTGTGGAATTTTTATATCTTCAAGCAAGCAGGGCTTCTTTATCAACCTCATTTTGGAGAGCCAATGCCATTCTTCAGAAGACTGGTTAGTCTGCACTTCCCTGTTACAACAATTCCTGCACGCTGACCTTCACAAGGCAATGTATCAGAAGCATATTAGGTGAGATCATGATGAAGAAATGCTGGAACTCAAATAATCAGGTTGTAGGGCAAATGCTGTGCAGCAACTATTTTAGCAGAAAAGAGATCCCCTTGACAGAGACTTTCAGCTCCAATGCATGGAATTTATGCAGTAATGACAGAAGAAAACAGCACTAAAATCTCTTCACAGTACTAGCACTACTCTTAGACCACATTCACTTTTAAGTCAGTAAGTCACTTCTACCAAGTGCACACTGTACTCTAGGACACTTCACTGTCATGAGATGAACACACTGCTCAGCTAGTGAAAACCTGAAACCTCTCTATGCTGAAAGGAATTACTGTGTTACAACACAAGGAGGGTGTCATCCTACTAGAAAACCTTAAAAAGGACAAAAGGGTACCAGCAAGACTTCCTTTCGAACTTATTTTTACCTTGCTGAGGAGTGGAAAGACACAACTTTTTATGCAGATAAAATCAGTATGATTTGGAAATGAATTATCACCTTGTTCTGGATCAAGACCAATAATAGAGGGTTTCCGTCCAATACGAATGCTGAACGACCTCCCTGCTGAGGTAGTGTTTTTGGGATATGAGACCTCCATGAGGTTAACATGGCAGTTGGTGGGGCAGAAATCCATGCTGTTGAGGGAATGTGGTTCCATGATGGCTTGTTTGAAGGCTGGGCTCACCTTTGTTTTCAATTCATCTGCAAACTGGGAGAAATAAAGCAAGCATGTGCTACTTCACTTGTAAAAAATGACAATGCAATACAGACAATCCTTTTCCTGCCTCCTATTCCAGAATCACATGATTTCTTCTGCAACTGGAACAACATTTAAAAAAAAAAAAAGCTCATAAAACAACAAATAAATAAATAAAGCACTAATATATTATAACCCATAGCTCTGACAAGCTGAAAGGAGTGATTTTCTGATAAGAAACTATCTCCCCAAACCTTGCAATTCCAATAACTTGCAGAGCTGTTTTCATGCCTCTGAGACACCTACCTCTAAAGCAGTTCAGAATTATTCATATAGAATACTAAGACCCAGTTATCATAGGCAAGTATTGTCTTGAGACTTCAACAGCTGGTAGTGTTTTACCTCTTGGTAGTTTGTGAGCCTCCTGCTGATGCTTTCCAGCTTAGTGTCACAGATTTGCCGGAACTCATACTGGGGCATGGTGGCCACTGCACTGCTTAGGGATATGAGTCTTTTGCAATTCCTTACAAAGTGATTGTCCTCTGCAGCAAAGGCCTCTAAAATCTAAACAAAAAGACAGGATGTCAATGATATGAGACTGGACAGTGAGGGAAAAGACAGTTTTATTCCATTCAATAAGTGGCAAAGCCCCCATCTTGTTGTAATCAAATAAAGCTGCCTTCAGAACAAGTTGCCTTTATTACCTCCTGAGAATCAGTATTGTGTCTCATCCCCAGAGTCATAAAACATTCCTCAACATTTTTTACAACTGAAATGGATCAAAATATCCACTGTGCACTGTCAAGAGCTCTCTGCTCTGGCATACTTTCATGGCACACAATAATGTTACTGGGATGTGACAGAGACATGTACTATTAGCTCATTACTGCTATGGATGACCAATATCCTAAGTGCACTGCTGCTTTCCAACAGCACCGTTCATACTTGCTTCCTTTAGTGACCCAGCCAACCTGCCAGAGGGGAAAAAAGCTGCTTGGTTTTCTTCCAAGGTAAAGAAGATTCTTGTCTCAAAAGATTAATCTTGAGTATCAGCAAAGAGTATGCTATCAGACAGATAGCAGTGGGAATTCCACAGCCGAGGGCTCCCCTCCCTTCACCTCAACAGCCAAAATCCTGGAAGCATTTGCTCATACCAAATGAGCTGTTATAACTTGGTGCCTTCCAGTGAAGAAAGCTCCAGGCAAGGAAGAGAAGACCGTGTGCTACCTCATCCAAAGAACCAAGCCAAACTTCCAGAGAAATGCCTATATTATTGCCTTCCCTGTTCTGTCTAGAAATGGAGCTGGCCACGGAAGTTTTCCTGTACCTTTGCAGTAAGATTGAAGCAACCTTTTGGTTCCACAATTTTCTCCAGGACAAAGGACTTGATTCCTGCACTGCTGACGTATTCGTACACCACTCCGTGCTCCAGGTGGGTGTTATCCACAGTCAGGCTAACAAGAGGTGTTTCCTCACCAATGATCAATGGAGAGCTGATGGTCTGTGGTGTCTGGGCTGGAACCAAAAGAAGTCATTAGAGATGTTTGGCAGCACACATGAATACAGGCATCCCTGAGGAGGAGAAAAACCTGTTGAGAAGTATTATTAAATGCAAAGACACAACCTTTGGCTCAAGGATTTTCTGAACCACATACAGCCAGAGCCTGGGAGGATATTCTGATGAAGACATTTGCTGTTGGTCACTACTGGAGACAGAGGTGTAGACAAACCACATGCTCCAATGCACATTCTGATGTTCTTCCATGTGTGCACACACATCCAAGCACAGGATACTACTTTTAGTTCTGTTCAGCATTCAGAGACACAAACCCTAGCAGGAGCTTTCAAAGGGAAGTGAAGTATGTTAATCTCAGAGTCTTATTGTTTGTAATGACCCCCTGGAAGATTGCCACTTTTCTGTGCAATTTTGGGAAATGCTCTAGATGCACTTTCTGTACAGCTTTAAGACTGAGATGGGAAGGGAGGGGTGGGGTGAGGAGATAACATTTTTTAACACACAGCAATGCTGTTGTCACCAGAGAAGAAATTCAAGTTATAGTCAGATTGAGATTTGCCAGAGAATTGCTCACATGCCTGTACCAGGGCACTGCTCCAGCTGTTTCACTGTGGAGCTGCATTGTTTGACCATTAGATGACCAGGCTCACCAGACCTTAGATGGGAGCCACACAAATGTGCATCTGTTCCTGCAGAAGTTGCCAATTGCATTGGGAGAGTCCAAACTCAGTCCTGTGGACTGAATCTGGCTTCAGGTGTTCTCCTGTAACATCTACTTTCCTGAATAAGCTCTCAACATAAAGGTAAAGACGTGTTTTTTATGAGTAACACTTTTCTAAGTTGGAGGAAATACACCTACACCTTTTGCTGACACAGTGGTAACATGCTCTGAAAACTTGCTTCAGATCAAAGTAATTTAAAATCTTAATCTTTAATCTTAAAACCACAGAAAACATAGATTATTCTACGTAGCATTACTTGCAGATCTTCCCTCTCCAGCTGCTACTTGACCACGAATTCCTGGTTTGTACAGGCTACCAAATGATTCTAAAAATGCTGAGCTTTTTAATTCCAGAAACTGGCTCACTTGTAAAGATCAGGGAATCACAGGATGATGATTTCTGTGTATATCTCAACATTTTCTGCTCCTGAATAAACTCCAGCATATTAGAACTTCCTCTGGCAGACCTCACCCTATTATAAAGATCCACTAAGACAAGAGATACAATAATAATTACACTTTATTTTTCTACTGCAGTTTTCCTTCCTGAAGCCCCTGAATCTTCCTTAGGTTTCCTTCCCCCATAAGAATCTTCACCTGATTCCTGTTGGCTGTTTTGAACAGGATCCAATTCTGCACCTCCTTCCAGTGATGAGTCGTCTTTGCCAGAGCCGGTATGGCTGCCATTCAGGTAGGCAGTGGATGCTGCTTGCTGAACTCTGTCCTCCTCAGCATCTTCGTATGTTCTGTACACCCACTGGTACAATCCCTTTCAAGAGACACAGGCTTCAGCTATAACCTCAGGAAATTGCCCAATCTTTCTATGTTTGGATTACAAAGGTGAATCTAGCTATAAGTTGTATATCCTCTGTTGGCTGAAATATCAATATTTCCCCTGATGTCCTCTGAACTTCAGAGAACGTAAAATCTCAATCAGTCTCTGGGTGAAGTTTTACTTTTAGCAATAGTTAATAGTAGTTAATACTGTATGCAGTGTGTGGATTAGCATCTATCATGTTTATTGATGTTTTGCTACTAGAGGCAACTGTAATCAGCTCCCTCAGTGATATTACGACCTTGGCATGTGAATAAATAACTCAAAAGAGACACGTATAAGTTGCTTTTTTGAATATTTAGTGAGTATAAAAGCACAGAGGAAGGGGAGGACAGAAGGGCAGGAATTAATGTACTTCCTTTGAGGTTTTGTATTCATACCAGTGCTTCTTGTTGTCTGGTCCTATAGGCTGTAAAGTGCTCCAGAACTTCCATATAATTTCCATGCATTGCATTATTCCCATTGACTTTCAAAATACACTGCCCTGGATGAAGGCCTACAGCTGCAGCCTCAGAACCTGAAAGATCAACAGGAGAGGAGTTAAGACAGTAAAGCCACCTGACTAAACTTGGAAGTTTGCAAAGGGTTTCTGGTTAAGAAGAGTTAAGAAGGAAGTCAGTTGGATACTGTTGTGCCTGTGCTACCCAGTATTCAGAGAACTTTGTTGTATAAGGAAAACATCATGCATCTGTCCTTCATAGTGCTGGGAAAAACAGAGACCTAGAGACCTAGGCATTAATGCTGGAAATTGAAATTCCTGTGGGAAATCGTTTGGGATTCTTATATGGCTCTTTTAGTCTTATGATTACATTAGCTGAGGTCTTGCTTAAACGTGAACAGTCACATTTGTTTCAGCTTGTTGCACTTGAAAGCTACAGAACTCTTGACTGTTGTGCAATTTGCCCTGGTCTAAGTGAAGACTATGATGGTCTCAAAACTACAGTGGTCTAGAGTGCAAAACCAAGTTCACAATAACCAGATGCACATGAACAAGACTCCAGCTCCTAGAAATCTACAGTTAAGGTAATTAATTTTTTTTAGGCACCATCATTTAAAATTCATACATCTTTATAAAATTCATACAGCTTTATTCCAAATGCAATTTGTCTTTTGCTAGCAAAATCCTGACAAGGGAGAATCTTTCCAGCTGGCACTTCCCATTTGCTCTCTTCACACTGTTCAAAAGTGGTTACAGGTGCTGTTAGGAAAGAGTGTAACAAAGGTGTCTCCTTGACAACTCTGTTGGTTGCAGTTGGGTACTGCCTGTTGTCTGCACCCTAATTGCACATATTTGGTTGTATGTACTTGGTCTGAAGGAAGGAAGTGGTCCATGTCTGAAAGGTCATATTTTCTTCATCTGCTGAAAATAAAGGTTAGAGATGTGCTCTATTTGCAGCTCAGCTCATGTTTCAGTTACGGAAGCATTAAATATCTTCGTCAAGCTGTGTTTTCTCCTTTTAAAAGGGCCAAGTAAAGCAGTTTGCTTCTATCTTTCATTAATCACTTATAGCAGGATAAGCCAATATAAAGGGAAAAGTAGTCTTCAAGTCTTACACCAGACTTTGTGATGTCCATTAAGAAACATGATGTCCATTAAGAAACCTGCTGATCCCACAGCCACTGCAGTGATCCAAACTGTGGCTGACCACAGGCAAAAATATTGAGGAAGCATCAGACAGCATTACACCTCAAACTTTTTCTCAGCCACCTCAGTTTTAAATTTTCATTCCCTGTGACTGTAAAGCTGTACTTCAGCAGTCTCAAAACAAACAAGGTTAGGATCACTATGCAAGTGCCCTTCTAGCTTGCAAGAGCTCAAGTGACAATGCCTTCTCAAGACTCTTTCCACAGTACTGTGGATTGCAGTATCACCAAGTTTCTTCTATTGTACAATTAAGTTTTTCCTTGTTTTGGGTTGACAGGATTCATGAGCCAACATTCATTTCATAATAAAGATGCCATTTTCTTAGACTGTATTTAGATTAGAAGCACTTTGAGGCAGGAAGTATCTTGTTCTGTGGTTTTGTATGAGTGTGATCCTTCTCTGTGCCAGGCATTCCTTGTTTAAAACAAGTTGGACAGTGAAACTTGGGGTTATATATAAACACACACTTTATATACACATCTATAGATATTTAGCTGTCTAATCTTAACTATTCTACAGCCTTTCTACTTACCTCTTCCTACTGCATGAACATAGGGTGGTGCTGTTCCCCGTATCTGAAAGCAAAGTGCTTCAGGACAATCTGGGATTTTAATAATCCTGCAGGTAAATCAAGGAGAAGACAAAGCAGCATTTTAAGTTAGGCTGCTAGAGCTCTGGGCAGTTCTAACAGCTTTCTTTCCCAGCATTCACAACCTTGTTTTGGATTAAAGAAAGCATTCACATAAGTTTACAAATAAATAACAAATAAATAGGCCCGAAGAAATCATCCCTTCCATCCTCATTCTCTCAGGCAGATGGAAGATTCACTTTGTTAATTAAAATTTGGCACTACTGAATTTATTACATCGTTAAGTGAACAACACAGGAGAGAAGCTTTCGAGATGGTATTTATATTCACTTCCACTTCTAGGCAAACTTCAGTGCAGCTGTGCTGACAGATACCAGCTGAGGATCTTTTCCATAAAAAAAATAAAAACAGACTGGACAAGATATCCTGGAGTAGAGTTTAGCATAAAGTACTCATTGAAATGTTCAAATCTATGGCAAATTCTGGGATCACAGCATCTAATAATGCACAAGACATTAACAGGGCTAAGCCTCATTATAAAATATGATAATGGCCTGAAAAAAATGTAAGGGCTGACATCATTAAAGTCATCCAAAAATAAGCCAAGTTTTAATGGGGTGGAAATTGCTTTCCCTTAGGCATATATATTAGAGTCTAAGAAGCTTCAAACCTGTGACAGAATGACAATCCTTGTGATTCAGTTCTGTTTGTGCACAGGGAGCCAAAAGTTAATTGCAGTATAAAGAGAATCCATCCTAACTTGTTCTAGAGGTACAAGGTTCATCACTAAAACCAACCTGTGACTCTTGGATCTCTCTCATTTATGTAATTTGCTTTCCTACTGAACAGCTTCTGCACAGTAAAGTGTTCACAGAATTTTCAGTACAAACTATAGAAGGAATATTTAGTCATCAGCATTTCTAGCTAATCCTCTCTGTCTGCTCATCTTGGCACTTACTCTTTTGATTTGGTGGCTACCAGAAGCCTAAGTGGCCTTCGTGAGCAGAAGGACTGGTTTAAGATGGTTTCCACTTCTGAAAATGGGCGTAGGAATATTAAGTCCTCATTGATGGAATAGATTTTTCTTCCTGCCTGCAGGCCAGCCATCTGCAAATGAAACCAACATCACAGAAAACTTTGGATCATTGGCAGCATCAAATTTGTCAGTCACCCTTCAAGTTGTCTGCATTTACAGAAAACAAAGAGATTTCACCAGTTCTGTATAAATACACCACTCCACAGGTGTATCTTCCTTTGCAATGGATGTATCTTTTTAAAATAGGGACTATTAAAATTTAAAAAGGAGACTATATTAAAAACAATGGATCTATAATAGACTGGCTGTGATATCCAGTGAGATACAGAAATGTGACTTCCCACAACTTACAGCTCAGGCACACGGAGCCAAACCCACAGCTTCCAACCACTGGCTATATAAAACCACTCTGTATCTGGTCAAATAAGCAAATGTTACCTGTTTTTAAGAGGCAGTAAAAACCTGCCTCTGCTTTAAGTGAAGTACTGGCTCTTCATCAGCCTAAAAGGCCACAAGGTATTAATTTAAATTAGCTCTTGCATTTAACTTTAGTTATTTGGTCATGGTCACACCTAAGTCAGAGACAGATCTGATGGAGATCCCATTTTCTGCCCACTGGACAGTAACACTAAATACACCTCTTGATGATCTGTACCAGTTAAAATGTGGCATAGCAGCATGTAAGACTAGGTGTTAGCATATCAAGGCAATATAAAATTCCCTTTAAGAGAGTAAAAAGAAAATATTATTAACACTTTCCAGGTTAGAATTCCTTCCTGTCACTTCAAGGTCCAGCAGTCAGAGATTCTTTTACATGTGATAAACCCTTGTCCTTTGCTTCCTGGAAACCATAAATTTCTTGACTTGGAAAAGGGAGGTCTAGCCAGTATTCCCACATATGAAATATGACTTGTTGCAAAAATGAATCTGAAAATGTAGGACTGGAAAACCCTGCTGACTGTGTCTCTGCACAGCTTTACTTTAATATCTTCGGTGGTCTGAAAATCAGAGACCATTTTACCAAAAAAAACCCCAAACCAACTAGTTTTTTTCTCAAATCAAAGGTATTAAAAGGAAAAACTACAAAGAACTCTCCTTGATTTAATTCTCAAGCTCTCTATACTTTGCAACATCCTCTTGTGTATCTGGAAATAACATTTTAATTTTTTTTGTTTTGTAAACAGTCTCTACAATGGGTAAGAGGGATAAATAACAATAGAGATTTCAACATAAGATAGAATTTGACAAACTGTGGTTTTCTGTTTTTTGCATTTACTTATCATTATAAGTTTATTATGAAGTAATAATTATAAGTTTCTGAATTCAATATGTCTTCGGCCTGATGTTCTCTAAGTAATGTATGTGCAGTTAGCTCAACTCTTTGCATGATGGCAATCATTGTGCCTGTGGATGAGCTCTTTATATTTCTAACTCACCTTCCTGTGCCCACAGCCATAGAGAATCCATGTGTGTACAAGATACAGAGTTGCATATTAAACCCTACAAACCAACAACTTCCAAATAAAAATCTACTCCGCTACTGGGATATAATTAACCAGGCTAATGAAGATTAGACAGCATGTGTCTTTAAGAGTAGAGACCCTACAGTGTCACGAGCTTCTGAGTAAGGGATGCTGCTGCTGATAACTCAATGCAGTTGTCTGGATCCAGGCCACAGTTTTCCCCAAGCCAGCAACTATTTGCTGTTCATCTGCATGGCCACTGGCCAACTGGTTGGTGTTGAACACCCTCTGTTCAGACACTCGACATCTGCTTGTCAGTTGGCTGTTCAGAATGAGGCAGCAACCACATCTCCCAAAAGGATAATTTTTTTCACTGTTGCTTCCCTGTGATAAAAGTATCATTCATAAACAAGTGCCAGGATTAAAACCTGTAGGAATAAGCCCAGCTACAATTAACCTGCAAGTGAGGTGGGTTAGTAAAGAAGATAAGGTACAAACTGAGGAGACACTGACTTTCTGATTGTCTTTCTGAAGACACTTGAACTTGGGAGAGGCATGAGATGTGCCCCAGTCCACACCAACCAACCACTGCTATATGATTTTTTGTTCCACTCTATCTAGGTGAGATGAACAAGTATAAACAGTCACAGGCAGCTGCTGCCAGGAGCATGGAAGGACAATTCCCACAGGCCAGAGTCCCAAGCTGAGAGCTGCTCATCATTCAGGATCAGAAGAGAAGATGCAGGAGTTGTGTTCACTAAGTCATTCTTCAGCTCCTTAGTTTTGGCCCTCAGATAGGATACAGGCAGAGTTCCCAAAGTCCAGTTCAAGCACCCTACCACAGTACTGGAATTCCATGTTCCAGCAATTCTTTTCTTAACAACTTCTAAACACAGTTTGGGAACTGCTTCTAGAATAGACAAATCTAATAAGCCCACAGACCAGTTTCCAAATAATCTTCAGAAGAAAAAAAGACACTAATAATAGGAAGAACAACTCTTGGCAACTCTGATCTTGAAGAGAAACCCCAAAGACCTGTGATGCACATACATTGGGTTCAATGCCATGTGCTGCCACAACCCGTGCAGGACTTTTTTCCAAGGTATAGTAGGAAAAAGAGATTCCAATCCCAAACTAAAACTGATTGTGTTAATTTGAATAAATCCATGCAAGTAACATATTTGTTCCCACTTAATTGCTGAACTTGGAATCTTATTCTGGGCTATAGTCTGGCAGTCCTAATGTGTGCCATGCACCGTGATGGGCACTGTGAAGCAAAGCTGCACCTCTTAATTTTTGTCCCTAAAGAGTGTGACAGCAGGCACAAGGTATCTAAATGGCCTACAGCTGTGAGCCACACAGAGCTACATGCTGGGTATCTTTCTAGTATCACAGAGCAATTTAAAAAGCCCAAGAATGTAATGAAATTACTGGTGGACCCCAGGTCTTTCCAGACTGAGCTGACAGCCCTCTGGTTCAGAGATGCAGATTGAGTTCCTTTCTGGAACAATATTTTAAGATCAAGTTAAAAAGACAGGCTCACGGTCACAGATAGTTTGTCTTGGAAGATCAATAAAAGGATTCCTTAGAAAATTGTGTGCTTCTGTTGTCTTAGAACACAACAGATTTGCAGGATATTCCACAGGCATCCAGCCAAAGAAAGTGCAGAAGGATTATCTGTCAGGCAATGCTTTAAATTAATAACATTTTTGGCCAACCTATGTTGATTTTGAGCATGAGGTAGAGCAACAGGATTGGTTTCTTTGGTGACCATAAAACAAACAAGAATCAAGAATACTAAAATAATTTATTTCTAATATTAAACTTCAGTTCAAAATTCTTTCCCATTTGACATCCTCAACTTGCTAAAATCAGTCTACCCACTTCAGCTGTTTGCATTGGGCAAGTCATCCAGGAGTCATCTGTAGCCTAAAGCACTGCCCAACAAATTAATATGGACAGTAAAAAATTCTGTAATTGTTGTCCTGGACTTTTAATGAGAAGTAATGTCTCTGTGCTGCCACAATTTACTGTGAAACCCTGGACAAGTAATTTAGTCTTCTCTTCGTAGACTCCAAAAGGCAACTAAAGAGTTTTTAAAAATAGACTTCCAGTCTGTCTGTGCCTTATTTCAGTAAATGGGATCACATTGTGTATCCACTCAAAGAGTTTTGTATGAGTGAACGAATGATCATTAAATACTCACATCCTGTGTTATTTGGGCCATCTATGTGCCTCAAAGAAACAAGGCAAATATATTCTCTAGAGCACTTAAAAAATACCAGGGCTCATAAGACAAACGAGTGCATGCTTTTTAAGGAAAAAAAAACAAATCTAGAGATACAGCTTTCACTCAAATAAACCAAGTTCTCACTGAACATCTTTGCTATCCCAAAACAATGTTACTTTTCCTCCTCAACTTTAAGTCACTAATGAGCCTGAGGTACACTATCATCACACAGAGATACTGCTGTTGTCCTATCACTTATCAACAATCTTCAGCAAGTCACCCAAAGATGCCAAAATACTAGAGCAATTTGCAGGAGCAGTTTATTACCACAGGAGTTGTAGAAGACACCCAATTTTCTATCAGCTGCCTCTCAAATGAAATAGAAATTGAATGGATGGGTTTGTACCTTTTCAAAGCACTGAAATATTCTTAGGCACCAAACCCCAAGTACTTATGGATGGCAGGTCTTACCTCTGCAGAAGACCCTTGTCGAACTGACTTCACCACAATTGCTTTGTTCTTTTCTTCTATGTCAAATCCATAGTCATCCTCTTCTGGTAAAATCTTAAAAAAAGCACAAGCTTCATAAATATGGAATGAGCTGAAAAGCTGAAGGATGGGGATGAGAAATTGGACTTTTCATTGCAAGCCATGATTGACAGAGACTTGTAGATCTTAAAGCTGAAAGGGACTATTAGGCCATTTGGTCTGATCTCCTATCTAACATAAGCCATAAAATTAATCTAGTTATTCCTGCATTGAGCTCTTACTGTACTAAAGCAGACTTCCCAGAGAGCTATCCAGTTACCATCTGCAGTCTGTAAGAAGTGAAAAATCTATTTCTGCCCTTGAGAGTTTGTTCCAATGGTTAATCAACTCTTCTATTAGAAGCTGCATTTGGTTTTAACTTCTAGGCCCTCACTCTTCATTAGATATTTCACTTTTAGATTATAGATTTCATCACTATTCAGTATTTTCCAGTGGTGAATGTCATGTGCTCACTTTGCACAAGACTTCGTAGTTCTTGCTCCTGAGAATCTGCTTCCTCTTATTTGCACTGAGGTTCATACAGACTCTGCTTATGAATATTTTTTAAAATTCTATTAGTCATGGCAAATACATTTTTTACTCATCCTGTTCTAGTGGTTTATTAACAATGAAATAAAGGCTTAAAAACTCAATTTCCTTTTTTAAAAAATAAAGCAAGCCTGGCCACTGGTAATGGACAAGTGGAAATTCTCCCAGATAAACATCTTGCATTTGAACAAACACTACACGTTTAAGAACCATCTGATAAGTTACAATTGAGTTAAAAAGAAAAATAAATCTATTATCTGGCATGCCACTGGGGAAAAAAATATTACTGAGAATTACTTCCTTGATTCCGATGATTCCTGCAGTTTTTAAAATACTGTCCTTCCTACTGAAATCAGTGCTATCAGCTTATAAGCTTTGTCATTTGCAGGAATTCACCTTAGAAAAAAACAAAACAAAACAAAACAGAAATAGACTCATTCTTTCTTTGTTATAAAGTAGAAATACCTTGCAATTCCACAGCTGAACACTACTCATCCCCCTCAGGAGTCCAAAGCAATTAACTAACTTGTCATCTACAAGAATTATTTCTGTGCCCCTGAAATCCAATAATTTTTTTGAATGTAAGGCAGGAGGTCTTTAATCTTGAAAGACATTCAGGTTACAAAGTGAGACCATATAAGAAATAAGCATGTTTAATCAAAACATAATCAGAACATATGCTATGCAAAGAATGGGCTATTCCACCCATAACATGCAGAAGCAAGAACTCTCAGACCAGACTCCTGGGGACATCAGCAGAAGAGGCAGCACAGGCAGATCAACCACCATTTCCTCAACTAGGGTCCAGGATGCACATCCTCCTCCCAGAGCCTTCCCTGCAGCTCTCCAATTGGACACACTTGAACAGTCTGACCTGATTAAGAATTTCGTAAGGAGCAGTAACTTATCAGATGATGTCAAGTCTGAATGCTTCACAGAACTGGTGAGGTTCTGTGGCCCTCAGCAGCATTTGTTTTTGACATCTGTTTTTCTGCCATCTCACCTCCCAGGTTGTTCAGTCTCCCCAGCCTTCCAAAACTGCACAGCTCTGGGGCACTAAGCAAAATTTGAAGAAATAAAATTTCTTTCCAATGAGAAGTTCCAGAATCTAAGCCAGCCTCACTGCTATTATCTTTAAAGGTGTGTTTCACTGCAATAGCAAAATAGGCTCAATATATACAAAATTACTGCTTCAGTTTTTTCTGGTGAGTTTCAAAATTAAGCACTGAAAAGGAACTGTTCATTCTGAGCAGTGAAAGATTTACAGCCTAAAGGATGTTTTTCACTTCAGAGTTCACTGTAATTTTTAGTATCCAAATCCACTCAAAACCCTTATCTGTCCACCTACACCTGGATGATGGGATGCCTCCTGACTTGCCAGCCTATCTCCTCGGGAAATCAGAAATCCCTAGAGGATAGGTTCTTATTAGTGACTCTCTTCCCAGGGGTGTTTTTAATCAATGCTTTGAATTCTCAAGCTACAATAGACTCTGATATACTAATGTAATGCAGAACAAAGGGAAATCTTGTTGTTACACTCTGCTGAAATTTTGCAGGTCCTTTTATATTAGCATAACACACAACAAAAATTATTCTTGGATGATTAAAGATGGAAAAGATTTTTATTAAGGACCAAATATGGCTTTGAGTAATGCAAATGATTATTATTCATCATTAGAATAGGAGAAATGTGTTCTGTAAGAATTTTTAAGTGAATGCTATATATATTGGATTAGCTGGAAATGGAATATGGAAAAGAATATAGCTGGAACATGGAAATGGAAAACACATGAAGTCAAATGATAATATTAGTTATTATCTAAAAACCTGGTATCTAAAGTGCTGAATTAGAAGGATATTTTTTGTTTTCAAAGCTGATTCCAAATGTCTGTGGGTAGAGGAGATTTAGCATCCTAATTTTCAGAATATAAACTGAGGACTGGAGTGACTTAAGGTCTTGCTCAGGCCACACAGTGAGTTCATGTGAAACATTAAATTAACATCCAGGTAGCCCTGACATCTGTGATCAAACCATCAGCTTTCATCTAATATGCTCCAGTACTCAGGCCCCTGCAGGAGCTGAATCCCAGGACATGACACAGTCCTGGCTGTGAACTGCAGTGGGACACAGCAACTGCGCTCTGCTGCAACACACTATTGAGAGTATGAAATATGGGAAACCCTGAAGGGACATAGGGGACATCACAGGTCTGGAAAGCTGATGAGGTTTAGACTTGCAGTCCAGATCTCCAATCCAGCTGAGAATGCTACATAAACCATACACAGGCATCACCTTCAGAAATCACTGGAAATGCTTTTCTTTTGAGATCAGCTAAAGGATCCACGAGAGCCTCCCAAGGACTCTGTCCTTGTCTGATGCTCAGCTCCAAGCTACCAGCTCCAATTAGTGTTGGGGTTGGCTTGGGCTGACAAGTGGAGATGCTGGTCACAAGTTAACTGCACACTGCAGTACCAAGTCACAATGCTTGGAGTCAATCCAAAATCCAAATTCTCTTCAGTCATGCAAAGAATGTTGTATATTTTTCCAGTTTGTCAAGATTTATGTCCTTCAATGAGAGATAATTGTGCAAATAAATTAGTATTAATTGTTGTTTGAAGTGGTATTTTTCAGACTGAAAGCACTTTTCTCCTTGGCATTTATAATTATTTATTTGCCAAAGCTTCTGTTGTTTCCTGTTTTCAGGGGCAAGCTTTCCTGTGACAGAGCAAACTTAGATGAAGGGGGTGAGGGAATCTCTCCATTAAACAGCTAGGACTTCATGGCAGTAGAAAAGCATGTTTCAAAAGCCAGTACTGAGGAAATTCCATTAAACTTCCTACAGTGGGATCAGGAGATGGGAAGGACCAATGCCCTGTCATGAGTGTAAAGAGGCAAGTAGTGATGTTCCACAGACAGCAAAGCCTCAGGATTCCAGCTGCTCTAATTGCTAAATACAGAATAACACAGAGGTCAGGCACTTTTTGTGTGTGGATAAGTGTAATGCATTTACTGTGCTGGTATTTGTGGGATCTTCTTTACAAATATTTAGGGGACTGCTAGTTTATTTGTGAAAAAGAGGGCAAGTCATAACTTCAGCATGACTACTACTCATTTGACAAAAATCTGTGCCCTCTAACAGGAGATTTCTTATTCAGCATGGAATTTCAGACTGTTTACTTTTGGAGACTGTATTTGTGACAGAGGCTGGCTGAGACACTTCAGAACTACAAGAATAGTAATATTAAAATTATTCCTGATGCAAATATTTCAATTACCAAATTATGGAGTGACTAGAAGGACAAGTTAGGGATTCCAATTAATCACTAGTAAATAGTCCATGGGCAAGGTTTGATTGCTTGTTCTGTCTCTTTAGTGAATAACTAATTAATTATTATTAACAGAAAACAGAATCAAAGAACTTTCAATATCCCTGATTTCACAGCTAAAATATTACTACTGTGAGTTTTAGCATTTTAGCAGAAGTACCTTGAACTGACAGAAAAAAGCAGAAGAGCCATTCTGGTCATTCTGTTTCCTCAAACTGTGTTGTCTTGATAAGGTGGAAAATTAAAATACCTAAACAATGATAGTTCCCACAACTTACATGAAACTGATCTGTAAGTGCTTTGCAAATCAGTTAGAAAACCCTCACAAAGCCCATCACCTTTTAGCTGCTTCCCTTTATCCAACAGCTCTCCATGAGGATAATCATATTAACCTGACACTCCAGTCTCTGGCACTGGTTGCATAGAGGAATAATTCTGAGGGACCATGGGGCTTTAAATATTACTTCTGGCCATTCAGACAAACACAGATTGGTCTCCTGGGAGACAAGACAACAGTGAGACAATTAAGTTTGTGTGAATGGCAGGAAAAATTTTCTCATATAAAGGACCTCTGGATCTTTTCCAGCAATTCTGCTTTTGTAGTTTCTGACTACAAGTTTTTATCCTCCTCCTGCATTCTGTCAGTGGTCAAAGGGAGAAGAAGATGGACTTGGAGCCACTGGCAGTAAAGAAGGATCTCAGAACAAAGAGTTTGCACCAGTCTGACACCTGTGTCCAAACAGCACCAGAATCACTCCAGTGCAGTCAGGACTGTGATGGCATTTAGTGAGGTGGGAACCTGGACAGAACAGTAACATCACAAAAGCATGAACATAAAGAAGAGTAAAGTGATTTCACTTAAAGTAAAGTTTGTACTTGATGCAATAACGCAGGAAATATTCATGTCATTTAGACAATGATGTCCTGAGGTATCTGTGCTCTTATCAGAGGTGTAACTTGCACCTGAATTGACCTCCCATACATGGGATTTTAAACTGTATTTAAACTTAAACTGTGATTACACTCGATGGCAGACCTCTCCCAAGATAGCAGTGCTCATGACTTTCTCCTTTACTACCCCTCAGGCATGCTGAAACAACATCTCCAGCTCCAGACTTTCTCAAGGGATTCATGGGAACAGGAAGGGGTTGGGCTGTGAGCTGGATGAAACAGTCATAGCTCTGAGTCTCCTCTTTTCTTGAGACCTATCAGAAATAGGCAGGAACTTACTTACATTTGCACATTTGTGTGTGTGTGAGCTGAGAATCCAAAGCTCCCAGGCAGTGCATGATGGTTCCGTGCTAGAGAATGGACCCTGCAACTTAGAGCCTTCCCCTGCTACTGGAATAAGCAACATGATCTGCCCAGCTAGAAGAGTCTGAGCTACAGAAGTTGGAGATCTACAGCAAAGTAGCTCAAGAATTAGTATTCATGCAGTGAAGAACAGTCTAGCTACAGGTGCAATTCCCCAGTTCAATTCTGCTCTATTATAATCTTCCTTTTCATCCTTCTCTACTATAAAACAATACCAGTTTCACAGAAACAGCAAGGTTTACATTAACATTTTTTTCTTACCAGAAGACACTTTCCCAGGATGTTTTCCACAAGCTTGAAGTCATTACGTAATTGTTTGCTCTTGGAACTGGTGCCTTCCATCTCCTCATCAGCGTAAAAGCGGAAATATAAGGATTCATCCTTAAATTCACTTTTCTCCAGCACTGGAAACAATATATATAAAATACATACATGCAAGTACACACAGGGGGAAAAAAAAAAAAAAGAGAGACGCAAAAAAGAAAGTTAAAGGAAATCCCAAATTTTTCTCCATCTTTACAGAACAAAGACCAGATGCATCCCTATCAGTCAGCTATTGAGCCTTAGCTTTTTAAGCTGCTAATGTATTTTAAGGATGTACTTTTCTTCACAGTGCATAGTAGCTCATGGTAAGATGTTTGACCTCCCTGGCATGTAGAATGGTTATAAAATGCACAAGATCCCCTTAGAATAAAGATGCTACTCAATACCTTATTCTCTTTTCTCATGTCAAAATTAACATGGTAAAACTCTAACAGGAAGTTGGCAGTTTGGCACTTCAGATTTGGAAGCTTCAGAGATCCAGCACTGAGGATTGTGCTTGTTGTCCAAGGGGCAAGAACTAGACAATTCTACTTTGTACCTGACATTTCTTGGTGATATTTCAGGACAGTATTTGGCTTGTGCATTGGTCTGATAGCTCTGAAAGAGATGCAGTGAAAAAACATGCCCGTTCTAGCTTGTCTCATCGTAACTGTTAGCAAGGGGATTCACCTGGGAGGGTACCAGGCTTGGACATTTGGTGTGGGATTTTTAGAAGGACCTGCTGGGATGCCTGCAATTGTATACATGTCAGCATGTATGGCACAGCCTACAAGAAAAGGGATTTTCAGAGAGTCAGCTAATTTGACTGAAGTAAGAGCTCCTTTAATTGGCTGTGGGAAGCAATATTGATGCATTACCATGATGCATGAAGCCGTTATTGCAGAGTCCAACACCCAGCGCGACAGCTTCCTCCCGAGTCTGACAGTCTCCCTGGAAACAAGAGGATAAATATCACATCTCGCATCACTTTCTTAAGCTAAATTATTTTCCCTCCCCACTGCATGGCTTGTGGCTCTGAAATGAGCAGGATGCTCTTTGTAGGGAACAATAGCAAGAAATTAAAATAGCTACCCCATTGCCCAAATCCCATTCATTCCTATATATAGTGTCTCTTGCCTCCTGCAGGAACTAGGAGGACAAAGACCAGGATTCTGGAAAGTAGCTGTTTAACCCAAGAAGGGACAGAGTTTTACCTCAATGTAAAGACTTTTTATTTGCAAACAGAGTTGGACTTCAGGACCCATTAGGCACAGACAATAAAACTAATTCTTAGAGAGTAAAGTTGAGAGATCTTATCTCTATTCAACCAAAAGCAGAAAAACCTGAGTAAACTCAGTGTATGTGAGATCCACAGGCCAGACTAGTTCAAGCTGCAGTGGCTTTCTTTTCTTACACAGCAAAGTTGCAAACAAAGGCTTCAGTTTCTCATTAGGTGAAGCCCTGAGTGCAGTATTTCGAAACAGGTGCCACACGTGACTTGCACATTTACAAACTTACTTGAAACAGCACTATGCTTTACATCTACAATTCAGTTAAATACAAGGAAAGCCTCATTTTCTCTACCTATCTGCTAATTTGCATCCACAAGTGAAGACTTTGCAACCTTCCCGGATGTACTTCTTAGACAGAGAAGCAAGTCCTAAATAGTGCTGGTAAAAATCAGCAGGCACTACTGGTCTTCCCAGATGAAAAACATTGTTAACACTGGTCACTTGATGGAAGATGACCTGCTTACCAGACCCTAGATGGGCTCGGGAGAACCTGGGATCTCCCTGAGAGCAGCTGGTTAGCTCACTCCAGCCCAGAGAGGACCTGCTGCCTTGGTAGAGGAGCAATTTCAGCCTATTACTTTCAGTCCTACTAAATTAGAAGCTGTATCCTACACTAGTATTACAGCTTTTTTCCCCTCCATCTCAAAAACTAGATATCCTGAAGCTCTAGCACCAACTGCCGAGTAAAATACTGTTTTTTAACCAAACCATTATGCAGACCAAGAGGTCTCTGATCTTGTCAGCAGATTATGTAATCACTCAAGGAAAGCCAAGAAAAGGGCTTTTATAAACCTGAATTTTAACTTTTACTCTAAACTAATTTCAAGTCTTCTTAAGTCTTTGCTCATTTTCAACATCCTCTCGTGACAAGTCTCAACACTCACTTTGTATTACTTTATGGGATAAACTGGTAGTTTATTTTACAGAGCCTGGGACTTAAAAATCTAATTTACTCTTTCAACTGTAAATAAACTGGAGGAGAAATGCCTTCTAATGTTACTCTCAACCTTTAGTAATCTACTTTTGTTTTAGCAACAAAATCTTTGTGTAGGAAGGCTCTAAGCCAGACTTGGCTAACCCTGATGGTCTCAAAATATTCCCCCAGCAAAACAGCATTCTCTAGTTAAAAAATCTAACTTAAAATAAATCATTGCAGCTCACCTGTAAGTATTTCTAAATGTTATGTAGCAATTTGTCCAAATACAATGAAAGCAGAAGTAAAAATCTTAAGAAAGAAGAGCCACTTAGAATCAACAATCTTGATGCAATGTGCCTCAACTTTTTTATGCAGAAATTCAATGCAAAACTAGATTCACAAGTTAATTTATGTTTATTCAAATAGAATCACGGAATTTGAGTTAGCAGAATTATAGAAACAGCTTACACTCAGTACCATAGTGAAAAATCATGTCCAGAGCGTAGTAATATTGTTGTTGTTGTTATTATTATTATTATTATTATTATTATTATTATTATTATTATTATTATTATTATTATTATTATTATTATTATTATTATTATTTCTGCTGCTACCATTACTATTATTGTTGTCTAGTTCTGGTAATGCTACCATGTTTAAAGCCCTAATCATAGTCTGTGGCTGACTGCTTGGAGATGCACCAGCCTGGCAATTAAGATGGTCTCTGACCTAGATTGTTTACAACCCACACATAGGAGAAAAGAAAGCAGATGAACACAGATAATTTAAAAAGAGCAACAAAACCACTTTTACATATTTTGCTGATATCATGGAAGAGTTTTAAGATTATGAAGTGCTCCTTTCAAGTGGGAAGGAAGCCTAAGGTAATGCAACGCACAGGGGTGCAATATATGCTGGAATACAAAGAAGGAATGGAAGGAAAAGAAATAGAAATAGTAGAAAGTGACAAGGAAAAAAAGAGATAAGAGATCCACTGGAACAAAAGACCTAAAGAATCTTACCAGCAGGTTTCTACTTTACATTTGTCCCTTTTGTTACATTCTACCTTTCATAAAATTGCCATTTAAAGTTTCTTAGACTTAGTCCCAGGCTCTGAGTGTACACAATACATAGGGGATAGTAACATACATCACATAACTGTTCAAATGTACACGAGATTAAACCTCACTGAGGACCAAATTTATCTCTTGTCAGAACAGCCAACAATTTCCAGGTAGGAGGACAGGAGTACAAAATAAAGTCAACACTGTTTCTTTGATTATAAAAAGTTTTACTCTTTTGCTCTGTTCAGTCTTATGAATATTTGTTAAGGTCAAGGAATTAAAAAAACAAAACAAAACTCCCACTGGCATTTATAGTCAAAACTGCAACCAGAAAGGAGAAAGATTATCCTTCAAGACAGTCATCCTTATGCCACTAATTATAACAGAAACAAGTCTTCCCTTTTTTGATGCACTATTTCTAAACAAAAATCATAATGCAAATTGATTATCAGAAACAGAAATAAACATATCCCAGCTTTTTGTGTAACAGGTAGTTATCAGAGAAGACACCATCACCAAGTTTTTCAAAAACAGATGCCTAAAGCTAAACTGAAAGGTAGATATTTGAGCAGTTAAATAAATGCACTACTCTGCAAAAAAGCTGAGTATTCATTAGCTCCCACTGAAAGCTGTTGTTAGCTAACATGGCCAAAGCAGGAATGGTTGCTAGAAAACAGTTCAATGTAGTGTTAAACTCCTAGAGAACACCCACGAATAGCACTATTTGTAAGGATCTGTGAGCAAAGACTGATTTAGCCACAGAGAAATGAAGTAATCTAAGTCATAGACAAGTGGTTTAAATCTTTAACAATATTGCCCTTAACTAAGCACAGAAGAACTTCCCTCATGTTTGCATCTGTCTACATGTACATGTGCACATATGTACACAGCATAAATTACAGAGACTTCTGTATCTCCATATCTGGCTTTAGTACATTCTGGTTCAATCTTAATGCGAAGTTCAGTAACCAGGAGAACTAACAGCCAGATTAACCTACCAGAATTAAGAAAAATGGGGAAGGAAATGAGCTGCCTTTTCCAGACCAAGAACTGATGTTTTAACTTGCTGAGTCTTTCTACTGCCTACAGCTGTATGACTGGCTATTATTTGGCTGCATTAGCCTGATTACATCTCTTCTCTTTGGCCAAAGCAGAGGTTTTTTCCCCTCTCAGCTTTCCATGAATAAGACCCCCATTAAATAACATGTAACTGATATGACAACCTTAGTACTAACATCCTCCCTCTCCTCTATGCACTTAACAGGGAAAACAAGGGACTACTCCATTCTCATCCAGTTATTGGGCACAAAACAACCTTAAATCATATCAATCTTATTAAAGTAGGAGGATGTCAAATGCAATTGCAGGAAACATTTCTGAAGGACAACATCCCTGGTTGTCAGAGCCTGATTCTCATTCAAGCTAGCCTCCCTTGATGTCATTTTGGCAGTACAGGACTTAATGCAGCTGTGAATCATTTAAGGCAAAAGCAGAACATGTATTTGACTCTGTGATGGTGAGCTGTGGTGGTTAAGACACAGACTCCAAGGTGAGAAGCAATGGAATAGTTTATTATGAGAAAATGCTCCCTTATATACTTTTACAGTGGGAACTGAGAATAAGCAACCAGGGTACACAGAGTGTAAACAGGACTCACACCTGCTCCTTGGCACATACACAGACCTTGGGTTCCCAGGATGCAGCCAATCATACACCAAGCATGTGAAAAACAGTGTTCTGATTTTTGTCAACATTCACAGCCCTGGCCCTTAGCTGGTCTCATATTGTTTTGTCTACTTCTTTACAGATACAGGAGGCCCCTTTTCCCATGGCTATTCTCCACAATGAGCCACATGGCACACTCCCCCTTTAGATTGCTTTAGACCATCAAATTTAATTCCCCAAGCTACAGGCTCCTCTCTGTAATTACAAGGTAAATGTGGGGCAACTACAGTTTCCAAAGATAATGGTGTAGTTGTTGGTGTAAAGCTCTAGATTAATTTTTCAATAAAATTGTACCACATCTATATGAGATTTAATGAGATCAACATTGCTACACATGTGTTCAGAAAATCACAACAAATAGAAAAGATCCCTGTGAACAGCCAGTTCTCCACTTCTAGGGCTAACAAAGGGCTTTCTTCCTCTTTATGCTGACAAACAGTAAGTTGTCATCATATGAGCAACACCAGAAAGCAAAAGATTTTAAATTCAGAGCATCACAAAATATTTAATTACATTCTCTAGAAAAATCTGTTTTATTTACTTCTAAATGGAGCTGAAAAATTAAGCTGCTTGTTAAAAATAGCACTCGTAAAATATTCTTACCTGTGCAATAAGCCAATCCACAAGTTTGCTTGCAGGGATCACTGATTTGTAGGTCTTTAGGTGGTAGTCACGGTCTCTAATTAAGAAAGAATTCAGGGAAAATCAGGACAAAAAGATAAACATTTATTTCACACTCCAAACGTGTGTATATTCTTGTGACCTACTATTAGGAAGTTGAGGAAAGAATAAAAATTATATATGGAAAAAACAAAAGCCAGACTCCCAGCCATAAATAAGACAAAGAACAGGAACCAGATCACTTTCTTCTCTGGAAGGAATGACTAGCTTTTAAATTCTACTAACAGCCTGAATTAGGAAGATATTTCTGATCAATACAGAGCAGTGTTATTTCAAATTTCTCTAGATGTTGCTTCAAACCATCTCCAGAGAGCTCCTGTTCCTGCCAGAGGCAACCAGGACATTTTCTTCACAAATGTACAGAGCTGCTGCTTTAACACTCAGGTTAGAATATTGCCACCATCAGTTCTGCTGAGAACCACATTCTTCTGACTGGAAGTCATCTTGTAGTTTCCATCCTAAATCCGTTCATGTCCAGTTTTCATTTATTGACTCAGTGCCTGGCCCAGCTATAAGCTTCAGTAGCTCTTCTCTAGTGTTGACTCATCAATGTACCCATAGACACATTCCCTCTGGGACCTCTCAGGCTCACTGAGTTAAGAAACTTTTAGCCTACTCAGTCAAGAGAGGTTTTCCTGATTCTGTTCAGATTTTACTTTCTTGGCAAAGTATCACAGAGTTGCCAGATACAAATAGAGAACACAATGTTCTTTTATGGCATTAGATAATTTCAGCCATTGTAAGTAAAAAAAGTGTTGTAGTTAGCTCTTGTAACACAACTTGCACCATCTCACACACAGCCCTTGTAGAGAGCAGCACTGTTCCTGAAATGAGGAAAACAAACCCTATTGTAACTTCCTGCATTTAGCAGTTTTCTTCCATGCCTCTTCTCAGAGCCATGAAGATAATTGAAGTTTTTATTCTTTCATAAACTACTTAGAAAGAATTCTGATACAAATATGAGAAGACTATGTGGCTCAGGACATCGGGCTCTGTCACCTTTCACCTCCAGGTCACTGGATTTGATCCAGCTCATGAGAGAAGAAAAGCTCTTTCCATTCTAAGGCTGTTTACTGGCCCGTGTGAAATAAGTTTGGTGGTCTTGATCCAGTTCCTAGTTCCACATCACAAAAGCCTTTACCACAATTAATTTGCATTAATTGGCTCCCTCTTCTTGAGAGCCTCAGTAGAGAGGCCAAATGCTGAATGGCTATGAAGAATTAATTCCTCTCTCACCCTTGGAGGTGGTCCTTGTATTTCAAGCTTGAGGGCCATGACTGTGGAAGGAAACTTTCACAGCAACTGTGACTGTTTTACAGTCCGGATGTGTCGATATGGCAGCTCAAGAGAAGACTTTATTCTTTGGTTCTGTCAGATCAGTCTCCTCCATTAGCACCCCAGCATTTGATATTTCCTTTTTTCTAAAATTAAACCACCATCTAAAATCCATCCTACTCGTGTTTTCCTTTTACTCATCATCTACAGATACAAATATGTTGTGACTGGCTTTTGCAAATAAATGCAGCAGAAAGGTGTGTTTGCAGAATGCAGGGTGTGAGAAATTAGAAAGGGAAGCAGGAATTTCAGAGCTTGGGACAAAAAAAAAACAACCCAACAAACCAAACATGACAGTATTTCCAGAGATGTGTTCTCAGAACAAAAGCTTTCCTCATAGTGCTTACATGCATTTTTTTGCCTTGTCTTCCAGTAATATGCTAAACCCAGCACAAAAACTGTGGGAGTTTGCCTGGCAGTTTTTCCCTCTCACACTGTTATCTTGAGAAAATGTGCTTTAGAAATGTCAGAACAATAAAGCACAGCATTAAAATATTGAGTACTAATGAGTAGGGGTTTCCAGATTGTGCGAAGCAACTCCCGACATTTTCACACAGATGCTGACACAGAGCTGGAGTTTTGAACAAGCTGGCACCCGGATCTTGGTCCAGGGCCCAGTCTTTCACTGCTTGTATTTAAATGCTTGTCAGGATGAATATTTCAATATTAGCTCACTGAATTTTCCCCCCACTTCAATCTAACATGAACCAGAGTCGAACACAAATCATAGAATGTCATCCAGAACCATGAGCTGCAGGTGAATAGTCAAATATAGATGTGGGAACCACTGAAATTTTGGCAAAACCTTGCTGCTGCTGCACAGAAACTAGAGAAATAGATTGTTCTTCACCGGGTCTAGCCCATCTACACACTGAAGTATTGTCTATCACATATGTAAGTGTGAGCAAGCTCTCCCACCCTCACAGCTTCCCAGAAGTAGATCACAGACATATTCAGAACGTTCTTCTACATCCTAAGATTTTTCAAAATGTTTTACTTTTTATGTATCATCCCCCAAAGCAGCATGCTTTGTTTCCAATGGGACATATAATTTTATTCTCAAAGTAGATCAATGTCAGAGTTTAAATAAATCAAATTAAAAAGGCAAAGGCTACACGGAAACTCCCAAGTTTCCAGGGAAGACAACTAAGCGAAATTATGTTCCAAGGCTGTCAACAAAATAATTGAATTTTTAACTTTGTGATTCCTCTAGATCCTCTTGGCACATCCACCTGCTACACCAAGCAGTTTTGCTGACTTTCTAGAAGTAAGGTTTCACCAGAAAAGCAGGCCTCATCAATCTTGTTAGCATGATCACAGGGATCAGCAGTCTGAAGATGCCAGATAAAGCAGTGGTCTAAAGGCAGAGCAGAAAGCCATAGGCTTTGCACAACTACCTTGGCTAAAAATTAGCTCCTCCAGGCTAACATGAGGCTTGTCAGAGGCAAAAAGACATAAGAAGACATGAGAGGATGACAGCCTAGTAGAGTTAGTTTTCTAGCAGGGAGATAAATGGAAAAGAGAGTAGGAAAGAGAATGGCAGGAAGGAGAGCCTGAACATGCTGAGAAAGTGAAATTTATCCAGAAGGATCCTAAAACTTCAGAAAGTCTGCTCTTTTTCAGTGGTCATACACAGATTAGATTCATGCTGTCACTAACACAAGATTAATCCTATTAGAAGATTCTCCAGCTGTGATTTTATTACAAAAAAAAAAAGCACATTGATAAAACAGCACAAGCTAGGCCTACAGGTAGTTATTTTGTCCTTGTTGATTCCCTAGAACATAGGACTACACCCCCTTCAGTTTGTGAGTACCCTAAAGTCGGTGACATTTTTTCAGCTTCACTTACCATTATTTCTACTCTGCATGTGAATTGCTGTCTTAAGGGGTGAAATATGTAAGTGCAAACACACACATGCATATGTACATATATAACCGTGTTGCTTACAAAGGGCTGCATCACGCTTCTCTGCTCTCTTCATACCCTTTAGGCTAACTGAAATCTGTACTATTGTAGAACAGCTATTCTGGGGAAAAAAGATCTAATTAGGTAAATTTATGACTGATGAACTCTATCTTTGCTGCACCTTTTAGAATGACAATGACATCTCTCAGTGAAACATCTGTTGTACAATTCAGGAACAAGAGGTTAGTTTTGTTGAATCTGGGAGTCCCACCATGCCCACCAGAGGTTTTTTTGCTTCCTCATCAGTTTTTTGTAGGTAAAAAATAAGGTTCTCCTAAATTAAAATTATTAATTTTCCACCATAAACACCTAAACAGAACACCCACATAGCTCAAGGTGGTTTTCATGACAGGCCAGAAATGTTACCCTGATGTCACAGTAAAGCAACAACATCTGAAATTAGAGCTTCAAGTTTTATTCCACTTCAGATTGTTTTTTGCTTAGGGTAGCTTGAATGAAAGGATCCAAGCATCACACAGGAATCTGTCTACATCACTTTAGCATCTGTTTAAGTTTTCTACAACCCAAATAATACAGCAACTAAAATCTCACTGTACAATCTGTCCTGAACCAGTAGTCACTTATTAATCAACTCATAGAAAATGCCAGTATAAACAAATAACTTGTGTCATGCTAACAACTCGCATCAACTGATGGAGGAAGCAAATGTCAGGAAGACTGTAACACTAGCCTTTCACTCTGCAAGAACCCAGTTCCAAAATCCTCCAGCAGAAGTAGAACTATAGTTCTAAACTGTGGAGACAGAAAGGTAGTAAAAGAACCAAGAAAGGGCAGAAAATGCCCGTATGTAAGAAGATAGAAGATGGATGACAGGTTGCTACTGAAATCTTTTTAGCAAAGCCAGGTAATACATGCAAAGGAATCATGAAGATGAACTTACTTTACCACTGGAGTATACAGGCAGTGTAGTCGGCAGTACAGCCTCACACCCTGAAGAAGGAAAGGTGGATGGTATTATCAGTTTTTCCTCTTCCAAGAAACACTAACTATCTAAAGCTAGCAAAACTTGGACACTGATATCTCTACTCAGCTGGAGTTATCTATTGATTAACTGTTTTTCAAAACAGTTCCCTTATCCTTTCTGTCAAACATTCATTCTTCTTTCCCTGCCTCCAGAAGCTGAAAAATCTCTTCTTTTATCTGTAATCACCTCTATTCCAACATTTTCTCCATGAAAACTTTACCACAATTAACCCATGAACTGATGTCCGTAAGAAGAAATTCAATTTATTAGAAGGTATATGGGCAGATACAGGATCCACTGAAATATTTTGACATACAATTATCTGGAACAGCAGTAAATATTGATCTCCTCTATCTCCCTGAATCATAATGCCCAGATTTCGAGCAGACATGCTATATTGTGTCCTGCTGTTCTCTTTTAAGACCTCTTGTGTCTATATTAGGATTGTAATCAGCAGTGTCAACTGTACTGTTATTTATTGCTAAGCTCTGCTTTCTTTCCCTAGAGTGAATGTCTCCTATGGCATTAGGATGGATAGCTTAATATAACAAAGATAAAAACAGCATTAGGGATCTTCTGTGCCACAGGACAACAACATTCAGAAGAAGAGCAAACTCTTTTTAAGTAAATCACAAGGTTCCAATGAAGAATGATAATGCAAACCTTGGACATGATGTCTTCCAGTTCACTTCTTGGCTTGTAGGTTCCATCATCATAGCGAAATCTGTACATCACCTGCTCGTTCTTAAACTGGTGCTTATCTGAAACTAAAACACCAGTATGACAATTAGTCTTTTCTACCCTATCATGTTGATTCCCTAAAATAGCCAAAATTAAAGCAGATAGAGAGGAAATTGAGTGATAATACACATAGAGCTCAGCACTTAGCAATCTCCTACGGTTCTCAGACAGGCTGAGAGATCAGCAGTTTTCACCTGACAGTAACGTTATGCCAAGTGAAAACAAGATAAAAGATATTGCCTAACACAGAATAGGGGAAAGGCTCCATTATGGTGCTTAAGTTTTAAGTTCTTGAGACAGTAGGAGACACATAATGGGATACTTTAATATCTAATGATTTATCAAAATCTCAAGGAATATTTCCTTAAGTAAATGAAGAGTTGCAAGTATCTTCCAATGTCTAGTAACAACTGTTCTTGGACACACTAACATCAGGAACTCTCACTAAAGGTAACATTAAAACCAAACCAGATGCATGGTACTCAGATCATTTGAATAAGGGACCAGTAAATGTAACAGCACAATGTTCTTTGAGCTGTAAGTTTGTGTTTAGAGAAAAGGACACTGTTGAAAGTGTCAAAGTATGAAGTTGAGGCAAGAGCTTTTTGTACCAACAGTGCAAGTATACACATATAGAACACAGGCAAGTACCTGTGTGAGTGCAAAAGACCATTCTCCATCCAAAGGGGAATCCCTACACATTAGAGCCAGAGTGTTTCAGTTCTCCAAAGCCACAAGGGCCAAGTACTCAAAAACATTCAGAGCTGTTGAGCTCATGCTCAAAGCCCTTCAAAGTCTGAATGCAGCCGGAAGTACACCTTGGTACCTGCTGGTGGAAGTAGATGTACATGAAGGATTATGGTACTGATCATATTAGATTTCTCTATATGTTAATTAAAAGAAGATAACATGTAAATTCTTAACAGTGTTATTGTCACCTGCAAGACAAGTTTGTGGTGCCGAGTTACCAAGATTAATGCAAGACTAGCCTAATTAAATGGCTCCCCTATTTAAACTGGTTGCCAAGAGATTGTATGGAAATGTAGACCACTGGTGACTTAAGACCTATATACCTTACTCCTTTAATGTGCATTTTGCAGCTAAACTCACCTGACAGTTGAGATTGGGGCATTTGCTGTTTAGCTAAAATATGACTGTGTTCTTTTGTCTGCATACGGTAATATGAAAATAACAGGCAACAGCAGGACAAATCTGGGTTTAAAGGATGTAATCTGGAGAAAGATCTTATTTTAGTAGAAACAAGGATAGCACAGAAAATTTTCAAACAAGCATCTTGTGCTACTTTGGTCATGCAACACTTTGTATGCATTATCCTACTCTTCTGAAATACCCCTTCCATGACAACACTTCAGGGCCTTCTGCTGGGTGTGAAGAAGAAATACAGTGCATCACTGCTTGAAAGTCAGACATTCTTGCCAAATTAACTGGAAAGAGCAAATCCCACAACAAACCCTCCAGCATCTCTCTTCTTTATCATAAGCACTCTCATCAGAAAGCGTGAGCCATCACCTGGAGTCCCTCACTCTATTTGTACCTGTGCCCTGCTTTAAAAGAGCACTGCTCAACTACCCTCTGTTTGCTCATGTCTCACATGGAGAGCTGTATTTATTGAGCTCTACAGATTTTCAAACACACAAAGTACAAAAGAATGTACATCTGATATAATCCACCACAAAGATGTTGCAGAGAAATCAAACAACTGCAGGCATAAACACCTTCAAGATAGCAAAGTCATCTTTTCATGATATAAATTTGCCCACTTGTTAATCCCAAAAGTTACTAAACATTTTGAGGAGTTGATGGGTATGGTACAGTAAAGTATCTGAATACCATGTGAAAAGCTGGACTCAGTTTTCCACCCTCATTTCCAGGGCATCACTGAATTCTGACATCTCTTTATGGCATGGAACACTCACCATGATGAATAATTCCATTTTCCAATAGTGCCTGTCCCAGGTTGACCCCTTCCTCTGGTTTGCTTATCTCTCCAATCTCTGTGAGCCATGATACAAACTCACTGCAGGGGGAAGCAGAACAGAAACAATTAGCCTTTGCACTCTGAATATAAGTAGATAGATGCCTCTGCAAGTCATCAGCCAACCACAGCAGATTCCCTCCTTGAAGCAAGTATGAAAACTGTTGAAAGTGATGACACCTTTACTAGGTGGCTTGGTTTCCTACATTTCTGGAGGAAATGTTCTGCAGAAGATCTAGATCTCCTGTCTGTGACTTCTCACCATTCCCAGTAGCTCATCATAATTAGCATCCACTCAAAAGGAAACACCAGCTACCTGGATTTATAAAGATGCTGCAAATCCTAACTTTATTGAGCCATCCAGAAATCCAAGGGGGAAAAGGAAAACAAGATTAACTGATGACCTTAACAACAGTAAGTTGGACGGCAGAGAAAACAGCTACTTCTACCCAAGCTATGGCTCTTCATCCTGCCAAGCAGTGTTTGTGATCTTAGTTTCACATGCTCACCTTTCTTCACTGGGTCTGATTTCTGCCTGCTGACCCCCTACCTCCCCTCCAGTGGTGTAACTACACTGGCTTTCATGAAATCACAGCAATACTTAGGACAGAAGAGTCAACCTACTGAATTCAAGCACAGAGCAGTAAGGGAGAGCACAAGACCCATTGACAGGTTAATTTCAGGTCATTTACTGGAGTTGGTGCCTGGCAGATACATAAATGGTGATTCTAATTTATAGACAAAAGTGCTAAGTCTGTCTGCTCATGCAGCACAAAACAAAACCTCTCTCTGGTGAGGGGCAGAACTGCACACATGGGCAGAATAAAGGCCAAAAATTGATAGATATGTAGGATGTTACTCAGAAACAGTAAGTACAGAAAAACAGACATTGCAAGCCTGATGAATATAGCACTGCCAAAGCCCTGGGGGGCTGAGTCAGTTGCCAGGTTAATTAGTGATTATACTAGAAATGTGTTAAATTCATAGATAACAACAAAAGGAATAAATGAAAGTAGAGCAACATACAGGCAATCTGAGTTCAATAAACTATCTGGGTGCTTGCCAATGTGCAGAGGGTTGCTGCTTATCAAAACCAGCATCCATGCCTCCACTTGTGGGCTCTAAATGAAATATTTTTAGTCTCTTCATGTTTATCAGAGCTGACTCATCTAAGCTGTAGGTAGCATCTACATTCTGCCTTTAGTACAACAACAACTTAGATACTGAAAACTCTGGTTTGCTGAGGGCCTACTCTGTAATTGCTATAGTGTAGAACAAGCAGCAGCATCTATCCAACTCTGCCAGGGGAGTCCCATGGAAAGCAGCAGAATTCTGTGAAAGTCCTAAAGCCAGAGCACTGTGGTGATGAATCAGACTCTATCTCCTAAGGAGAGCTCATTCTCAATTTCCCAGTGATTCCGAACTGTTCCTAGAAGTATTTAAAAGCTGAAACAGAATATACACTGCAGAGGGAGGAAAAGTGTGAATGACACACACTCACTACTGATAGCACAAGACACAGACTCTGGGGAGTGCCCCACCACAGACATGCTGACCAAGGACCGGAATCATGTCAAGTACACACAGGAGATGCCCAGTTGCTATGCATTTTTCCATCAAGTGCAATGGGTCCATGGCAGTGTACAGCACTTAAACAGTTGCCCAAAACCTGTGGAACACTGCTACTCTGTTAGCTTTCCTGCTTCTTTTAGTTAGAACTGTGTCCTTTTGAGTTTATTTGAATTGTAAATATAAGGTGGTCTTTAAAGCCTGAAATTGTGAGCTGAGAAAGGAAAAGAACTGAATGTTACTCTCACAGCCCTGAAGCTTCAGAACCATGGCATGGTTTTCTTAAAAGCTATTTTAAGACTTCTGTGGCATTTGATTCATAAGCAAAATCAGTAATCATTTGCTCTGAAGGCTTTATAAGCACTGAAAAGTGTATGACCCAGAAATATTCCAAGAGGTCTTTTAAGTGCACACTGGACTGCTGCTAAAAATTCAGCAACTCAAAAAGTGGATTGCAAAGCTTGATTAGTTTGCTTATCTTGTCCTAAGCAGTTCTCCAGTGTAACTGAGTGTATCCTCACTTCCCAGCACTGCCATGCTCACATCTCATCTGGCATGCAAGTCAGGACACTGTCCCCCAACCATACCTCTGAAATTAAGGGGGGGTGGTGGTGAGAAGAAAAAAACAACCAATTCTAAAACCAAGGATTTTTTTAATAGCTGAAATATCACCAGCCTATGCTACCAAGTTGTCAGGCAGAAAGGTAATGCATCATTTCCACACCTTGTACACAAGGAATGCTGCCTACAAAATGCACTTAGAGAGACCAAGGGGAGGGAAGGGAAATGAATGGATAATCTGTCTCTTGGAACCAGTTTTTCTCCCACAGCTGATCACTGCAATCATAAACAGCTGAAGTGGAAAAGTCTTCTCAGGTCAAATAATGTGTCTCCCTGTGTGCCATTTCCCTACAACAGCCCCTCTGGTATCATATCTAATCTCTGATCCATGGGGTCTCTCTTCCATTGCCTCATACATGTCATTCTTAAGAATTATTTTGTAATATCTAGCCCAAGCGAAAAATGTTTTTCCAGCTAATAAAGCCCTATATGTGTATCAGGTCTCCTGATGCACAAAACTTCTTTTCTGTCTGTTACACTGGCAAACAGGAAACTTGTAGATTCAATCATGAGACTTGGACAGTTCTGCTGGATTTAAACATCACCTGGTAAGCAATTGCTTGTACACAAAAGAGGATAAAGGTTAGGCCACCAATAGCCCTGAGCTGGTGGGAGTTAGGATATTTTTTTCATACTCCTTTTGCTGATTTGAAACAGCTGTTACAAGTTCCTGTACAATTGGATGAGCTGCCATATACAGCCTGTGTATGCTGTAAAGTAGAAATCAATTATTAATTTTAATAAATCACCATTGAAATGGGGGTTGTGACCTTTTCAATTAAGCTGCATCAAAGCACATCTGATTTGACCTTACAATGCCATATCCAGAAAATCCAGAGTCCGTTATTTCAGCTGGTATGAAAGGGCCTTTTCAATTCAAATGCTACTTACTTGCCAAGAAAGCACTTGGGAACAGTACTTAATTTTCTCCTCCTATCCTTGATAAGGTTCACTTTCTTGCTCATCATCATTTGGTACAGCTTCTCTCCTTTCTCTGCAATCATGACATAGGCATCCCTCTCCATTCCCAGTTTCAAGCCTGGAATACAAGCACAATTTCCATCAGATCATTAACATCAGGTAAAGTGTTTGCTCGAAGTCCAAAGCTGAGGCCAAACAGACAAAGTTGTAGAAACACAAATTAACTGGGACAAATTGGGGAATCTATTTATTCAAGTACAAAACTGTCACTGGTGAGTTTAACACCAATGAGAAGCTTGCAGCTTTTCTTCTCCATTTAAAAAAGTAGCTTTAACACATCACATAACGCAAAGTAGAATGGTTTATAGAACACAGAGAGTCCCAGACAGAGCAAGATAAAACACACACCACCTGAAACTGATTTCCTGTTGCAATTTCACTTTTGACCCTGAAACAACTGCCAGCATAAGACTTGTTCAAGAAAGCTAAATGCTTGACAGAGCAGAAGACTTTTTGAGTGTTCTAATGCTTGAAGCCAAAATACAAAACTGTTGAAATCAAGTTAACATTCTTAAACAAATAAAAACTAGACAGGAACATTATTTTCTCATCCTTTCTTATTTATAGTCTATTTACTAATACCCCTAGACGAAAAATACAGGCAGACAATCATATTATCTAGGCAATAAAAAAAATACTGAAGGATTTAAGGAATTATAGATAATTGGATATAGAAAAAAATTCAAGTCCACTTTGTATGAGTTTCCACATAGCTCAAGCTAACTTCAAAATTGCTAGAGTCAGGATCATGATCTCTGGAAACAGTAGATGCCTGTGTTACAACTATTGTCATAACCAGCATTTTATGGCCCTCTCCCCTTTAGATTTGCAAGTTGCTTTAGAAGGACAGCACATGAGAAAAGCTGTGTTGCTGCTTTAGGTGATTTGTCTCTTCTGAGCCTGAACAAATAATTTCGTTTTCTGGTTATGCTACTCTAGAACTTGCAAATCTGGACAACTCAAGTCCAAAATAGCGGCACAGATTTTAGACATCTCTAAGATTAGCTTGAAAACAGGCAGCATGAATTGGTCCTGTACTCACATGCCTAATTTTTACAGAGATTGACATTGGGCAGAATTTATGTGATCAGTGGAAGGCTAGAAAATGAAAGCTGTACATTCTTTGAGAG
Source organism: Apus apus (assembly GCF_020740795.1). Lineage (NCBI taxonomy): Eukaryota > Metazoa > Chordata > Aves > Apodiformes > Apodidae > Apus > Apus apus. Next base: position 7,008,926 of record NC_067296.1, on the reverse strand, counting down.
AGCAGCTCACCCTAACGGGACATAAATCCTATTGGGTTATGGTAAGACACTGAAATTAATTAATAGCCTTCTGTACCATCAGAGCTGCTTTCTAGCTTTAAGAAAATGCTTAATGCACTTGTTTTAGAGGCTTGAAATGCATGTTCCAGAAATTAGACTTGCAAAACCTTTTGTCTTTCAAATACAGTATTTCCTTCCTGTGTCCAATATATGGTTAAAGGTTTTGGCTTTGCAAAATGCCCTGGCTTATTGCTGTTATTCTTCCATCCCTTTCTTTCCCCAATACTGTGATGCAACTCCATGTGAATGCTGACATGTGTGGCTAGGGTGAATTTGCAATGTGAACTTGTGAAAGAAAACAGCCTGTGTAACAGGATACATGTTTCCTGCTGGTCTTACATCAGTGAATTCCCCAGGCTCTGGTGTAAATGGCAGACTGGAATGCACGTTCTACCCAACTCATCCTACAGGATTGGGAACTTCCCCAAGTGCTCTAATACAAATACTGATATCTCTGACTTTGCAAGTATTCTGGTCCAAAGGAGACTTTCCAATAAGGCCTGGAATCTCTGCCAGAATAAATGTGCTTATACTGAGTGCCTTGTCATCAGCTGCCACGTCATAAAACCATAGGACAAAAAGCATCCAAAAACCCCCACTTCCTAGCCAATGCTGCATGGAAAACTTTGAGAAACTTTCTATTAAGTAATAGTTCTTTTCCCTTCCTAATATTTATTTCAGTCACCTGCCCATAATCTCATGCTCCTCGTTTAGATATGGTCTGTTTTTCTGACCTCTTTCAATACTAGAACAGATGAGGAATTACATCTTTACTGGAGCTGCACATGCAGAGAGAGGAACCATTTCTAAAAGTCAGGTAGAGAATGTTTTAAAATAAGTTTCATTTCCTCTGGCAATAGCTATTATTTTTCCCATTGAGCAAACAGGGAAGCAGGGTCACTTGTGAAAGACTGTTAAAGGAACTCAGAACTTTTATCACCAACCCTGATTCATGGTTTTGTGAGCTTGCTTCTATTATGCAACACCATCTGAAGATAAGATTGGGTTTTGTTCCATTCCACAAGAAAAGATAGAAGTGACAAGCAACTGAATGCATTTGAAACTGTGCTCAGCCTGAGCATAATATTTCTGAAGTTCTTCTCCATGAATTGTTTTGTTTATTTGAAGATCATGGAGGCCGAGTTTGTGTTGTTGCCTCTGGAAAAAGGCTACTTGCTGGATTTTCTTCTTTCCTTTTACGGACAAATACAAATACAATTTTATCTTCTTTTTAAATAAAATATTAAATAATTAAATTGATTAAAGGTAATTGTTTTACAGTAACTCAATCATCATCAACGTAACTGACTCTGGCAAATAAAAATATTTTATACATATACCAACACAAGTCCATAAAAACCCCAAGATACACATTCAGAAATATTTATTTTAAATCACTTTGATTTTGTCACTTTGTCATTAAGAGTAAAATTTCATTCTTCCCATAGAGGAAAAATTGAAACCTTTTCTTTTTCTCAGCTACTTATGCATGCATAAACATTTCTCCTTGCCATGCAGGTTTATTCAGTGCATTTAAAAACACTGTCCACTTACTCTCTCTCTGCTCCCTTTCCTTGATTATAGCATCCAGCCATTTCTGTTTGTCCTCTGCAGTCTTGGCCATGCAGACAAACCATTTGTTTTTGGCTGTGTTGTGTATCTTCCAGCCATTTGTCACAGTGTAGCCGTTGCTGTGGTAATCTGCTGTAAAAACCCAAACACAACACACAGGGTGAACAGAAGCCTGCTACTTTAATCAAATCAGTGTGGGACACCTTACTTAAAATGTTCTTCTTTGAAAGGTTTGATTTCTGGAGGTGCTCCTCATGCATCAGAGTTACCGGTTGTTTCTTACTCCTCTACAAATACAAATATTAGTAGAAGTATCTATGGCCAGCCTGTTTGAATGTTTTACTCCTAAGAGGGACACTTTATAATTTCACCTCAGAAGAACTATTTTAAATATGATGACATCACTAAAAAAAAAAAATCAATTATGTTTGTGCAGGTTCTTTGTTTCTAACTTTCTGGGGACAAGCTAACTTCTTGCACTGCAAGAATTTTTGTTCACAGGACATGGGAACTCTTTAAATGTCAACTGTTTAAAGGACGTAATATTAATTCCTATCCTATCACAATAGGAGCAGGGGATGGTCTGGCCTTTGTGGATGAAATCAGAAACCCATCCAGTCTTCCCTGCCCATGCCAAAACACAAGAATCATCACAAAACTGCATTCCCATACTGCATTCCCATACAACATTCCAGGCTGCTGATTTGATGTCAAGACTAATATTTGGTAGTATTTTAAATGAGAAGATCCAGAAGTTCTGTTATTATAGCTGTAAAGGCTTAAGATGTAAGAAAAGAAAGGATGGAAAGAAGATAAAGTATCTTTTACTAAATTAATTTGGATTAGGAGGAAAAATAGACAAGCTTCGGGCTACACAAATTCTTCCTAAGGTCATTGCAGAATGAAAGACCAGTGACTAAAAGCAGGTCCAGTTTTCAACCATGTCAATTGGTCTAATAACGAAGGTATTAGAAGTTACATAGCTTCCTTAAGACTTCATTAAAGGAGATGGATGAGTACTTCTGTATGAAATTCCACACAAGACCCAGATTTGCTGTATTGTTGAAAGACAGTATTTGGTCTCTTACCTGTTCCATCTTCCACATTCTCCACCTCCATGACTTCTGTATTGATGCGGCCCCTGAAGATGTACAGGGACCCATTGATTGACTTTGTCCTTTTAGAGGGTTTTTTCCCAGTAACTCTGCAATCAGGATTTAGACTGTTAGCACCACATCAGCAAATACCGTAACATACAGATGCATAAATCAATCTGAGATACGACTGTAAAAAAAAGATTCCACTGTAGTGCTCTGTGGTATTTGACCGTATCTCTAATTTCAGATAATTGAATACTCAAACAGCTCACAAAGATAAGCATAAAACAGGGTTAGTACAGTGATAAAGAACTTATTTTGCAAGATTATGTGAAGACTGGGATGCCTTCAAGATTTACATTCTTAATGACTAACTGATTGCAATGCCAGTACAGCTGAACTGCACGTGGCTTTGGGATGAAAACTGCAATATCACCTGGCACCAAGTTGCATTTGCCTCCTTTGTTTGCCTACAGCTTTGATAAATTTGTGGTATGTGTACTCAGTTTCAAATTTGAAACGAAATATGTCAAGAGGCTAGTGCCACATGGTCTGTCATACACAAATTAAATATCCCTGTATGTGGCATTTGTGAAAGTGCTGCTGTGGTGACTTGGCACTAAAGTTTACATCCTTATCCATAGGCTTTACTGCATCTCTGTTGAAGTGTTGCATAAAAAAATTTTGGGAAAGTACTTTTCATTGCTATTTATGTTCTGATTTTTATCTCTAGAAGAGGTTTAAAGCTATCCAACTGACACCTGCTGAGGTTTAATATCTAAGAACAACACTGCTATGTGAGCCAAAACTGGTCAAATGATCATCACTTGAGATGGCAAGTATCCAAGCTCTGTACAGTGAAGGGACTGCTGTGGCAACTTGCCAGAAGCTCATAAGATTCAAAGAATAATGCAATAAGAGACAGCTGGGGGAGAAAATGTCTGTAAAATTTAAATATCTGTTATAAACTGAGGTGAGAAGAGAGTCACCAAGTTTTTCTGAACAATTTTTCCTTTTAGAACCAACTTCAGTGACAAATATACCTTCAGTGAGGACCATCTATTGAGATCCAATCTGAGTGACACAGATTAAGATCTTACAGCTATTAGGTAATTTCCTAAGGATGGCCGTGGCGAGTCAGAAGAAAAGCTGTCCTGGCAGCCTTAGTGAAACTCTTTAAATACTCAGCCCATTTCCCCACATGAAACTTATTGTTCCTGACATCAGGATTCAATTTAAACAGCAGTCTATGATCCTGCTAAAAACACAAAACATTACTCAGCCCTGAAAATCTTTGTCATCAGTTTGTCAGACTTCCCTAAGCTTCTGCACAAGATGAGATTGAAGTCTTAGATCTAAAATCACAGATCTAATTCTGATTCTAAACACATCTTAAACTGGTCTCAACAATGCTACTCCTCATTTTTGCTATTGTGAAAAGATGCCTAAATTGAACTATCTGCATTGTTGATTACTTATCAAAGATGAGGCCTGAATTCTGATTGCACTTTTCAATCAAGAAAAAGTACAAGGTAAGCACAGTATAAGTGAGATAAGAACCAAGTCATTCAGTTTCAAATTAGGATCAGAGGCAGTTTTTGGTGTTTTGTTTTTGGGTTTTGTGGGTTTTTTTGTTTTGGTTTTGTTGGTGTTTTTTTGTTTGTTTGTTTGGGTTTTTTGTTGTTGTTTTTGTTTTGTTTTGTTGTTATTGTGCTGTTGTTGTTGGTTTCTTTCCTCCCAAAATCTGTGTCCCACTAACATGCCATTTGTTTGTCAAGCAGCTGGCCAAATGATCACACCAGCAAAACTGGATAGACATTCACTTCCATCCTGAATTCATTATAAATAGCAGCTAGACAAGAGAAATATCCAAAATTAAAGTTGCTAAGCAATCCCAAAATACATCTATTAGATTAGGCAATTCCCAGCAGACTTCATAAAATATTCTTCTTTTTAATGGAAATCAAATTCTGGACATTTCATTAGTTCATGCTACATTATTAGACAAAGATAAACAATATTGATCCTTTGAGAAATCCAAAGTGTTACAGCAGCCTTCTCCAAAATCAAGCCAGACTACCCAGGGTAGCTCAGTCATATCTCCTGTACAAAAACAGAGAGTTGCATAAAAGGCAGTGGAACATTTTGTTTTCTAAATCTTCGTACTCTGGGAAAAATGCCTGGACAGCACAGAGGGGCTAAGCTAACCTGAACTGCTAACAGACTAGAAAACCAGTTTCTGAGAGCTCTGAAGAAATAAAACATTACATATCTCATAGTTTGGGGTTTTTTGGTAAGGAACAGTTTTCTGTTCAAAGTCACACATTTTTGAACTCTTTCATACGGAAGTTTGGATTTTGACAAATGTGGTGAAGTGTCAAAATAAAATGTTTAATCTTTCTTGCTTCATTTTGGAAGAGTCAGAATGTTGCAGTTAGATAATTTAAAAAGTCGTAAGATGGAAGTCTATAAATTTCTTCTCTATTTTAAATGTTTAGATTATATTCTAATAATTTCTAATATCAATCTTACCTAGTGATTTGTATTTATGTTGTATAGTTTCAGCATTATCCTCATAAAATAAATTAACATTACTGGCATTTTTCCCAGCTTAATGGTTCCAAAATTTAAATTGAACAAAAAACTGGGAAATAAAGCCAGGTTTTGAGATATGAGAATTTTCTTTGGAGAGAACACTGTTTTTTGAGAAGTTCTACCTGGCCACCAGCAGAAAAGAAGTGTAATTTGAAGAAGGGGGAAGATTTTCCAGGAAATGAGAGCAGTAGGAGAACCTGGAGTGTAGAGAATGCATTGCAAATTCAGAAAAGACCAATACATGAGAATAAGACTGGAACTGTGAAGGTGAAAAGCTTAAGAACCGGAATACAGTATAACTTCTGTAGAAGCAAGTAGCTCTCCACACTGCCCGTGCTATTTTAATAATGAGCAGTTTTATAAGGTGGAATGATGCAAAAACTGTTACTGTGAAAGGAAGACAATGCACAGAACATGTGGGTTGCAAATCCTGAACAGCAACTTGCTAATCTTTGTGTCTTCCGCACTCCTCTGTGCCCTGCATCTTTTTAATGTTTCCTTAGTCTTCCACTTTCCCCTTTCTCAACTTTGTGTCATTTTAAATGTCACCCTCTTCTTCTTGGAATAACCTCACAAAGAAAGCTGGCAAAGCCCCTCCTTCTTCACATCACTCCTAGAGACCCAGCTGCTCTGGGAAACTTTCCAGCTGTAAAACTCCATGTTTTTCTGCACTGTATCAGCTTCTGTCTGTGGACTGTGCACGTCTCAAGGTGAGGACCCCATCACTATCTGGCATATTTATCCTACCATACAGTGACATCTTCCTCATATAGTCTTAAATAATAGCAAAAGTAAAGAATAAAGTCACACCTGTGACTCTGCCCTGCAGAACAACAGGGAGCAGTGAGTGATCAGTAGCTCATCATACTTTCTACTTACAAGACTTCCAAATGGTCCCATTATAAAACAGTAAAGACAGAGAGACTCACCTGGATTTCCTCTTGCAATACACCAGTAGATTATCAAATAGAAAGAACATTCTCTCCTGGATATTTCCTGCAGAGATTTTTAACAAAGTCCCTTGGAGCAAGAGCTGTGTGCAGATATCTGTCAAATTTGACCCCTGAAACATAGAAAAGAGATATTATTTATTTTTAACAGTTTGTGTGTGTGCACAACAAAGGGTTTTTACTATAATGCTACAGTTATTTCATCTGCCTATCATTAAACTGTAAAATAGCTGACGCACTTACAAGGAGGAAGTCCTCAATTTCTTAATGCAACTAAACACATCATGTTTTCTCTGGATTACAAATATTATTTTTTTTTGAGTCCTCATACACTACAATAAATCTTTCCTATTAAGCACCAGGAGACTGTTTCCTGAAGAATTCTTTCACAGCAGCTGTATTGTGAGTCTCTCAAGACCATTAGTCTTCCCTTCATACCGTGAGCTATCATTGCAAGTATCACAAGTGATGGATTTAGGAATGTTTTATGAAAGAATAATGGTATTTCCCTAACATTGCAGCTCTGATAATGTCATATGTTAATATTAACCAACTCTCTGCAAAATCATCTCATGATATGTATCTTCAGCTCTTGTTAGAAGGTGCTCTCCCTTCTGGAGTACTAATAAACACATGCAAGTTAGAAGCACACTATGAAACAAGAGGCTGAGTCCTGAACACATGCTGGCTGCCATGTGCACACCATGGCACCAGACAGCCCTGGAGATAACTGAGCTTGGTACTCAACACACTGCAGCCCATGAGGATGCCCAGAAGCTGAAAACCACAGTAGATCACTCCAAAACCACTCCCCAAACTGTTCCTCAGATCATTCCTAAGAAAAGTCATCATACCATCCTTTAAACAGGACCAAAGCAATTGGGCCCAAATGAAAAACAATTATAGGACTGTCCTGGATTGCTCTTGGAACAGACAAACTCCAAGTGTCCTCACAGTATTCGAGGTGTGGCCTCAACGATGCTGGGTTCGGGGGTGGCCAAGAAGGCCAAAGGCATCCTGGCCTGTATTAGAAATCACCTCCCTGGTCCTGCTTGTCACACTAGTTCTAATACAGGCCAGGATGCCATTGGCCTTCTTGGCCACTTGGGCACACTGCTTTTTTACATTTTACAGATTTTACATGTTTTTTTGAATTGGAAGGAAGAACAACTTAAGAGTAAATGTTAACTGTCTTCCACAGTCAGCATCCAGAAAGTTAGATTATACAACCCATGGCCTTGAGTCTTACTGGAAAAAATAAATTACTCTGATAGCAAGCCTTCCATTATTAACAAAACTGCTTGATTTCCAAAGGTCCATTAACTTTATAATCACAAATAATACCCAAACAATTGTAAAACACAATTCATCCACTTAAAGAAACTGAAGACATTGCTGTGCATAGGCATGAAAAGCAGCTCCATCTAGAAAGTCACCCCAGAAGGATTTGTTTGAAAGATTTCAGACACTGCGTGAGTGACTGGCCTTTTGTTCTCATTTTTGGGGTTGTTGTGTTTTTGGGTTTTTTTAAGGAAGGTACAGTCTGCTGCCATCAGGCTATTTAGAAGAAATCATTGAATTGAGTCAGCCTTTCTAAATGCAATGCAGTTACTCTAAATGTGTCAATGAAGCTCTGATTACATTGTTTTCTAAATTAAACCTTGCCAGCTGTGCTGTCCACGTCTTGTTAAGTTAACAAGGAAGTAGCTATTCTTTAAAGATTGACAAGTATGCAGCATCAACTTGTGTTTCACATGTGTGTTTCTATACATTCAGGAAAGAAAGATGCAGAAACTAGCTAGATGCAATAGTTCCATCTGCTGTCCTGATAACATTTTTATTTTCTTAATTTTACAGAAAGAGTTAATGCAGAGCCAGAAATGAGCAATTATTATTTTGAAAATGACCTGTTACTATCTCCAGGAGAAATCACTGTATCTCTGAATTATGACCCCAAGGCCCACTAGCACATACACAAATAGGAACAGAAACCAACTGACTGTACAACATAAAGGCATACTCCTCATGTGGTTTGCCCATGGAGAAATCAAGGCTTCAGAGCACTTCAGCATCAAGTACCTAATTTTCTGAGAGATACCCAAAGACAGCAAAAGCACTGAGCACAGGGACATCACTAATTGGAGTAAATCTTTTAGCGACACAGGGATCACTTGGTAAAATTATCTGGCCTACTTTGTGCAGGAAGTGAAAGCAAATTACTGCAATGGTTGCTTCTCACCCTAAAATCTAAGAATCTGTTTTTCCATCAGACCCATCGTGATGGTATCTAAACACTGTTCATGCATTTCCTGTTTGCTGTTAATATAGCTACTTCCCATTTATACCAATCTGAGAGGTTTTTCAACAGTAAGAAACAGAGTAAGAAGATTTATTTGATGTTTTCAGAGACAACACAGGTTTTCTCACCTTTCTAAGTGGGACTAAATTGCACGAGTGGAGGGGAAGGAAAAGAGCATCACAGCTAGAAGAATTGCAATTTACAGCCAGTCATAAAATGATTGATTTGCCTAAGCACTAACATGTCTTACATGCTGTTCTGTCATGGGGGTTTTGCTTTCATATGCATTTCAGACTGGAAGAATTTGGAGATATGTAGTAATTGTTCAGTAAAAATAATTCACAAGAACCCATGAGGAGGAGCTCTCCCCACAGAAAAATCAATATTGAATTAATAGAAATAGCATATTAACTTGTTCTTCATTAACTGTATACAAAAGTTGACCTTCTCATGCACCCTCTACTTTTCTTTCCTCTTTTTTTTCAACTAATCTATGTTTCCCAGAAGGATTAACCAGAATCAAATTGACTTGCTTGAAACTAATCCATAACATACATCTACAATCATTCTGTGCATTCCAAAAGAATGAATCTGAGCAGAGTTCATTCTGATGAACAGACCTCTGACTAAGCTGCAGGCCTTCAGCAGCTTTCCAGACCTGGCCTACATTAACATATCCCCTCATAATCTGTCTCAGAAAGTTAGTGACAGGGTGATACCAGTATATGCTGTGTGTGGTGGTGATAGTGGTATTAGAGAAAAAGGTGCAGACTGGAGGGTGGAGATGCTTAAGAAACAATGTTTAACAGAGGAAAATAGTCTAAAAACTAACTAGTGTTCTTAGTGGAGTTACAGATGGCTCCCAAGAGCAAGAAGAAGAGACACTGCAGAAGCAACACGATGTTACATTGCTCTTCATGTTGGAAATACCATGTTGGAGCTGTACACTTTCTTGAATTAGTATGTATGGTGTAAAACCATATATAAAGGGCACCAGTGGATCAGAATCCATATCCATACTAATGGAAAAAGGAAATTTTCTATTTCATAGCAGAGGCTGCTGTCAGACAAGCTAAAAATAGGCAAAAATTTGCCTTCTAGACTTCCTCCTACAGCTAATTCTGTGGCTTGTATCACTGCATTGTTAATCTAGAAATTTATTTAATTCAGCAATTACAGCTTTCCATAGATAGAAGTTAGGAGCCCTTCTCATTAGGAATAAATTGTCAAATGCATCTGAAAAACGAAAACCAGTTATTTGAAAAAAAATAGCACTTTGCTCTAGAGTAATAATTTACAAGACTCCTAGCACTGCTGAAACCCAAGACAGGAAACTGTCAATCAGTTTCAAACTTATTTACATCTAAGCAAGAAAAAAATGCTAACATGTTGAGCATTGGCAGGTATCTGTGATGCATAAATCTAGTTTTCCTCTTTTTAATATACCACTAGAATAATTTAGAAATGTTCCACAGTTTCCTGGGAGGAAAAAACACACTTCTTCCTTGTTAAAATTTTAAGCTGAGTGACCTAGATGACTTTCATATAAAACAGTCTATCCAAAAAAATCTGAAAGGCTTTTCAGCCCCAGAATGTTGCTATAGATAAGTTAACCCTCCTGCCCACCTCTTTCCCCCCCCCAAAAAAAAAAGCAGTAACTTTGGACACCACCTCATTTATGGCATCATGGACCCTTTAATAGTCAAGCTTCAGGCTCCAGAGTTCAAACCATGCCTCTTGCCTAGATAACCCCTGAGCTGCATTGAACCTGACATGGTTTTAATTGCTTCTGGAAGTCTTGCTATATAGAACATTGTATGACCTTGTTTGCTGAGTTTGCTATCCAAAAAATACACAGCTGGATATCTGGGTTGTGCTCATGTCTTTAGCTGGATGCCAAGAACATCCTTCAGGGAAAAAATGAGCAAGGTTTAAAACATACACAAGATAAAAACAACCCAGAAGAATCACAGAGAGCACCCAAGAGCCCAAGCATGTGGAAGTTTACATGACCTCTAACAAAATGTCCTCAACTAAGAAATCTTCAGCTGGCAATGATCAGCCTCGACTTTTTAAATGTCAGTCTCACTAAAGGCCGATGCCTTTCTCTCCATGAGACCATTTAACACTACTGACTCCCCATGGTGTAGTTCCCAGTCTTCCAATTCTACTGATTCAAGGACCTCATCTAAAGCCATCACAAGATAAGCTGCCAACCCTTTGCACACAAGTATTTCTACTGTGTAGTTATTTTTACAGATTTTCCTCCTCTCCCAAGCTTCACATTCAATTTTTTCCTCTCTTCTTTTTCTCCCTTCCACAGTAAATGCTTCTACCTACACAGACCCACCTACTGACAAACAACTCATTAAAAACATATCTGTGAGCAACTTAGCTCAAAAAACCACAAATATACCAGTTGTTTTCTAATCCAATGCTTGTTAAGCTAACCTTTATTTTTTTATACAGGAAATCTGCATATGAAGCTAAGTGAGTTAACTTTCATAGCTCCTGAGAAAACTAAAGACTTGTAGAAATGGAAATCTCATCAAGATACAGAGCAGTCCTGATGTCATCTTCTAGACCCATTTATCTTTCAAATGAGAGATGCCTATTTGATGTTTCAGTCCATTCTAGCTCTAGCATCTTGCTTTCTTTTATAATCTCTTTATTCTGCTATAATTTAGCAGCAGCCTGCATATCCAAACTAAACACTAAATTCTAAACTCAGAGTGATGCCACCCACACCTTTAAGAGCATTGACACAGCACTTAAACAGAAATCTCAATACACAGTATATGAGTCACTAAACTTCAGCCCATTAAACTGTGTAGTCAACTGTCTCCAGGGAGCTTGATAGTCCTACGTACCTCCCATCCTTCAATGTGGGACTGCAACTGTTCAAGGGCTTCCAGTTTCTCCATCTGTCTCTTGGTCTCGTTGATATTTGTGCACACTGTCTTCATTGCCTGCAATGCGTTCTGGACAGCTGGGTGGTCAGGATGCTTAGAGGGAGTCCTCTTAGCCAATTCCTTTTAAAAAAAAACGAAAACATGCAATGTAAACTTAGAAGGGGGGCTCATGAAAAGGCACAAGCATTAGTGTGCAATCCTATAGAAAAATGCCACAGCCATTGCAAAACTGAGGAGAAGCTGTGGGCATTTACTGTAGACAGAGTTCTCTGTTGGGGCACATTTTGACTGGAGAGATGAACAACAACAGCCCAGTTAAACACCACCCACTGAAAAACAGCAGTGGGAAAACTTGGGACCTGACAATATTAACCAGTTTGGCAAAAGGGGTAACCACTGTCAAGTCACAATTAATCATTTTTTAGACCAACAGTATTTTATAGTCAGCCACAATTGGATAAAAATACATTAAAGAAACCTTAACTAAGGCTGGCAGTTTCATCTTGATACATAATATGGTGTTTAAGACCCACATTTTTAGATTGCCTGGAATATTTAACTTTCTCACTATGTTATGTTTTGCCTCAAAATATTATTTGGTTGTTTTCAAGCCCTGTGTCCAAATGGTAAATAGCCACTGAATTGCATCATTTTGCATGAGACACAAGAATGAGTTTGAATACAGCCAGAGAGCCTGCACAGCACTGTAGTATGAACACAGCTAAATTCCTTCAATTCAGAGTTCCCACAGCTAAAGGCAAAGACAGCCTTTTACAGTTGTTGTTCATCCAAAATAAGAATTTGCAATCCCCACATGCTTGTCATGGGCTTTAACTAGGCTTAACCTGTGGTTTGATTCTCCGTATCAGCATGGTAACCTAAGCAAGTGCCTCTTCACTAGATAAAATATTGCTGTATTCGCATTAATTTAAAGATCCTTGTGCCATGCTGTCTTGATGGGCACTGACACGCTCTGATTCCAAGTAGGATCCTGAGCATTACTCAGGCTTGTCTTGCCTGAGCTGGTTGCACAACCTGCAATACGAGCTCTGCTCCTAAACTGACTTAAGTCCACATAACCTCTAGATCGAATTAACTGGTACTTTTAGGCTCAAGTTACAGGGCCTGTCAGAGGGTAGAGGGATGTGGGCTGAAGTTCAGGTTCTGCTGAAGTTTGCGTTAACTTATAAGTAACTATTATGGCTGATAATCCAACCATTTTGCTAATCCAGACACACTGAGCAGCTACACCAAGGAACTTTCTCTGTCCTAGTGTTGATTCACAGATCTGCTCTACAAAGTTCTTCAGGCAGAAGTCACCTTTAGCATGTGACAGGTTTGTGCACACCTAGCTGTTCTTTTCTACTAGCAGGAATAACTATATAATAAATAATTAAGACTGTGAGGTGCTCAGATGCCAGGAAAATGGGAAGGCACATTAAAAAGGAGAAAGCTAGAGTTAAAAGTAGTACAGGTTTGTTTCTGCCTTTTCACAGATGCTTTCACTTTGAAGTGAAATCTGTATTTTGAGATAGAACTGCTTGGCCACTTTAAGCAATGCAAGAGACAGGTCTCTTGAGAATCAAATATAGCAACAGGAGGTGCTCTCATTCCCATATAGACAGACCCTGGATACATAGAGGCCCAAATGAATGGACAGGAATGTCAGATGTTTATCCAATGAAATATAACTACTCAGTTATTTGCATAAATGAGGTATTTTGAGAATTTATTCATAGCTACAATTTCTCTTTTCAGAAAATTATAAATAGACATTGAAAACGAGTCTTCTCAGATGGATGACAGAGGAGATGGGTAATACGCTGACAGCTGGGAATCCCATTAAGAGAGAGGAGTTAATGGTCTTAAACTCTTGGATGATTTACAGAGTAACACATGCACAGGAAAAAAAGGCTGGCTTCTACAAATGTCAGTTGATATCACAAATGAAATTCCTATGGAAGTTTTTACCCTACTTTTGCTGAAGATACGGCAAAGGAAAGTAAGCATTCAAAAAGAAAAATCAGGAGAGAGGTGGTGCATTTTGGTGACACCAGCCTCTGCTCCATGCTTCCAAAACAGTGTGCAGAATTTTAGATACATGACTCTCATTAAAATCAATGAGGTTCCACAGCTCAAGTGTCACTCATACTGCTTTGGAAACAGATATGTATACACTAGCACTGTCTAAACATCCCTTTCTAAAATCTCATCGAGATACAGAGAAAGAACTCTTCATTCATAGCAGGCCTCTGCTGCAATAAACACAGCATCTTCCCCACTCCTGCTAGCTGCCTGCAGGCCTGCCCAAGGAAGAGAGGAGGCTGGAAAGGGCACAAGGGTGCAGCCCCTTGCCTCAACAGCATAAGCAGCACAGACAGTAAGAGAACTTGTCCCACCACTGCTTCATCTGAAGCCATCTGAGGAAGGGCCATGCTGCTCTGACACTGCCATGTCCCAGAAGAGCAGAGTCCAGCACTTCTGAAACACAGTCAGGGAGCTCTGGGTGCTTATTTATTTTAGTGACAGATTTATGATGTGTAAACTCTGAGAGCATTTGACAACATTTTGAAAGGCAGCTGAGAGACAGAGCAGATGGCAAACCTTGGGTATGACTGTCTTGTACTCCATAAAGCCCATATATGTTGTTGTCTGGAATTACTTACTGTCTTATGCCTTCCAATTTGTGCACTGACAGGGCCAGGAAATGAGGTTGCTGTCACTTGCAGAAAACACTTTCTTGCAAAGTTTCTTCAACTAATTCTTAAAACACATCTACTTTCTAGCTACAGTCTTGTTAATCCTTCAGAGTAAACATCAGCAAATAACAGAAAAGCTGGTATTTTTCACAGCTTCTACCATTACCTATCTTACCTTTCACCATTATATTCTGACTTTTTTTTTTTTTTTTTTTTTTTGAGGGAGTAAGAAGTTGCAAAAGCATCCTGTATAATAAACTGGGGAAAATAAGATTTTTCTGTTCTTTAAAGAACTAAGAAATGGGAACTGTGTCATCTGGGCACAGAATTTTCCTTTCTTTCACTCCATTTTCACAGCTGCAAAAATTGAGGTTGCGCCACTTGTATAAAACCTAAACACATTTTACAAAGGGAGTAGCAGAGCACTCCAAGACATCTACATCCAGCTGTAGTGTCCTCCTAAACTGCATGCAGAAAGCAAGAGCAGCATGTCTACACCTGATCTACTCAGAAATGCCAATTTTTGATTATGCAATGGAGTAAAAGGATCTCCAACTTAAGATTTCAATCTCAGATGCAGCATTAAATAGCTTAAGGCTGAAAGAGGTCTAAACATGATAAAATCTTAAGTATAAGAACTAAATCACGTAATTAAGATATAACAGCTGCTTATATATTTTCTACTAATTGTATTTAACCTCAAAAAAACCCAACCACCCACCAAAACCTACAAAGGGGGAACTCAGCAAAAAGAACATTACACAGGAAGATGTGAAGAGGTGGCAGGAGGGATGACGAGCGAATAATGTAGGCAGGCAGAGGAAACTAGAGGGTTTTAAATGTAAACACATTTTAATATTTCCTAGTAAAAAGGATGCTATTCTGCTTAACTGATCTGTTTTAAAAAAAGAAGTCTCTGTCACCCTTCCCCATGTCCTCCCTTGCAACACAAAAATGAGTGCTCGTATACTTAAACCTGACAACTGAACACTGATTTTGCAGCTGAAATTTATGAGTCTGTGTTTTAAAAATTCCTTTCTCCTGTCTTTATGCTCTTGCAGACACTCAGACGTGGCTTAACATGGATTTTGCACAATGAATGTTAATGTTGTGCATGAACTGGTGCAAATCACGGCCTGCCAGGCTGTCTTGCTTTGCACTGCAATCCAGCACGTGCATAAAATGCAGTTTCAGAGATCCAGTCGTTGGTTACTAAACATCTCAGGATTACAGAGATAACAAAGTTAACATATTTCTTTGCTTATCAGTTAAAAAAGTTGTGTTAATAAAAAATTCAGCTCCGTAACATGCTTTTTAAGCAAAAAACAACCTTTCTATGAAGATGTTTCCAGGAGCTTTATATTTGTTTTTCATAATTTTTAATATATTCTAGTATTAAAACTTATTTTCCACTTAAACTAAGAAGAAAATATATTTTACACTGGGATCTGTGTACAGTCAAGCAGGCTTTTTTAAATTCCATATACTTCTAAAATTAGTAATTTAAATCAATGCTTTTGTGGGGTGAAGACTAGACAAGCAAAGGTAAATCAGTAAAACTGATTACATTCAATGTGAAACCTATGACATATGCTAAATTAAAATGTAACAAAAACATGATTCCAGTTTTATAAATATTACCAGTTATTTGTGATTTTATATAAAAAGTGTGGAAGACAGAAGTATGCTTTATGAACTGGCAGGGTTCTTTACAACTCTGTAGGGTATATAAAATTCTTAATGTGCTACACAGAGTTCCAGGCAATATCACAAATCTAACAGCAACACCACTTTTTTTTTTTTTTTGGGGGGGGGGGGTGAGGGAGGGGGGAAGGAAGAAAAAAAACACTGAAAAAATCCCAAACCCGCAAAGATGAAAAGATTATATATATATAGTTATGGGCAACCATAAGGTTCTGTTCCTTAAACAGCTTTGAGAAAAATGTTGAAGAAGAAAAGGGGGGAAAGTGAGTTAACCTTTCTTCATCCTGTTCCGTATTCACACCTCTGACTTCCCCTCTTCCCCTTTCCAAGGGCAGGCACTGCATTTATTAAGGTCTGTGAACACCTCTCTGTTGGGCTTTCCCTATCAAGAGGATTCTGAATCTGGTCACTCAGCTTTTTGTATCCAGGTTTTTCTTTCCCTCCTAGGACCAATGAGTCTTCCATCATGTGAAGCAATATATAATTATTGCCCTAAATTGTCCATGGAGTTGTGCATATGATGAGATATTTTTAAAGGATCAGCAGTGGAATGTGCATTTCTGGCTGGAGTCTGAACAGTTCCTTAAGAAAACAGACATCAAACAAGAATCAATCTCTGTGACATGCACTGGGCTATCAGGAGTCTGCAGGGGCACAGCTATCATGTGCTGCACATTCCTCCTGTGTTGGGAGGAAGGAGACACAAAGGACTGGTCCTAATCCCCACCCCCAATAGTGTGATTAACTCATGATCACCACTCCCCTAGGGTTTTCTTAATGCTGACATAAATGTTCTTTAATAAGAAAAAAAAGCTATTTTTGTTCAGAGATTGGTTTACACAACAGCTGCTTCTACTCTTAAGTAGCACAGTTCACCCTAATTAATATGGAATCATACAACTATTATCGGTGAGACAGAGCTGTCTTAATCCAAAACATTCTGCTGGAAGTATTTACTCAGCAAGCTTTCCAGTGTACAGACACACACAGTGTGTAGCTGTGCATCTGTTGGCCTTGGCTTCTTTTCTTCTTATCAAATCATAATGCCCATCACAGCAAGCACAGCTCTGTTTAGTTCGAGCTGAGTCCAAGCTCCTTGCTCACTTTTAAGGCAATTTTATAATGAAGCTAATCACTAACAAATATGCAGAACTCCTACATCCCCAGATAGACTTTAAATCATTTGCTGAACTTGACAGCAACAACAACAACAAAAAGTGGAAGTCACATTAGGAAGGCTTTCAACTGGGGATAAAACTAATTTACGGGCCAGCAAATTCTATGCTAATTTTCTTGCATGCTGTCTGAAGCAGACAAAAGCCTGTACTAGGCACAAAAGTATTAATATTATTACTGCTCTATTTGGACAGAGATTATGAAACACCATGGCTAAGTTTGAGTCTCATGCTTCAAAACATATATAAGGCTTGCAGATCAGACAGACTTCCAAAGAAAGCAAACAAAATTTAAAAACAAACCCGAAACAAAAATCTCTTTACATTACTCCAAAGCTTCAATGTTTGGTTCACAAAAAAATGGAAGCTACAAATAAAAAATAATTTTATTAATCATCATCATCTGAATCATTGTTTTGTCTCCATAATTTGGTAGTTCAAAAAACTAAACAGTTTCATCAGAGGATGAGAGAACATAAGATCACTAATTGCATGATGCCACATTTTATATTGGAAATTATTTATAATATATGCTTAAGGTGTATCTGTACTTCAAGATATTCCCATATATTATTCCTAATTAAGTAACTCAAATTAACTCCCTGCTAGATGCTATTACTCGCATATGGTATAAAAATAGTTACAGCATTTTAAATATGTGCCTTGCCCTACTACTCAAGTTGACTTTCAAACAAAGGCAAACCTGAATTCCTGTCTACATACTACCTTTACCAAACCTAACTACTTATCTATACTAAACACTTATGCTATAACAAGGTCATATCAAAGTTACCAAAAAATCTTGGTGTTCACAAACTCTTGCTAAGAAACACAGTAAAAGAGGAAAGTAGGATGGCTCTGGTTTATGACTTTTCCAATCAATTGGAATACAGGAGTACCCGTTTGCCCTGGGAATTAGATAAAAAAAGATCCAATCCCCATGAATACAAATCAGCTATTTCAGGAGCAATAACTGCAGTTCAGTAGCAAAGGGAGAGCAAACACTTAATTTGAGGGTTGTGTTATTTTTAAATGTACCTTTTTTCTTTTTTTTCTTTTCCCCTTCCTCCCTCTCCTTTTTGCTTGGAGTTGCATTTTCCTGGTCAGCACTGACAGAACCAGCCTGTTCTCATGTGAAACATTTGTGTCCACTCTGGTAATTTTGTCCTAGCAAGTATCAAATAAGTCTTCAATGGGATACAAGTTATTCACTACAAGTTCCACATTGAAAAACAGCTTCAACTGCACTCTTAATAGTCACAGAGATTTTCTGAGCTGAACAACCCCTAGTAATGGCTCATAGACTGAGGCAGGTTTGTTGCCTAACTAAAATGAAATGCTCCATCAGCTTTTTTTTAAACAAACAAACAAACAAACAAACAACAACAACAACAAAAAAAACAAAACACTTTTATTTCCTTTCCTGGAAATGTCAAGTAGGGAGCAGTGTGTGATTTACAGAAGCCTGTATACAAAAAGAAATCCATAGAAAAATGGAATGCAACATCACGAGATGCCTCATCACAGCTCCCTTTGTGTCTCTTTGTTCCACAAGCACACATGGATCTGGGTGAACCACACCAGAGCCCAACACCAAAGTCCCCATTCCAGAAGGCAGGCACAGTGTTGCCATCAGAAGACAAATTTATTTTTATTCTACCCTGCTGTGGCTTTAAGGAAAGAACCAGTTTCAGACTTAGTCCTGCTGGTCTTGGTTTTGGCTCTCAAAGAAGAGAAGGTTGGGCCTCTGGACATACACAACTGTGCATGTGTGAGAAAGTGGAAACCACCAGTTTATTTCCACAGGCCAACATCTGATCCCCAGAGCACAATGACTTCTGTTGTCATTGAACTTGAAAAGGTTTGAGTAACGGTTTAGAAATATTTTTGTTCTGGCCTTTTGTTTACTACCCCCTTGCAAAACAAATTCTAACGTCAAATAAACACAGTGGACTTAAACCGAGGCATCATTAGGTTTTCAATTATCTCTACACAACCAGTCCTCTCCAAAGATAAATCAGAGCTGGAGCCATTCATGTGCTTTCCTGATTTACGCATCCTTGCCCAGTCTTGACTACCACTAATAACGTGTATGCAATGCTTGTAGCAGTCTCACACATTACTTTTTCCTGCCATGTGCTTAAACTGCATGTGCTTTTCTTCAGTCAAACTGTTAGTGGAGTTGTGGACAGCCTGACTGGACTGATAAAATGGCTGTATGCACATAAATCCCAGTAGCTTGGTCCATAAGGAATGGTGCATGAATGTCTGCTGCAAGGGGGGGTTGTGCACAGCTGCAAAGACAACAGAATGATTCCACCTGTAGTAAAGACCTACACAGAAAATTAGGCTCCAAAAGCTCCAACTGGATGGAAAGAAATAATTGTAGCATTTATTAGATGAAACAAACAGTTTTGAATGGAACAACTGATCAGTACTGAGCTAAGCAGCTTGTACCTATGAAAACCCTTATGCGTGCTTAACGTATGGACACAGCCCTGCAAAAGCTTTACATGACATGCAGATGATTCATGTGGTCAGCCTGTGACCAAGAGCATTGGCTCATCACAGAATTCTTACTTTCTTCCACAATTCAGGACAGGACCCTTCTTTCAAAATGTGAGGCAATTTTTTCTTATTATTTATTACTTTTAGTAAGTGTAATCTTACTCTGATTGAGAAAGAGACTGACATCACTGAAGACTGGTGGCTCTTAGCCACAGAGGAGCTACGAGGTCACCAGTGATGCAAGCTCTCCCAGAAGCCACTTCCTCCTTTTCCCTCTCCTTGTCCCTACCAGGCATGTGACCCAGCCCTGACCTGGAGGGATGAGAGGCAAGTTAGCTCTTTTTAGGTCTTAGAGTAAGAATACTAGCAAGGGGGCCAATTAGTGCCAATTGCAGCAGTCATTTCTGCAATGACACTCGTCCATCGGGAACTCATCTGAGACAACCAAACAGCTGTCAGATGATACAGCATTTTGATCACTCCTGACCTAAACACACTCAAACTAGAGACCTTGTGATGAAAGATGTATTCCATTCCCAGTGCCCAGAGCCATCCAGTCCCTCAGGACACTGATACAATTCTGTCTGAACACAGCTTTTCAGGAAGTGGCTAAAATAACAAGTCTTAGTAAACATCTGAAGAGAACGGAAGTCAGAAGGCATTAGTTAGGCAGTAAGTTACCCTGTCTGGTCTACCCACAGCTCAACAAGATTGAGCAGCCTGTCAACATCTGCCAGCTTTTTGTCTGTACCCATAAAAAGCCATTTTCTTCAGAGAGGATCCAACTTTTAGAAGTGCAAACCAGGAAGGTAGTAGTGACAAAAAATGTCAGGGCTGAAAAATTGCAGAATCACTCCAAGAATGAAACAACCATCTGGAGAAATACTTTCTATGGTTTACCTTAAGCAGAAGTGGATATTTGCAAATTCTCTGAATCGGAGTCAGCAGATAACCCTCTAGTGGAATGTCTGTAGTCTTTCTGCCTCCCAACAGCATGCAACCCTACAATAAAAAACAGAAACAGATGTTACACACTTTGCTACAAAAAGCTTTCATATACTCTTTGATATAATTTTGTATTCCTGTAACACCTATTACGGTCAGAAAGCACTTTTCCACAGCCAAGATACAGGAAATGGGACTTCATTCACAACTGCAATACAGCCATCAAGCCTGCAAAGTAAAAGAAAATTTGCTGTGGAAAACAGTGGCTGTTGTAGAAAGGTATTTTCCCAGAGAAATATTATACAGCTGGTGAATCAAAAAATGTCATGATACGATGACAATGAACAAACCTAGATGCACCATTACTGAAAAGAATCTAGCCTACTCCCACGATTGATACGACTATTTGTCTTGGTTCACTGTGTAAAACCTGCACTGTTGGTTCAAAAAACTCTTGAAGGCTAAAATAAAGCCTGCTAACTAGTAATCATGTAATTAACTTGAGTCCAACCCTTATGCCTGGAGAAAATCAAAGTGGAATTGAAATAAATGAGTCATCTGCATCACATCCACCAATTCTGTGGCAAAACATGATGTCTAAGCACAGCTGGACAAACAGCACGGGCACACACTGGGTGGCTACCCAGCACGCATGTAGCTCAACCAATCACAGCACATGTTGCCACTTGCCCAACAAAAAAAGCTGTGGGACATGCAGGCAAGGCTAACTTGTAGGTAGGAGGGGCAGGAGGCAGTGACATTTAAGGAAATCAGGCTTCATTAATTCTGATGCTTATTAAAAACAAAACAAAGCAAAAAAAAAAAAATCCAACAACAAACAAACAAAAAAAACCAACACAAAACCAGAACAAAATAAGGGTCTCAGTATTAATTTTGTGAAGCTCTGACTTCCAAACAAAAAGAAGGTGAAGCGTATTTACCTACAAAAATGACTGCTCTCCCAGTGTTACTCATACACAATAATAAACGGAACAAATACTGGACCAAAACACCAAAGAAATCCAAGTTCAAACAGATTTTAGGTTAAGGAACAGAAGCAGCAACAGATCAGCCCTTGCAATACTTGCACCACAAGTTCACACAAATTCGGAGGGGTCCTGCATGCCAGAATAATAATTTCACAGATAAATTTGCATACACTACCTCAAAACAAGTGATGGTAAAATTCTCAGCAGATAATGCAAATTAATTTCTCAGGATTGACATAGACAGGGAATATAAGAATTGGATTTGACATTTAAAAAAATTAATCTACAGTCCTTGACCTGTCCTTCTTCTGTCACAATAATCTGTAATCTCTGTGTGATTAAAAAATACTGAACTACTGTAAGCTTTATATGCATTTCCCTGAAGACTGTGTTACTGGTTACTGCTAGAAACAGGTAGTGGACTCAGACGGACTTCAAATCTAATTCAGATCAACTAGTCCACATTCCTCTGTTTGACCATGAACCTGGACAACAATGCTCGAAAAATCACTCCAGTTGCAGATCTGTCCTGTCAATGGAAGCTGAGGTTTAAATTCTGTTCAGCCAAGATGTGCTTGCTTTGGGACATCACTGATAACATTTTCTCCTGTGAAATGTGTGCTGTGGCTCAGACACTTTGAAATTTAGTGATGTGTTGGCTGTAGTTCAACAATCCTCCACTTGAAGGAATGTTCACAGACATCATATATAAATCTCATTAGTCCTAACTGGTACTTTTACAGACAATCGTCTGTAAAATAACCCTTCCCCAGGCTATTCTAGATCTGTGGCCTTGGCTACCAGCTCACAATGCTCCCTGTCCAATTTTCCAAGTCTCGAGTGATTCAGTCCTTCCCATCTCTTCTTTCAGCCCTCTCTCTAGCTCTGGGCTCAAAACTGCCCTTTAACACTTACTGATTTTTCAAACACATTCCCACATTCTGTGTTTCAGCAGCTGTGAGGGGGCAAGCGGGCCAAATCTATCCTCACAGGCAAAGCTTTGTATTTTAAGGCAGCTTTCTCTGCATGGTGGCATTATAGCGTTGGTTTTAGGAGGCAGTGGAGAAGGGAAGGGAGGCCTGGAAGAAATTACAGCAGCCACCACAAAGTAGACACTTCAGTGTATCCTCTCCTCCCATATTCACTGCTATTTTGAGAACCTCTTCGATTCAGGTGCCACAGCAAGACCCAGCAGACACTGTGACATCTTTTATGTGTCTCATAATCTGTTTGCCAGCTGCTGCTGGTAACAGACAGGAGACTTCTGCCAATCTAGTGGAAGCAGAGAACACTCCGAATGTTGGGAAGGGCAGTGTTTACGTGCACTTTTGTTTCTCCTCTTCCTCGTTAGTTTCCCCAATAGAGGCACTCAGAGGAACTCACAAACAATCAAAGGGGCATTTGGTGACTCAAACTAATGATTTAACAAGGTTCATTAAAATTCAAACATGTCAAAAAGAATCTGACCACACAACAGCATGAGTGCTTGTCCCTGTTGATCTCTCCAAGGCCTGTATTTTGTGGCTAAAAGAATGGTCTGGCCCTTTTGCTGTACTATATTGGGAAAGAGCAGGACTTTGGCTGAAAGGGAAAAGGAAGAGCAGAAAGAGGGGCAGAAAGAAGAGCAGGTCCTTTGCAAAAGGATTGCCTTCCTTTTACCTCATAGCATTTACTAAGAGAAAAAGCTAATGTGCTGAATTAGTCTGTCACCTCCCAAATCCCATGCATCCATTGCCAGGAAAACAAGACATGCTAAAGTCAAGCAGATTAGGGGTGAAGGCTGTGAGGAGAAACAACCCAAGAAAAGAAAGAAAAATAAGGAATGTTGGGCAGAAGGCACTGTCTACTGGCTGTTTCTCTTCCCAGCTCAGCCCCTGTAGAGCCATTTGAAGACTCTAGGACAATTGTCTCTCACAGTATAGATGCTAATGCAACATGGGTTGGATGGGAAGTTTGGTCATTTTTTAAACAAGCAGCAATAGCAGAATCAACACAATTCATCCAGACTGCATTTCTTGCTCACAACTGGATTCATGGGGAAAAGAGTGTCAGAAGCAGGCCACATTTATTAAGGGTTAACACAAACCGAGGGATGATGTTCAGGGACAATGCAATGATGGGTCTGCAGATGGTGAACTGGTCAGAGAACTGAACTGAGAATCAGATCCACTGGGAACTAGTCAGAGTCCTGCTGCTGGCTTACTGCACTAGTCCTTTCACAACCTTTGCTCAAATTTTCTGTTGCTTCTTTAAAAAAAAAAAGTCTTCCCTGTTTCCACTGAAATCACTCATACTTGAGCTGTGCTTTGTTCTTGGCCTGAAAATCAAATTCAATACCAATCCATCCTGAGTGCTACATACCTAAAAGGGGTAATATCTGCAAAATGTCCAGCATTCCTGGGATACCAAAGGGTTATTATGAATACAGTGTGAAGTCAGATTAGTTAGTCAAGAGCGCTAGAGAAGGTGCTTACCAGGAGGAATGTTCTCACTGTTGGGATCTTGTTCAATTCCATCAGCAGTCTGAGTGCTTTCTCGTGGTTGCTGCAATACTCCTCGTACACAAAGAATTTGTCTTTCTGCAAGGAAAAACATAGTAACTTATTGACACAGACAAAACTGGAGTGATTATTTTGTCATACTCTGAAACCTTATTTTTTACAAAGGGGTGAGAACTCAGAGCAGCATTAGGGTTGCATTTTGCATGAAGCATGTGAGAATAATGTATAGAGGTGTTCCACTAATTCCTAACTGACTCTCTTGTAAGCTAACATCAGCTTCCTGAGCACAGACTTGCACCACTTTTCCTCTTAATGCATCAGTGAAATATTATTTGCTGAAATAATGGATTTTGCTATCTCAGGGATACTTGCACATGTGTCAGGATATTGCATAAGAGTAGCCAGGAACAGAGTAAAGCCAGGAGCAAGGGGGCTGACATTTCTGAGCTGTGCTGACTGCTCCAGCAGAAGGAAGAAATTGAGGTGGCTAGGAAGAACCAAGTCCTGGAAGAAGCTCAAAGATCTGGAGGGGAACCATAACAAAGCAACCAGCTGGAAATTCCCTGCCAGTCAGGGCTCAGGGGGAACCTCCAACGAGTTGGCTGGAAAGCAGCAGACTTCACCGTTTCAATGCAACACTAACGAGTGGGTCAGCTGTTCGTAACAGTTTTCCTAAATGGAAGGAGTTCATCAAAACCACACAAAATAACAAATGTATTACAGAAATTAAAGGAAGGGAAAGGTAGCTTCTTAACTACATTAAAGTACTTATACCGGAACATGTCACAACCAACAGCACGTAGTGGAGTGAAATCCCCTGTTAAGAAACATGGGTCAGCTGGTAGCACTAAGTTCTGCTTCACTGATCTTCATAGTCAGACAGTGCAACTTCTTCTAACTAAAATGATCAGAGATGCTGAACCCATTTCAAACATCAGATATCTGGAAACACTGAAAGGATTCACGAAGAAGCCGTAACAAGTGTTTTTGTGCCTGAATGATTCAGAAGCCCAAAAGATCCATAATTTTTTGGGTGCTTCTCATAGTGCCAGTTTCTTTCCTGGTTCAGGTCTGCTTCTACACCACAATGCAGTGCCACGCAGAGGCACTCAGACATGCTACTTTGCCTATAAAAGTAGTTTAGATGCATTTGCACCGGGTAGCATGCGAGACCTTCCAGAGCTGGCACTTCAGGGCCATGTAGACAATGCCCTTCAGAGCTGGTTGTGGAATTCACATAATGAATTTTCTGTTTAGGATCCTGGCCTGAAAACATTGTATCTGAGCCTTTTCACCTCCCCAGAACTAGAAAGTAAATCTGAGTTTTGATTTGACTTTTAGCATTCTTCAGAGATGTAGAACTTCCTATGTTAGTTGAAGATATCTGCAGCATTTAGCTACTTGGAAGACAACTCAGAGTGATCCTTACAGAATGAAGGAGCTAAGCAACATGAATCCATGGGAATACAGCTGCACTCCCAGGGCATTCCCTTCACTGCTGTCACATGGAAAAGAAATAGTGCTAACATTATTTTAGGAGCTAGAGGTACATGCTTAGAGACTGTCAAATGCTTTTGCGTTCAGTTTATCACTAATCTGATTACACTTTTCCCCCTTTTTTGTACTTCCCAAAGGAAGAATTGAGAATAAATACATGTATGTCCAAACACAACAACAATGGTACAAAGCAAATAAAACAACAGCCACAAAGATTATGGTGCAAAGAGTTGGAATGCAGATGTTTGAGACTTTTATCCTTCATCTACAGATGTTCGTATTAGCACTAGAGTTTAATACTGGGAAGCTGAAAAGAAACAAAGGCTTCTGACCACCAGATGCAGGAAAATGCAGGGCTGGGTCCACAGCAGAATAGAAAAGAAGCAATAGAGAGGCATGGGATTGTTTTCAACCATAAAAACTTGAGAGTTATAGAATGTGAAGACAGATATATGAGTTTCTCCTGCATTTCCCTCTCTCACCCTTCCTCAACTCCCTGAATGCACACAAGCAGCATGCTTAAAACTAAAAATAGTAACCATTAACACAACAGCATCCGTCACATCAACACACACAATGTCACTGCTCAGGTTTCTGACTGCAGCTTTCAGTGCCTGGAGTTTTGGGAGGTTATATTTAGATCATGACAAAACCCCTTTGCTAAAGCTCAAGTCAGTACAATAATTATACACACACCAGAGTGCTTTCATTAAGTCTTTTCCAGCTGTCCCTCATGCATGAGACCCACAAATATGAGAACTATGCTTTAAATTACTCAGTGTCTGAAGTGTTTAATTTCCTCTCTGGGTGACATTCAGTCCTGGACTCTCCCATCTCCTGGTGAGGAAATTATCAGTTACATAATTACAGATGTTAGCCCAGGAATTCTGAACCTGCAGTTACTCTACATTAAAGTGCAATTATGGTCAGAAATGTGACCACATAAAAATGGCACCTCCTTACTCAGCAAATCTGCTGGATACACAGCTAGACCTTCTGATTTTGGTTACAGAAGTAAGACTGTTTCTTAGTTTAGATAAAATAGATCTTTACCCAATAGTTTATTCCCCAATACGTTATTTTGGGTGCATTAGCACTGCCCACAAATTAGTGCAAATTTGAAAAGTGTTTTGATTAGAAAAGCAAATAAGACATTTGAAAAATTGTAGCGACATATATTCAACATGAAAAACCTAAGCAAAATATATAACTCTCAAAACAAGAACCCTCATGACTGACAGTAAAACTGATCACTCATGCAACATTGCTCCTAAAAATGACAAGAAAACACATTTCCTTCAAACAGGTTTCTTGCTATTACTTCACTAAACCTCTAGTAAGATGACAATATCAGAAACGAAGCATCAGTCAATTCTGTGCCCTTCTGCTCTGCAGACAGTCATACATTTTCATGACCTGCACAAAGAGCCTATGCTGATGAGGTGTGATTATCCCAAAATCAGTGTATAAGCCCTCTGATGTTAACGATCTGTTTGCCATGCTATTCTGTTGAAGGCTACACATTTAACTTTGAATAAATGTTTAAGTATGTTCTTTATTGTCTGCTGTGGTCATACTGAAATTCTACCACCTACCATCAGACAATTAACTTTTCATGATCACCTGGTCAAATGGAGTACACTAGGCCACACAAGGTCTTCTAAAATAGAACTATTTTCCATATCTGGATATGAGAGCAAGAGCATTTCATCATCTGCTAAAATTCTTCAAAACTCAAGATTTGATCCCTTCTGAGCTGGAGATCCATGGGAGGATGTCCTAGCATTTAACCCTATGTATTACAGTTTCATAATTCCTGTATTGCTGCATGTTTGATAAATAAGGAACACCGCAGAATTTATGAAATTTAACAGTAATAAAGTTACAAAATTATATGTTCATATACTGCATATATCAGGCTGGAATACAGTCAAATGACAGGATGTTAACACTTCTGGTTATTCAGCACCACTCTGAAACACAGTAGATGATCTGACAGCATCTCTCAGAAGCCCTCTAATTTTCCTACACTCACTAATGAATACTAATGTATTAGTACAGCAAATCTTGTTGGTAGGCAATAATTCTAGTGAGCATTCAAGGCTTAACTAAGTTCACAAGTATATTTTTCAGCAGCTGACAGTCCTCACAACTGATATAATTTTTAGACATGGTCTCAATATAACACTTTCTGACACTACTTTAATAATTGTCACAGCATAAATAAAAATTAAACAAATGAGGGTAGTTCATAAAGCTCTATGACTAATGAATGGATGTATAATTGCTGTCTGCTCAAACCTGATGAACTGTGAAAGCATGAATTTTTGATGATGAAAGCATAATAGAACATATTTTGATAGAAAGTTGGCCTGTGGCTTAATGCAGTTAATAAGAATTTGAAGAACTGGCTATTATGTATGTGCGTCCTAATTTTCAAACATCTCAGGAGGGCTGCTCCAAGTGTAAAAAATGTGCAACTTCACATGTTTATACATGTAAATTAGATAACTTTGCATTTAAATGACTCCAGCTTATAACTAGTTATACATAACTGATCTTGCATATACAGTATGCTCTCTATATATTTCAGTCAGAGGATGGCATACATACATGATTGAAAGTCAGGCCAAGTTAAAAAACCCAAAAATCTACCACAAGAAGAATTTCACAGTATAAGAAACAAATTACAATGACAGAAGCAATGGTAGAATCACTAGATGCAATTGCACAGATCCTGCACTGGATCTGTGCTTTCTTGAATCACTTGTCAGTATCAATCTGACTGGACCTGGTTAGCACATCTGATCATATTATAGATGTAGCAGGAGAACAAATAATAGAACTCTCTGGCACAAAGTCAGATGACACTAAAGTAACTCATCAAAAGGTTCTAAACAACCTGGGACTGGTAGAGTGAATTTATGTCGTATGATTACTTCATATTTTGTATCTCTGGCATTCTTGAGCTAGATGAGAGTCCAAAAGCCAAATTCCATTTACTTTTAAGCTACAGAAGGCAGATACTCATTTATTCCAGAGCAAAAGGATGCATGTTGTAACTTGTGCTGGATTTCATCAAGATAACCCATGTCACACTACCTTCCATTTACTGAAAGATAAATGTATGTGTAGACACTAACTACTGTAAATCATGTACTGTCCTTCTTCATTTTCATCTTTTAAGGTTTCAGTTTTCTCTTTATTTTAAAAGACACAGACAAATCATTAATTTACTGGAAACTGTGCTGCTTTTTTGAAACATTTGGAACCAAAGCAAACAAATTCTCAGCAATAAAATGTGATCAGCAGGGTGACAAAATAAGGAAAAAAATTCAATGGGAAAAGGAAGAGTTTATAAAAATATCTTGCTGTTTAGCTGAGTTTGATGTGGTTTCTATTGTTCTAACCTCATTCACAAGTTTTTTTCCCACCCTACCTACAACTTTCGTACAAGACACACATTGTCATAGTATTGCCACATGCCTTAGAGATTAGGGCTAGCTAAGGGGCATGGGAGCTTATGACAGGAAACTGCATTTTCAGATAGCATTAAATCATTGTACTTACAAATTCTAAGAAAACATTTCCCAGTTCATGCTGAGACTGAGGTTCTGGTTGTAAACAAAATTCCAGGGCAGCCAGGAACTCCTGGTGAACACCAAGAATGTCTTCGATGTTAGAAAATAAGATCTGAAACAACAAACAATGCTAGCTGTTAATATATTGGAGAGCGCTTTGTTAAAGTAGTGGCTTCAAAATATTGTGACTCTAGACTTGCTGTGACAGCATCTAAAGCACAAGGACCTGTACAGAATTAATCACACTGTATTTGCCCCTTTCCTGGTCCACTATGGAAATCTTTATTGCTACTGAAGTACTTTCTATAAATAAAGGTTATCTTTCCAGTTACTTGAGCATGATGAATGTGAATGTGAGCAACCTCTTTCAAATCTAGAGATTTCCTATGAGACCAACCAGGTGAATGGAATCACAAGGATTAAACTCACTTTGCAGGAGATAGAAGCAGGAAGTTGTTTGCCTTTCATTCCCATACATTGGAAATCACTTTGTGTAAGAAAAGGACTTTAAGTCATCACACACAAATATGTACCTGTAAATAAGAGACCAAATCTCTGCCACGTGGGATCTAGCATTTCACTGACAGGAATACAGAGTAGTGTAAAATGCTTGCAAACCACAAGAGCAGCATTTTAGAGTTCCCTTTCATTGATCTCAGTGGTTCTAAAAAGCATGTGTAATGGGATAGAGGGCCCTAGTTTAGACGTGTACTAAAAGGTAATAGTGGAATCTCACAGCTAAAAGGTCCTTAGTGATTCAAATATACACGTGCTAAGGGGAACAAACTGCCAGGTTGAAAGCTGCTATAAACACATAAGCTTTATGAGTCTTAATAATTTTCATGCAAAATATGAGAAGCAAGTATGAATACACATACAGGAGATGGAATGTTACCTACACAGGGGGAGAGGTCCTGATGCATGGAGACACAGCCATCAGTACTGACAGCCACTGAACAAAAGCCTGAATTGGTTAACTCTGGAGCCTGCAGTACTTACATATTGCAGACAACATTTTCTATCATGTTGTTTTAACTATGTCACTTGCAAAGGGAAGATGTGCAGTGCAGTCAAACCAGCTTTCACATTGGAAGCAGCTTCCCAGGTCTTGCACAGCAAGTGACACTCCTCTGAACCCCGAAGCGTGCAGCCTGACAGGGACAGCCTTCATCTTCCTGGCATTTGGTGTGGGAAGTGATTGAGCCCAACAGCTTCCAACACATCCCTAAGTGCCTTATCATAACATGAAGCTGTTCAACTTGATTCAGGGGAATTCCTTCACCAGATGTGACACTGATTCAGCCTAATCATTGGAGACAGGAATGAAACCTCTATTCCTGGTTTAAAACCAGTTTCTCTCTGGTTTTGCAGGGCTAGACAAGATCAAGAATTCAAGGAGCTTTCCTTTCTGCATATAGCCAGATTCAACTCTATACTTTCTGTTATTCAAAGATGGATAGAATATTTTCTCTCAAACTCCTCCTGCAAGCTGGCTGCATGTGCAGAGCAGAGACTGTTGCATTTTCCTTGTCTCAGTTCTCCTCTCACTTCAGGAATACTGAGATATGGTACTATGCATACTTGGGCCTCACAGCTCCTTTTCAGCTCTGAATAAATTAAAAGATTCCAACACACTGAATTTGTGCTGATGGGCTCTGAACCAAAATAAAGGACAGGGAGACAGGACCATCCAGAAACCTTCACATTCTAATTCAAGCAAAGCATACGATGGTTCTGTCACATGGCTGAAATTGTTGTGATAACACAGTAGCCTCTGTCTGCATGGCTTTGCCAGAAGCTGTGCCAAATATGGATTAACAAGGAAGAAGAAAACATCTGTCAGGGATGATTTTATCCTTCAGGAGCAGTCTTTGGGGGTGTATTTTTTGAACCAAGGAGTATCTGTGTAATCTAATAAATTCTGTGGTGGTCAGCAGAGCTCTGCTTGCAGCAGAATTTGCAGATGAGAATAGTCACTTGAAAATCAAGGCAGCAGAGAGACCCTGACTGCATGTGCTTCTGTATCTAATACACAGTTACCATTTATAAGCCCCTATGTCTGGAGTTTGCATACACCCTCATGTTGTACTGCTTCAAGCTACTGTATCAGTAAAATTACCTAAATGCCCTGCTGTGAATGTAGCATAATAGTAACATATCAATAGAGTTATTCCCATAGGAGGCAGTGAATAAACTAAAACAATTTTTTATTATGTTGCTGCAGATGTTAGTCACTGGAGTACTTGCAAAATCTTGTCCTGGCACAGGACTCAACATGGTCTTTCTGGAAGGGGATACAATGGCAAAGATTGCTGATGTCTCCACCACTTATTGCCAGCTGTAGAAGAAACCTGCAAAAATAATACTGGGAGCAATAACCCAAATTATCCTAAAAAGTCCTTTCTCCTTCTACTCAGAGATGAGTGACTGCCAGAATACCCTGTATTTTCCTCTAGACATTTCAGCTGCTTGAAGACAGAGAGGAAAAGACAGGCTTCTTATATAAGCTGCCAAACCATTTATACAGTCTGCTACAATTCTAGCTGCTGCCAGTCACCTCACAGCTCTCTGGTGACTCAAGATACATAATATTAGCAGGCAGAGTTACCAGAAGTACCAATACAACCTTGTTTGTCCTGCTTCTACCAGCAAGGAGGGAGAAATGAGAGAGAAAGAAAGAAAAAAACATCTTTCAACTGCAGGAAAGACAATGAAATTATCTGTGGCATGGGGGAAGGAGGGGTGGGAAGGGGAGATAATACTGAGTCTCATCAGGAAAACTGTGCTTTGTAATTCTATTTCACCAGCAAAAGGCATAGGTCCTTTATTGCTGAAGAGAAGCTGTTATTGAAAATTAGGCATTGTAATAATAAGAACAAATGAGGTCTCAAAATGGCCTCAAAGAGACTCCCCAAGGCACTTCAAGAATGATGGAAAAAGAAGTGGTGCTTCCCCAGAGGAGTGTGATGAAACTTCAGGTAAAAATACATTAAAATTAGCAGAGAAAACGCAGATTCTTCTGCACAGGATTTAGGGGCACTGAGTCCAATTATGCGACAGCAATAATTAATATTAATTTGGATGTTATATGAATAATGACAGAATAACAAATTTTATCAACATCTACAGCTGTTCATCAAATTGGCAAATGATTGTGTAGGTTTATTTCCCATGCAGAGCTTACTTTTTGCACACTTCTCTGCACACAAGATACTTGTCTACTTCTTCAGCTACTCCCAAACTTACTTCAGACTCTAGATGGTGAGTTTCTGGGGGGCAGAAACTTCCAAATCTGAAGACAGCAAGAGGCTTAGCTCCACAAAGTTGCCAAGTCCTCTTGCTGATGCCAGTCAGTCGATATTAAAATATTGCCAGCCTGCAGAATGAATAGCAAAAATGGGGACTAGAGCCCTGCTAGGATCTCTATTCACTCAGGTAATACTAGTAGGTGAAAGGGAGGATCCAGGTTTAGAAAAAACACATGCCAGCTGCACTAGCTCTGGCTGGAGTGGTACACTTCTTATGGCATCCACAACCTCCATTGGTCCTCCCAAAAGAACTGAAATTCCTTCTTACTAGACCACAGAGAGACATCCCTGCCTCCTTCTCATAAACCAAATCAGTTTCAGATTTGTAAAAGACAGCAGATGCAAGCTGGCTAACTGAATACTGTCAAGCAAAATAGACAAGAGCTGTACATTCTCCGCCTTTCCTCTCAAAGACACTGAAAAGGCCTCTCTGTCCTCTATGCACCATTTCACAAATCTTGCTAGAAGTTAGTATCTCTGACAACACTATACTGTTAAATTTTACTGAAATTAGCTGGTGGGATGAAAAATTGCTGGAAGATGACAGCTATACCAATGGGCAAACAGACTGACAGATAAACTGTCAACATGAGCCTCTTTTCCCTAGAGAACCAGTTTAATAATAAGTATTAATATGACATGAGGATACTTGATATTCATAACCCTGAATCTAGCCTTTCATTACGTATAATTTTCCCTACCAATAAAATGAGGGAGGCAGAAGAAATACCTTAACATTCTCCTCAGTTATGTACTTCTCAGCTTTGTCCACAGCATTCTGGCGGATTCGGTGAAGAAATGCCTACAGAGATAGAAAAGATTATGTTCAAATAGCTTGATACATCTTGATTTCACTCATATTATATCCTCTAGGTTCCCATCAATACAGTGCAGCTGATTACCTTTAAGACTGAAAGGATGTAAACATTTACCCAACCACCACCACAATTCTTAGACTCAGGGCTGAATTGAGAGTCACGCAAAAGACATCTCCTACCATGGTGTTGGGTTTTGCCAGGCCATAAACGTATTCTTCTGTTGAAACATTAGACTTAATTATCTGTTACTATGTAATGGTTTCATCCTGGCTCAAACCAGGACATACACTACCAAGAGACTACAACAAGGATCTGTTTGACTTTCCTGTGAAGGTTTTCCCTCTCTTTAAGATGCAGCTGGTGTGACTGAGGTAGCATGCCTGATGCACATCAAGACATACATTAGGAAAAAGGACTGCAAAGAGTGACAAAAGGACATTCATTCTGCTGGAGCTGAGGCATGTCAGAGCTCTGAGTTAGGGTTCTGAACAAGTTCAACAGACTCAATACCTGGCAAAGGGAAACGGAAATCTCCAGACAATGCCTGGGACACCAGGCCAGATCCAAATGGACAGTGATCCGAGTACCAGCTTTCAAAGCATAATTCTGGCTATGGAAGTTGGAACCTACTTGCATTTGCACTGGACACACACACAACATACTTGATCCAGCAGGAAGGGTTTAGCAAAGTACACTTCATTGCATCTTTACCTCAAGTCTTCACTGTTTTAGCAGCTATTGGCTTAAGGGCACCTCTGACCTGAGAGTAGGGAATTTTACCTTCCATGGGCATCAGCAAAGAGAGTTGCAAATACCCATAGGTGAAACTGAAAGGAAGTCAGTGAGGACAGCTGTGATAAATGACATGACCCATGCACAGAAGGGTCGAGGGCTTTGCTTGCTCTCTGTTCTTGTTAGTGGTTTCTAACTTGCCTCCCACACAAAGGAGCGAGTCCTGTGGAGTGCTGTGAACAAGGAAGAAAGGAACTTTTCTTACCCACCTGAGACAGAGAGGGGAAGCGGGTCATTTCTTTGTATTTATGGTACAAAGCAGCTTTGTTACAGCTTGATAATAAAAGGCTTTTAAAGTTGAACTATTCCTGAGCAATGCCCATGTCAGCTGATGTACACTCAGCTTTTTCTTTCTTCCTTTTGCCTGTTGGGATTGGCAGCAGCTTACAACCTGGTAAGAAGCAATGTTGCTGAACCAAACTTAGAGCTTATGGAATGCCTTTGCCTCTGGTATTTTGGCGGGAAGACAGTGAACATGTCCCTCTACTTGACTTCCAGCACTAAAAGGGGCATATCTCTGTTTCCGCTTAGCCATTCTTCTCTTGTCATTTGTCAGCCATTCACACTTTACAGGATAGGCATTAATAAAAAAATATATTAATTAATGAGGTACATAGAACCTATATTTGTTTTCAGCTCTGCAACCTCAACTTTCTCTCGAGCAAATTTCAAGGACTATAACCACATTGCTCCTTTTCTACTGCTAAACAGGAAGGCTAGATTTTAGCCAGATATAGAGAGCTTGGAGCAGGTTGTGTAGACTAACAAGTCTGAAGAAGAGATTCCTGTGTTAAAGGGACAGGACATGTATGCCAGTAGTGGAAGAGGCATTTTATAAGAACCAGCCAGTCCACCTCACCAATAATTTGGCCAGGAACTGCTGCAATGTTAATCTACTGCCCAGCACCTTGGCAACAGTCAAGGAAGTAGATGAAGTGCTCAGCATGATGACTAATGGCAGGAGGATTGACAGGAATAGCTGTTGCTCTCCCACTTCAGTGTTGGGTGTGATATCTGAACATCAATAATCAGGCATCTGACTTTTATGAGGTACTACATTATATTTAAGTCACTCATTCTCAAAAGATAAGCCAGGTGGAGACTTTTCCTTGTTTTAATCACAACTCTGTTTGGAGATAGCAAATCCAAGTGGAATGATTAATTAATCTACACAATTAGCAGCTTCACTGGTGACTAATAGTTACCTGCATATTAGTCCCAGTATGGTGGGTCTAATAATAGAAAGCTGGTAAACAAGTGCAAATCACATTTGCTGTTACAGGCTAGTCAATAAAAAAAGCAGAGTCCACGTTAATCTAAAAAAACAGCTTTTCTGTGATGCTTGTCTGAAAAGATCATTTAATGTGAGCATGAGAAAGGGAGAAAAGAGAGAGAAGAATCAAACAAAAAATTTGAAAGGCATAGAAGCAGGGAGACAGTAGAAAGGATGAAAGACATAAGAGGAAGAGAGGCAGTCAGCTTTGTAGATAGTTTGTCAAATATCCTTATAGCCTTTGATTTGTCTTGATGTGCATGAACAGCAGTCTCTCCACAAATAATAAAACAAGACAGTTACAACATATTGTGGCCCTAGAAATTTAGAAGTCTACTTTCCAAAATGCAATCACCCCAAAAATAACAAAACTTGGTGGACACAGAACTATTTCTTCCCCACCTTTCAATACTTTCTCATGTGCAAACACTCTTTTGCAACACAGTCATTCAAATTAAAAAGCATGATAAACACAAGCTATTAAAGAGCAGCTCATGGAGCTAAAGTTGCATTCCCTGTTCACATGACAACACCACTATGCCCTCCAGGGATACGTGGAAGCATAGGGTTCAGCTTTCTTGGCAGCTCTTGAAAAAACACTCATAGGACTTAGAGGACTCTGCAAATCATTCCTAGACACAGCAGGATGACCATGATCACCTCTCCTCCACTACCAAAAGCAGAACTCTCTTCTGTGGCATGCTGTTGGTTTCCTACACTTAGAAACCATCAGGGATTCAGGGAAGGACAGGGATTCAGCTTATGATACACAGTACACTGAAACAACAATCACACACCCTATCAGTAAGAGACTGATGAAAAAAAAGAAAGGGACAAATAGGCAAAAAAAGCAGACTCTGTTCCCTTCTCTCTGCTTCTTGTATGCTGGATTGATCTAAGGTTAAAACTGCCACCAAAAAAACAGAGATAAGAAGGTGGCAGATAATGTGACATCTTTCTTTCTTATGCTGCATTTGCTATCTTGTCATTCATACTGTTTTGCTGTGCTCACACTTGGTCAGGTCTCCGAGCAACCCAAGTTGTACAGTGAGCTACTGCTTGCACAACGGAAGATGGGAGAAGGACTGACAGAGCCCATGGTTCCAGAAAGAAAAACAAACAAACAAAAAAAAACAAAACAAAACAGCTCACAGCTCAATGTAGGAAAAAAAAAACACAGGAAACCAGGCTGATAAATTTTCATTCTCCTGATAAAGGTTTGTGAAGGTCTCATCTTCCATGCATATGTGCTAATCATTAGGAAAACAGCCTGCAGAGGATTTGTTTTTGTTTAAAATTCTGCTGCTGCATCAACATAACATTTATTTGTGCACTGTGACTTATTGCCCTAGAGGTCTGTTGCTTCCAAACTCAGCAGGCCATGTCTGATGCTCCTCATGTCAAGCATAAACACAGTTTACAGTTTGTCTTACAGTACAAATGTCTTGCAGGATTCAAGCAAATCTCTGACAAATTAGACTGAGCAGAGTGAAATTCTTCTTTTCTGTATCATGTCTTGTTGAGTAAGTTCCTTCCAAGAAATACTAACACAAACATGTTACAAATCTAGAATGTAATTTAGGTATAAAAGTTTATTTCAGTAAATAACTACTTTTCAATGGCCCTTTTTTCATGAAGGTGTTCTGTTCCTCAGTTCACTGTCCTTACCATCTACTGTTGCAATGAAACCTTGTTGCTTTGAATGTCTGTGCTGCACCTTTGAACCACAAAAGCATGAAACATACTTTAGGAAAGAACCTACTTATTGTGAGTTGTCACATGAAACAGACTGAAGCAACTGAGATTTCTCTCAAATGTTTTTCAAATGGTCCTCGTTGAACTTTGACTTGTAGCCTTAATTACGAAAAATGAGTGTTTACCACTTTCTGTGTAGCATAAGTAACACATGGCATATACTAGGGACAAAGCAGTGACAGTTTGCTCATGTCCCTTCTCAAAATTCAGGTCTAAGGCAGATACTTCCTCAAATGTTCAGAAATAGCAAGACATTTCTGATTAAATAGCAAGGCAGGCAAACTGTGCATAGCCCTGAGGGAAACGAAAGGGAGAACAGAAACAAACAGCAATGAGGCAACTGGCTACCATATCCAAAAGGAGCAATATCTGAAAGCACAACTCTGTGAAATTCATTTTCTAAACAGGTGACTGGAATTTCATGTTGCTCTTATGAGACAAGCGAGACAAGTTTGTTAAACAAATCAGGGATTAAGATTTATTCAGAACACTAAGAATCTTGATAAGCCTAGTATTTTCTGTGTTAAAATTAATAAATTGCTTTACGCTTGTGCAATCATTTAAAGTATCATGCAAGTGCAGACATTTTGATTCCAAGAAAACAAGCTCACAGTGAAAAATGAAGTGGTGACATGGCCAGTGAATTGCATCATTTGACCATCACTAGCTTTCTTCACCTTGCACCTACAGTGTAGGGGCCATGCATTGATCTGTCTCTGACAATACAGAGCAAAACTTGTAATAAAGATTTGAACAAGAACTTACAAGTGTAGCTTTCCTTTCTTTTTCTTACACCACTTCAAAAGTCTTGTCACTAAATGTGGCTGTTAGATAAGCCTTTGCCTCCACTGCAGTACAAGCCCGACACCAAAAAACTCCATTGTCTTTAGCAAAGTGGCTTGAAAGTTCTGTGGGAACACAGCTCTGCTGAAAGGGTCTGACTATTTCACATGAATGTTTGCTGAAGTTTGTGCTCTAAGAGCAGGTGCATCCTTGCTCATGTTACTCAATTGTTAGTATTCAACCTAGTCATAGTGATCATGTTATTTTGCTTTATATCAGATATGTAGTTTATAAGCTAAAGCCCTACCCAAATGACAGGAAACATGCATATCCTGCATCCTACATGTGAAAACCAGTTCTCACCTGCACCAAAATCTGAAAGACAATGCGATAAATTATCTCAAAACAACATAACAATGACTGCACTGGGTTATTTATAAAAAATAAATCCCATCACAACTTTTGTTTTCCCCCCTTCATAACAACTAAGTGTGCATTTCTATAGAAAACTAAGTCTTCAGCATTTCCTTTAATCACATAAATACTCCAGTGCAGATCTTGCACTGAATGCTAGCACAGCGTTGGGCCACCAAACAACTGGGAATCATGTCTCTTGAATTAGAGGTGAACCTGCTTCAGTTCTAGTGTTCCCAGAGTGGTCTGCACTACTGTGCACTGTTAACCAAGATCTACTGGCTTCCATCCTAGAGACAGTGGGATTTTAATGACAGATTAAGTCATTCGGTGTAAATTCAGACAATCGGCTTTCAAACACCTCACCTTCCCAAACAAAAGCCAAAATATACATGTAAGGGACTGGGCCTGATTCAGGTTTTAAGTTGTGAAATTTCAGTTAAGAGTACTGGAAATGGAAAGCAACTGCTGTGACTTCACTAGCATTACATGTGTAAAATGGAGCAAGACTGAAGCAACTCTACTACTTTTAAAGAGTATATTAGTGTACCTCTTAACACTGTAAACTGGCGATCCTCTATTCACTCATTGCTCAATTATGGGCTACTATATTCAGATTAATGTAAAAATATCTTTTAAATTATCCGTATCTGGTAAAGGAAGAATGAATTTAAGTGTCAGATGAGTGCATTATACTGAAATTCCTGCATAGAGGATTTCACCTATGAAGAGTATTTTTCTCTAGATCCTCTTAAAATAAACAATAAAGAGACACAGCTGTGAGACCAACCTACTCTGCAAAAAGTAGCTCAGATCTGCAGCCAAATTAACTCATCAGCAAACAGCTGAACAGGCACTTGTCTGGTAGACAGAGGTGTTTAGTAAGAGGAAATATTACTAGAAATATCTTTTATTGCCCTAATTTCAGGTTTCCTGTGTATCAAATTTGCTTTAAAGCTGCTAGGCTTATTTGTACGTATTTGTTTTTTTTGATCTATCCCTGAAGAGAAACTAAACCATTAGCTAAGCAAGATTATTTTTAAAAAAATACACAAAAAAACCCACAACAACAAACAAAAAAACCCACACAACAAAACAAAACACAAACCAAGAAACCCAAGAAGTCATGTACATTCTCTGCAAAAAGTTGATGCCATCCAAGCTGTAAGCTTGCATCATTACCTACTGCTAAGCAGAAGGTCAAATAGACTCTACTGTACAGTTTCTTAAAATGACACTTCTTTTCAAAGGTCACATCCCTTGCATAATCTTGGATTATGTCAGACATGAAATTAGGTGAACTACTTACACTGATCACCTATGCTCTATGATATTCATTTCACTATTTCAGAAAACAAATATAAAGATCTCTGTCATTAGAACTTAGTCCTATCTCCCTGGGGAAAAGTCTTTCTTGCTTATATGCCCCAGCTCTAAGCCCCACACCCACACTTCCTTCTTTTAAGAAGACTTTTTTTCTTCCATTGTTGTAATTTAGAATAACAATCATTTCACACACAGAAAAGCATGGATGTTATAGCATGAATCATCTCTTCCCACAGAAGAATGCATGACAATTTCCAAGAAAAGTAGACTTCATCTCAGGTGAAACTGCAGATAGCAACAGAAAACAAATGCAGCTTCAGTTGCAAAATCCAGATGTAGCACTGGGGAGAGACCTTATTATCTGAAGTATATTCTCAGCAGGTATATTTCATAATTGTATAGATATGTTTGCAATAAATATATCTATAAATACTACAAAACCTCCACTAATACTGCCAATTTAATAAACATTAATTAAGCACTGATCTTGGCAATTTGAAACCTCTTTCCCACTTCTTAGTCTGACATATGGTGAATCCAGATAAATAACAAATTAAATATGGAGAAACATTCAGAACTTCAGCTGTTTAAAATTATGTAAGTGTATGCATTAATAAAATGCCCAAATAAACAAACTGCATTACTTCTTTATATACTACCTAAGAGAAATAATCACTGCTTATGTAAACTACATGCCCAAGATATTTCCAAACATCAAGCTGATTAGTCCTTAGCCAATCCTACATTTTAAGGCTCATGCAGTTATGACCACTGTTGGCTGATTTATCTTACATCTCTTGCCATTGAGTGTTATACTGTCTATAATACCAAAGTTAATGAAAAACAGTTGCAAAATACTGGCATTGCACAGCACTAGGATTTTCAGCGGTGCTTAAGGGAGTCACACATTCCGATTGCTTTTTAGTTACTTTGACACAGGTCCACCACAAAATACCTTCTGTCAGCAGATCACTGTGGTTAGGATTCACCTCATTTAATTGCACCCACGTAAAAGCTGAAGCCTACCCTAAGTTAGTGACAGAGGTTCCCTCTATAGCAGAAAGAAACAGGTAGGCAACTTCAGAGGATGAGTCACTGCAATCCAGGACTGATGTTTAAGACTGAAGGCTGAATTACCCTCCAGGAATGCATCACTCTTTCTTCCAAGAGACAAGCTGGGTGACAGGCTTAGATTAGACCACCCTCCTTGCCTGTACCAGTTTCACAGCACCTGCAAATACAAAGTTCCAGGGCAATGGGTGTTACTGAGTAATTTCTAAAAGTGAGGCAGTGACTCCGTCTCTCAGCATGGATGCTCTGAACATGGGGGCACTGCAAGTTGACACATACAAAATTAATGTGCAGAGACATTGTCAGCACAGTGGTATTCTGGGACTCATCACAAGTGAACTGATACAGCAACACAACCCAGAAAAAGTAATTTACAAAGAAAGCTGTAAAACCATCCCAGACTGTAGCTCTATATCCAGTGTACCGCTGTTTACATTGAAATTCTGCAACTACCAAAAAAGGCCATTACAAATTAATTCATGCATTGACTGATGCAGGAAGGTGAAACTAAAGGGAAGTGAGAGTGAAATAAATTGCAGTGTTTCTCACTCCAAAAAGAGATCCCTTTATTAAGGAGAGTTTGTTTTCATTTGAATTACAAAAAAACTTTTTGTGAAGTGAAAGAGATGCTGGTGCTGCAGAGGGGCCCATTGTCCCCTCTCTGCCATTGCCCTGACCCTCTGCTATAGCCTTCTCCCCTCAGTCACTAACATTTGCATTCTCAGGCAGGTCAGAAGATCCCAATTAATTTCAGGGACCAACAAAAGCTATATTTTTCAACTTCAAAATCCTTCAGGAGGACTCATTTCTACTAATTTATTAATATCTCCCATACCCTGATTCCTCTTCGTGCTCTCCCTTCTCTCTAACACTACCCCTAAATCACTTTGAATATTCTTACTATAGATTTTTAATAACCCTCTTCTTCTTTGGAGATCCACAGCTTAAGCATACCCTTCTGTGAATATCTATCTTCTATGACTCCAGACTATTTTTAAAATCAACAGAAAAAATATTTGTTTGGATTTTCAATGAAGCTTAAGAAAAGTATGTGCCTAATTCTCTCAAGCCATTGG
Organism: Apus apus; assembly: GCF_020740795.1. Taxonomy (NCBI): domain Eukaryota; kingdom Metazoa; phylum Chordata; class Aves; order Apodiformes; family Apodidae; genus Apus; species Apus apus. The sequence continues at coordinate 6,967,226 of NC_067296.1, read as the reverse complement.
AATATTCTCCCTTTTACTCGCCTCTTCATGTCTTTCTCTCTGTTCTACAATAATGAGATTATTTTGATCATCTCACTGCACTGTTGAACTCTTCAAAATGCTTTCAGAACATAGTTTGTTTGAATAGTGTGGTTTGATTCATTCCTCTTATGTACAGGAAATAATCCGGACAAGTCTGTGTCTGCTTTGCCTTTATGTTACTTTAACAAAAGTTTGCTTCAGGACTAAGGGCCCAGTAAACAACATATAAATAATTCAGGATTTGACCCATATTACTTACATTCACAGTAACCAGTTCTAGATTAGTGGTATCTCAACTACTAAAATTCTATCAGTACCAGGGAATGTTTAATCAGGTTTCAGGCTCTACACAACTACTCCTTTTTCAAGAGGGAGACAGAAGCATCAGTGTGACTAGAAACATCAAATGGTCCCCAAAATAATGAAGTCCTGATGTTGAATGTAATTGTAACAAATATCAGATTCTCTTCAGCTAATATTTCAAGATTCCAATCTAAGCTAAAAACTTCAACATCAGAAAGTTTATTCTCTCCCTTTTCTACTTTTTCCTCTCTCCAGTGACAGTGTCTTCATACATTAAACCCTAAATAGACAGGAAGAAAAACTTTAAATCTAATATCATTAAAGTCCATGGAATTTTTTTAATTACTTGCAACATAGGCTAAGACTTCACCAGTGCTATGGCCTCAGCAGGTAAGGATCATAGAGAATAGAGAAAAGCTTAAAAAATGTTGAATTTTGTCTTGCATACTGAATTTCTGAATATGTATAATGAGCTGATCATTTCAGAGCCTCCAAGTTGGCAATCAAATGAACAGTCAGGCAAAGAGAACTGTCAAAATGTGCAGGGGTGTAAATCCATATAAACTTCATTGGTTACAGGTGAAGAGACCCATCTGACAGCCTGGCCCTTAGTCTTCTGATTAAGTTTATGTGATTATCTTGAGAAATATGGATTTTCAAGCTTAGATTGAATCTCTGAGTTAACTGAAACAGACCTGTTGCTCAGCTTACTGTCATCAGGTTCACTGACACTTGTTCTAAATTACCTTGTGAATCTACACTTGGCCCAAGTACCATGATATCGGGTGACCCAAACTTGATCCACAGAGCAAACGTAACAAAATCCCAAGATCCTATTTCACTAGGAACATTTTGTCTATGCCCAGCTGAGTCTCAAGAGCCAGTTTAACATCAGACTTTGGATCTAAATATTGAGTTTGTTTCTATGTCTGTCTTCTCAAGGATATTCATGTGTATTGTAAGTAGCTAACAAGCTGAATGAACAGTATTCCATGCACTGACTTACACATGCTGGGTTTCTATCAGGTTGTGTATCAAATCAAACTCAAATGCACACAATGTATAAATATTTGTGCTTGATTCTGAAGTTTAAAAAGACCCAAAAGAGTGCAAGCTAACTCAAGAAAATTGTACCTTCTCAACTGATAAAATTCAGAGCTACAAAACAATTAAAAAAATATAAAAACTAGACATTTAACCTTAGAGAGGTCCTCAGTAGTATTTCCATCAGGACTGTTTATGCACTCACAGGTTTCCAACTAATCAGTCTTCATAGCTGAGGTAAAATGGGAATCACTGAAATCTGTAGGTTCCTTATCTAGAAAACTAGTATTGAAATTGGCAGCAACTACTAGAAATCCCAGTGAAATTGTCCTGATGTGAGGCATACTGGCCACCAGATTTTAGGCAGCAAGTAGTAATAACTGCATTTCAGAATCTCCATGCAGGTATACTAGACATGGGTAGTCATGGGTCAAGAGACTTCAAGTTCCAAAGTTATCTCTAGTTTAGGAGACTATCCTGGTATCTGCCTGTGCAGCAACTGCAATCAGCTCCCCTCTGGCTCCTTACAAGTAGCAGTGTCTGTAAGGGCTCCCCCGCTGGGGCTGTAAATTCCTATGGAACTTTTCCTCCTTCATAACCAGCAAATGGGGCTCTGGTGCAGCACAGAAGCCTTAGCATTCCTGGCCTTTAGAGCTTGAAATTTCCTGCTGGGAAAAAACTGCTCAAGTGCCTGTGGTGTGACAATGGGAAAGGCAGCTTTCTGTGGAGGCAGTACTAGCTCCACAAAAGGCCGTGACGTTCTGGGATTCTCACCACTGGAGCCTGGGGAGAGCGGCTGTTTCTCTGTAACCTGTAAAAGGCTTCCAAGGACTTCAAATGCACGGAAAAATGTGATTTGGTGAAAAGGATTAGAAGCCCAGAAGGGGATGGGGAGGAGGATGAAAAAAGGAGGGAACTCTGACTGCTCCAGGCCTCTTATATTAAAGGCAGGATGGGCTCATGATCATGGGATTGGCTCTCTTCTGCTCCTAATGGAGCACACCAGATAATCTGTGGTTCCTGCAGCTTGAGCTGCTTTCAAGAAGCCAACAGTTTGTCAGGCTCTCCCTGCTATGAATTATCCCACCTCATAAAACCAGCAGTAAGAGTAGGATTATTTGTGACCTAAAGGATTAACCTTCTACAGGTAAGTAAATTGGAAGGAAAATGAACCCCAAGAATGAGACTGATCTGATTTTTCATTTTCCCCAGGCAAAGGGCACAAGACAATGTGACACATCATCCTCCATGAAACCAGTGAAAGCAAAGTTTAGTCTCCAATTTTCTGTCTTTACACCAACTGCTGGCTAGACCATGTACTGTCTCTTCTGAGGAAAGAAAGTATCTGTTTACAGAGATATCTATTTCTACATTTTGACTTGTCTTATGATTTTGTAATTCACTAAGAATAATGCTGTAAATAAAAACAAAAGATCCCTGGTCTCTGGTCAGACCACTAACCTCTCTATAAGTAAGTACCAGGAATAGGCTTGCAGACACCACCCAGCACTTAATGCACCTTCCCTATCCAAGCACTCTGGCTTTTTCACTCAACTGATTTCAAAAAAACAAAACCAGGGAGTTTTGTCTGCTTTCAGCTACACCATGATTTCACCTCAGGAGAGGTATTTCCAGGCAGCATGGCAGGAAATATTTCAACATTTGCCTAAATTTAACTAGTAAGAAAGGCTGTTAATTTAGAGGTGGGTTTCATTTGTTGGTTATTGGTTTGGGTTTTTAAGTAACACAATGCATTTATACTTCCTACCACAGAAAAGAAAGGAGCACAGCTTCAGAGCTGCTGCTTTGCATGTGCTCACACACAACCACTGATTATGTTTGCATGCAGGGAAACAGGGGTTGCACACACAGCTGCACCTTGCAAAATCTGGCTTGATGTGTTTGCAACTATTTACACACCAAAAAAGAGGAAAAAAAAAAAAAAGAACATCTTTCACATGTTGGTTTAAAAGAGGAATTAGAAAAATTAACCTCACAAGCACATTTTTCATTGCTAGCCCTGAGCAGGAACAACAGTTTAGCTGATGAAAAGCTGCTTGCTGAAAGTACAGCAGCTCATCTGAGCTGGTTTCCTAACTGAGTCCAATCTAACAATGCCTGCACCATTTCACCATCTGACTGCAGCTGGTCAGGGTGATGGCACACTGTTTTCCAGCCATCTTGCCTAAACTGGAATAAAGTAGTAAATAAAGACTGAACAGGCAGGTGAAAATCCTCAATTATGAAATATGGTGCCAAAATTTTAGCCAAACTAGAAATCTCCCTGAAGGCAGTGTCATTTATGAGCCTTGCTTTTTTCTCTTCTCTTTCCCACATAGCACTACATGCTTAGTCTCTGCAGAGAAGCACAAGCTCACTGCAGTGCTCTGAAGCCAACCTCTGTCCACAGAGCACCTCAAAAACATTCTCAGAGGGCTTATTCATGTCAGGTTCCCTGCCCAGTTTTACAGACTTAAAACATTTGCACTATTCAAAAAAGCACCACTTTTGGGTGCCTGGCCAGATCTAAATTCTTCACTGCAATCAATACTTAACAGTAACCTGTCTCATTCCTTCTCAGACAAGTGGAAGATTATGCCATTTCGACAGGTCAAAGAGCTAGACAAGAGCACAGTCTAAAAATATTGCCTGTCCTCCTGCCCCAAGCCAGCCAAACAACTGGGTTTCATAGTTCCTCTTCATGTGCATTTATTTTGTTGTGACAGACTAAAGAAAAGCTCCCTCTCATTGTGGCATTTCTTCTCTGCACACATGTTCTTGCAGAACACAATCGTATCACACACAGTCTTAAACCCCAGCTTCCTCCAAATCAGAGCAAAGAATTAGACCATTATATTTTAAACATAAAGGGGAAGTTGAGAGAGAGTGAAGCTTGGTAGCAGACCCTGAACCGAATAGCTCCAGCAAGCAGATTGCCCTCCCCAGCATTCCCATAGCCTCTGACTCATTTTGGATGTTTGCAAGAACATACTAGTACTGCCTGCCTGGCTATGGATGAGGATGCACAGGGCCCTCCTAACTATAGGCTATATTCAAAGGTCATCTCCACTTGGAGCTATTTAGAACTGACAGGTCAAACACTTTGTTCTCTCTTAGGAGAGTGGTGTTGAAAGTGAGCCAGCAGTTGTTTCTGATTTATGCATATTCTAGAGTAAAGCTTGTAGCTTTGGTATCCATTTGCTTTTTCTTTACAGAGGTGCAAATGGATGGAAAAACTTAAATGGAGTTACTAAAATTTTAATTTTACTAGAAGTGGCTTTGTGATCAAAAACAGTTTGCTCAAAGGATTCTGATCTTTTCAAATGAAAAACAGCTAAAATCTGAGTTTCCTTCATCTGTAGTCAACATGGAGCCATTGCTGGGAGACACAAAGCACAACAATCCAAGGGTTTCTTCCTTGCATTGCAAAAAGCATAATTAAAGCAGCTTTGGGCCCTATCACCAGGACAGTCCTCTGAAAATTGGAACAAATATTTTTAATGCAGGTACTTCATACCTGCAGACCTGGAGCTAAGATTAGATACAGCTTTGCCCCCCCCCCCCCCCATCTGGATGTAGGAACTGTCCCTGCTAAGAAAAGGACACTGACCACACCACCTACGTGCCAATGCACTGACTGGTGCATTTAGCAGTCCATTCATTCAGGCTGCCATCTTCTCTTCTCAAATATTTTCCCCTCAGCTGCCTTTTCATTAGAGGCTGAATAGTAGCACCTACTGTCTAGCCAAGAAATGCACACAAGGAGTTCCCTTTGGAGCCAATACTCCTGCCATTCATCCTATCTGTCAATGCAGCAGCTCCCCATCCAAGCCCATCGTCAGTCACCTCAGACACTGTTGGCACTACTTCCCCCAATGACCCATCTCTACCATTCCGCAGAACAAACCTCTAAATATGCTGCCAAAGCCCAGGTCCATGCTGGGCCAAAGCAAATAGCTTATTTAACACTTCATCCACCACGTTTACACACTGGATTGAATTTAGCTTTTGCAAGAGTCCTAACCGCATCTGTGAACCCAGCTGATTGCCAGTTACTGAGTGCTCACACATAACAGGGCTTTTATTTGTAATAAAATATTTAGAGTTGAAAAACACCCCAGAATTTAATAAAAGCAACAGTCTCGGACTGCCAATGACTTGTGGTACATCTATTCAGATGCTCAGAATTCCCTACATAAATAAAGCAGAACTTTCAAGCTCTGCCAATTAAATAAATGCTTGTTTTAGCCCAGTTTTGTATTAAAACAGTAACCAATTTTACTTATACAAAATAAAGAGTGAGGTCCTGGATTGTAAATAGGCTCCATTTGTGGAAGTATTTTCACAAAGTTACTTTGCCTAAATAGATGACTGTTCAGAGAAAAAAAATACATCCAATGTGCATACCCAAGTACAACTGCACAAGACAACTTAAAGACAAAATGCATATACAAAATTGCATTTAGACATTTGAGTTTTAGAGTGTAAGCTATTCCCAAAGAAAATACGATAGATAGAAAAGCCCTTTAGGAATAAGTGTTTATTAAAATTTCCCTGAAAGCTTAGAGAGGCAACTTATTTTCTAGATAGTTTGTTTCAGCTTTCTTGTATAGAGAAGATCCCCAGAAAAGAAATCTGGACGCTCCAGCAAGATCACCTCAATACAAGATCCTTTATTAAACCCTTTTTGCTGTTATTTAAGCCATGTGTCAAGCTAAGGAATGTGTTCAAATGCAATATAGATGATGGATAAAGCAGAGACAAGAGTAAAAGTAGGACTGTAACTCCTCCCTCTCTGCTAAGCACCCAAGCAGAGTTACCTGCTTCTGGGGAATCTCTCTTCCCTGTCCTGGAAACAGCCCATTTTCCTGTCTCAGTCTATTGACACTGAAAGCTGTCCTGTGGTTTTTCCTCCAGCCTAGATATTAGAGAAGCAATACAAAATGGAAATAAAAGTGTGATTCCACAGACAATTACATCAACCAAAACTCCCCCTGCACCCAGTCCCTGGCTGTACATTCCTGTGCTCTGCCTTGTACCAACATTGCTGTTTATGCAATTAGGCAATTGCAGCTTGATTGCAGCTGGCTGAGGTAACTCAAACAGCCAAACACACAAAAATGAAGTAATTCCCTCACAGTCACCTTAGCTTCCTGATTGCCTCATCACCCACTCACCTGAGCATTACCTCTAATATATTTAAGAAAGTTAGACCCAAATTAGAGCTGTTTAAACTACTGTACCCACAGCTCTCTTGGTGCTCTCTAAAACTTACCCTGGAGAGCACCCATCTTCCACTAGGACATACTAAGCTACTGAAGTTAAACTTGGGAGACAGTGAGGCTGGGGCTGCAATGCTTGGTCTAAATTAGTTCAGATTTACATCCTGTCTTTGAAGGCCAGTATAGCCCAGCAGAGCAGGACAGTTGACCATTCTGCCATCAAGCTCAAAGCAACAAGAGAACTTGCTACACTAATCTACTATTGTCTACATTTTCAGACTACAAAGTAAATAACAGGGGCTTAAGGGTTTCACTGTAACATCCTGTGGCTAACACCCTGCCGAGAAGTGTTGAGCAGAGTACCTTGATATTCAGTAGGGCAATGTCCAGGGGGGCTGGGGACACACACAGGGTTTTTCTCAAAACAGTCTCCCAGATAGGAAGCAGAAGCTAAGCAAAATGAGAAATACAAAAATCTTCAGGGCACTTAACTGAACCTTGAAAAACCAATACATAGGTCTGACATCAACAACATTCCTGACAACATAAAAATCAGCCATGCCAAAGAAGGGTGACTTGCTCTTGTCAGCCACTCACTAAAGACAGAAAGTTGCCAATAAAAAACACCCGTGCTGAACACCGAGAAACCACAGCAGGAAATAATAAGCGTAGGATGTCACAACAAGTCTTTATATTTATTTTACTTATTCTTTAATCCCCCTCCAAAACCAACTAAGAACTCCTTCAGGGCAATGCACATGCCTGTGTGTTCTGCTGAAAAGCCTCACCACTGGAAACACATGACCGTTAGAGCTAGGTGCCTGCATATGATTCCATTGTGATGCTTGCCATCTTTTCAGTCTTGATAGAGAATAGAATCTGTCATGCTGTGAGTGCCTCTAGATTTGAGCTGAACATGTAGAAGTCAGCATTGCAATCCCTCTATACACACCTGGCAAGGTGGCTGTTTTTTCTCTTTCGACTTCCCACACCCCCCCCCCGCTTAGTAGCACCGTCCTCAAATCCATGCAGACACTACAATGGGAAATGGCTGCTGCCTGCTCTAATAATTTTCCATTGACTCCTGGCTCTCTCCAGCTAGGAATCCAAGCATTTGTTCGCTTTGCTTACCGCTCTGGAAATCAACATAAGGCAAGAAGTGGTTACTCACAATAGTCTATATGCTATTTCTTCTGTTACAACTTTTAGCAACTGGAGCAGAAAACAGTAAAAGCAAAACATTTTATTACTGCTTGCTAGATAGAGGAATTGTATAGAGCCTTTGTTTATTAAAGACTACTGCAAAGGTATGCCTGATCATATTGTTTCAAAGGTCAGTGCAGGTGGACTGGTTACACTGGAGGATCGTCAGTGAGTATCTATCCCATAAGTTTGTGCGAGCTACAAACAAGAAAGCTGGGAGACAGGAAGGTGCTGTTGCTTCTGTTTAACTCTATCAGAATGGGAGAATTTCCTGAGAGAAAGACAAGGAGACATCACCCATCATATCGAGGAAAAGCTAACACTTTCAAAGAAAGAAACTACTAATCCTTCAGCATGTCAGCACTGTATCTCAGGCATGCTGCTTGAATCCTTCAGCACTACAAACAGATTAAATGTACCACTTCCTACATGGGGATTTCTCTCCAATAACATAAAAACAAGGCTCAGCTTTTGATGTACACATTAGAGAGATCCTAAGACATTCCTAAGACAGAGTCTTCCACTCTCTCTCCCCTCTCCTTTCTCCTCTGGTTTCATTTCTCTCGTTGTTCTGACAAAGCACTTGGTTCTCTCCCATCTCTGCTGTCTCTGAATGCCAGTAGCATAAAAACAAGTCTGAAATGCCATTTTGGCATGCCAAGGTGTCACCAAAATACAATTTGTTAGTTTGAAAAGTTGCATTAGTGAGATGGAAAGATAGGTTAAGGGTAATTCTAAACACAGATGCACAGACTGAGACACCACAAACAACACAAATTATTCTGTACTCACTGTCTGTACTGACTCACACTTAATTGGTTGCTCTTCTCTCCTTGGTAACATGTAATAAAGGATCAACCTGTTTCAAATGCACATGCTTATTGAACTGGTATAATTCTACAGAACTAAGACGGGTTGACCTCAGCCTTAGAGGTGACAGGTCCTTTTCTACTGATGGGATTTCTGGTTCATTATCACAGCACTGATTTACATAGCTTTCATCATATCATTCCTGATGCCTTCTCAATTACTGAACATAGAGGCAGGCTGGTACCTCATCTTTATCTCACCCCTTGCCCTGGAGCTGCCAGCAGTACTTCTAATTACAGAAGAACTGTCATAAACCAAACTTTATCTTTAGGGCAGAACTCTTAAAGGAATGAACCATGCATGCAGGGATGCCAGAAATCTTCTGAGATGTAACCCATGGCCCTGGATCCAAGGTCCTCCCATGCATTACAGTGCTGCTGGCACTTCGTACAGGAGGCAGGAAGCTAGTGGCAATGACTGCTCAGAACCTAGAAAATTAATTATAGTCCCATACTTGCAAGACCTTCCCATTATATTAGCATTCCCCTCAGAATCCATTGCTTTTAATGAAATAACAAATAATAATAAACCTTATTCCTCCAACAAAGTATGGCAATTTCTAGGAAATGCCTTTCTTTCATCACAGAAGATGACTATTTTTAAAAGTATTTTATTTTACACTCATTTCCATTTAATTCAAAGAATCAATTTTTGAGATCTGAATACTAAGGCCACAGAAAAACGGATTATAGGAAAATCTGTATTAAGCGCTTTTTGGTTTTGTTATCTTTCCTACAAAAGCCTAATAAATCACTATTCATTTGTACGGGAGAGATATTGTGGTTCAAGCAAACTATGCAAAATATCAGAATAATTCAAACCCCTCTGTAAAACAATTTAGAACAGATAGAAACTAAGTCTTTTCAGGAAATGGTGAGAGGAACTTTGATCAGAAACTGCATAATGAATTAAGAAAAATTTACAGTACAGGTAGGTGTGGATAAAGACATGCTATAGATACTCAATACCACTGTTCTCATCAAAATAGATTTATGATACCTATACACGAGTCACAATTAAATAAATCATAATTATCCAAAAGGGCCTGTTAAAAGGAGGTACAGCACAAGTGACAATTTCCTTCCCTGAATTCAAATTTCTTTCCTTCAGCCTTTTCCAGAAACAGCAGAAGGAACAATAGAGAATATGGACAAAGGAGGAAGGTACACCTGTCAAGAAGTGAGGGAGGTGAACAGATTCATATACTACCCTGGCATAAGACAGTACTAGAGTGCAAACTATTCTACATCTCAATTAATTTTGACCAAAGACAGAATTAAAAGCTGTTTTAGACATACTAAAAAGGTTATGAAGTCAACATGAGCCTTGCGCAGGAACATACTCACATACCTTGCCAAGATTTCTATGTCCCATTGTTTCTTCTCTTGCTCTTTGATAAATCTGGTTATAACACCCTTGCTTCTGGATTTACAATATGTTTTGTTCAAGTTTGGTGGCAAGAGGAAAGCAAATGCATCCCCTCTATATCAGAAGGTTGTTTCTCTCCTGATGGGACAGTCTCTTCCCAGGCCTCATGAGGTCAGGAAACACAAGCCACACTGGCTCCATGTGGTCAGTTCATGGAGGTCTCTTTAAAAAGACAGCAGACGCACTTGACTGCTTTGTGCCTTTTGGTTCACATTGTTCCAAGATATGCTCTTAAGTTTAAAATCTAGCAGTATGTGTTCTTCTTGGTCTTGGTGCCTCTGCATTCAGATCTCCAAATTTCATGCTAAGCTTTCACCACTTACCTCTTTCTCAGAAAACCATTTAACATGGGGCTCCCTATTAATAAGACACCACGGGACATGGCTTGCATGTAAGTCCATGAATGCAACTTACAACAGGTTAAAAAGGATTTTGATTTTAGAGAAACAAAAATATCTATGGCTTATATCAAGGCTTATGGCTTTTTGCATTAACAAGTACACAAGCATGTATACATCTTCAGTTCCTCTAACCCTCTCTAACCTTTCCCTCTCTTCAGTAGTCCAAGATTTTGTTTGGCTAAAGAATTTCACAGGAAGTATCAAGAGGTTTTTTTTCTCATTTGATTCTCTCCTGAGAGTCCAGCTTATTCTTATCCTTTGTGTTTCTTGTGTATTGTTTCTAGAGACTTCAGCTTCTTAAATCAACAGGACTAGCCCAACAAAAGGGAATTACTTCACCCTTTCCAGAATACACAGGACTGTTCAGAGAAAAATATTTTTGTTTTGATGAAAAAGTCATTACCTTTCAGTGTGAAGGGGTAATATTTATTGTTCTCTAGTCACAATCTATTCAGTGTTGTTTAATTTAAACACACAATGACAAACTAGCAACACCTGAATTTATATTCCACCAATAAAATGTTGCCACTTATAACCATGAATAAACCACCTACAAGCTGCAGTAAATCATTTTAATTTCTCCACTTGTATTTTCACATTTATAAAATGGAAACAGCATGTTATTTTCTTAGGGGACTGGTTTAAGATACAGATTTTGGAATAGATACAAATAGAAGTCTCTCTAGTTTTAACTTCTTCCGGCACCTTGGCATAAGAGAAACCTATTAAGAGAATGTGAAAAAAGGATCTGAGAAGAAAGGATAGAAAACTCGTATCGTAGCAGTAGATAAAGGATCAGAATTTAGTTGGGGGTGGGATAAAAAAAATGTGCTTCCAAGCTAACATAAGGGAAACCAAATCGAGAACAACACAGAACTACTCAACTTCATGAACTGGCACAAAAATATACATCTACTAACGGAGCTGTCCTGCACATGGAGTACCTTCTACTCATGATAGCCATCATGAATTTTTCATGGAGTAGCTTAAGTAGTCCTTAAGAGAGCAGGTACCAGAAAGCTGTTGATGACAATGAAGAAGTTGAGCTCTTCAAAACTATTCCATTATCAGCAAAATATTAAATCAATCAGTTTATACCTTATGATATACCACTGAGGTATATACCACAGAAGCATTTTAAGGTACTGCCAAATACACTTAAATCTTTCTCCTTACTCCTCACAAGGAACCATTAATTGTAACCTACATTATTATTTTTCCATTTTAGGATTTTTCCATTTCAGGCTGGAAAGCAAGGCTCTTAGAGGTAAAAGTTATATGGCTGAACTACATAGTTACTGAAGCTGATATGGCTGAACTGCAAAGCAACAGAAGGCATCTGGCTAGTATGTGCAGGGAAACGCTGCTTTTTCGTAAGGGCCACCTTAAGAAATCTCTTGTCCTATCTAAGCACATTCCAGAGACAATTCTGTGACTTGCTTGATATCTCACAAGTTCTTCTTTACATGTCCTGTATTCTATCATGTTAAGGCTTTGATAGTTTTTGCAGACATGCACTTACAATCGGCTCTTGTAAATCATCTTTGGTATTGACAGATTGCTTCTGAACTGGCTGCATGAACAAAAAAAGTGTTGTGGTTTTTTTTCTGCAAAACACCCAATCCCTCTACACAATGTACACCAAAAATGACAAGCCTTTCAAAGAGATTTACAGCTTCTTTGTATAAAGCGGGTACTCTTAAAACCACTGGTTCTACAATATTCCTGGTCTCTTATTGACACCATCAACATACTGCCTGCTAAATTCATGAGCCAACTATAATCTTTTCTCCATGAAGTGCACAGTGGTAGGATAATACAGTATTGAACACCTTGCTCCACTGTAATGAATATCTTATCTACAATCCAGGTGGAGAACAAAAAAAAAAAAGATAAAAGCAGGTATTATTACTCAGGGGTAATACCAGCTGCTGGAATGACTCTGTGCTTGGGGAATTACTTAAATTCTACGTCAAAGAAGAAAAAAGTTCCATTTCTTTTGAGATTGTAGTCCCAGAAACTCAAGGCAGCGATCATGTTTTTACAGCCCTCCACAAAGGGATTTCAAAGCACAAACACAATAATAAGGCTAATGATTTGCAAAGGTTTAGGTTTATTGATGCAGCAATCTGACTTTGGCAAATACCAGACAATTTGCAAGAAAGAACATTTATCACTGAGGCCAGAAATGAGATAGTTACAAAAATTGAGCTAAAGCAATCACTTGTATCCAGACTTTAAGGGACAAGAAGGAAGTATGAGATTTTTCAAATATAGAGGACAGTATTTTGACCTTGTTGATCTTAAGTGATTTAGTTAAGCAGGTGCAACCCTCTGTGTAGCTTTGATTTCTGTGGAAGTATCCTGTATCAGGTTAGTTTTAACCTGGTCCCAGTTCTTCTAAGCTAAACTGCAAAAACACACTGCTAAAAGAGGTTTGCATAAAAACAGTGATTTGGTTTGAAATAACTTCTCTGGTTACATGAGCACATCTGCTTGTGTAAACAAGGACTAAAGTGACAGTTTGCCTGTAAGGAGAAAGAATGGCAGAGCAGAGGTTGGGAAGAAATGAATAGTTTTTCAAACACAGCAACATGAAAATAATAAAAGAAGTCAGTCTAGCTCTATCCATCCTTTCAATGTCTGCGTCAAGCCACAATGAGAGCACCAGAAAGTATGAGCCTTTGTCAGGCTGACATTTGCATAACAATGCCAACAGTTCCTTTGATTCAAGATTCTGCTCAAGGCCCAGTTTCATAGTTTGAAGTAACTTGTGTGCTGATTGCAATGACACTGGTTCCTGTGAAGCTCCAATGCTAAAATGCTTCTTAAAGATCCTATTTATGGGGTGAAATCTGGACTGGCATTTTAAATAGGATGTGTGATTTTACTGCTCAGGTATCAAGTGTGACACTGATGTCACATAGCAACCCAGGGATGGATTCCAGCTCTCAGTCTCACATAACAACCATTATAATTGACACTACCTACAGATCCTTGCATTAAAAAAAATATGGCTATTCCCTCTTTGTTCCAAAGCTCTTCTGTTATTCAATAAGGACCACATATTCAGATGGCGAAAAAGTATGTTGTTCTAGTTCTAAGAATCTGAGGATTCATGAAGTTCATGATGCTGTACTCCTGAATCTCCAGCATTCTCAGGATTAGGGGCATTTAGCAAACAAAATGAAAGCATCAGACACGTCTACTGGCTTAGAAGATTTATCTGGAAACAGAATGTACCAAAGCTAAGGTCTCATCAGCGTGCCTGGTAGTTCAGCAACTCTCTTCTAGGAACTACAGAAATGATGACATGATAAGACTGTAACTCCGGGATTCCCAAGAGCCTCCAAAGTTATTACCACATTAAACAGTATGACGAAAACTTACTTCCCTAGTGCTCTCTTCAGTATTTATCCACTAAGAAGAAATACGAGGAGCTGAAAGCTTCCCTCACAAAGATAGGCTCAGTTACCAAAGTGTCACACGGCAACATAAGCCGACACTGACCCAAAACCATTAATTTTCCATTGCCCTAACTACAGAAGAGTGAGGTAAGTCTCCCATTGCAAGCAATACTCCTGGTAGTACTTCTGCACACAGCAGACTCTTTCACTGATGGCTTGCATTTCTCTCTATTTCAGAAGTCTCACCAGAAAAAAAAAATAAAATAGCATTTTCAACTTCAGTACCCACAAAAGAAGCCACAGGAAATCTGACAATTAAATGCAAACAAAAGTAACAGTGCTGAGAGTACTTAAAAGAAGATGCGTGCGTGCTACTTGAATTTTGTTATAAGATAAGCAACTGATCAAGCACAGATATTCCTAGAAATATCAATTCTGCTTTCAAGCAGCAGTGTTATAAGTTGTTCTGATAATCAAACTGAGACACACAAAACAATCCAGGGGATTTTCATAATAAAGTACATCAGATGGCAGAACATTAGTCAAATGCTCATGAATCACCTAATTATTGCAGGACAGTGAACGTAAAAGAATACTGAAATCGATATAAAAAATTACAGGCAACCAACAGAAGAATGCAGAACTGGAATGATTAAGGTCTTTGTGTTCCAAAAGAAACCAGCCGCCTCTCACCCCCTTCCTTTCATTAACGTCTCCCAGAGAAATGTCAGCTCGGAGTTGCTTCCAAAGCATTCAGTAACACTTGAATCTTGGAATCATGCCTAGAAAGTTGAATCCAGTCCTGATGTGAGGGGTCTCTGTCCCCTGAGATTTTAGATTTTGTTGCATATATGAAATTCCAGTGCACTGGTAGTATATGGTACCAGAAGGAAAGGATCAGTAAAATTATATCACTTCTCTCCACAGTGGATAAGTTCCTCTGACTCAGAAAGATGGTGTAATAGTGAGACACTTCAGGCTTTCCCTTTAACACAACAATTCAGTGTCCTGGACTGAGACCAAGGGCTTACATTGCATTGCTTGCTTCTCACATTCTGTTGTCCTAGTTACTACATAAGCATTACAATGTATTAGTTTTGTGCATCAATTATCTGTGGCAATAACTCTCATTTTGCACGAGATAAATGCTATGATTAAACAGAAACTACAGAACTACAGCCCAAGCAGATACGGAATCATGTTGCAAAAGCCTGTCTACCCCTAAGAGCTGTAGCTCCTGGACAGCCCAGACTCATTAGGCACTTCTACAAAGAGCAAAAGAGATGTTGATTCACCCTTCATGTTACAACCCACTTCTTTTAGAAGCTAGCTTATTAGCCCTGATTTGGGATAAAAGGACTTCCGAAATATTAGAAGTTAACATATAAGAGCATTTATCTGAATTGCAGGATCTGAATTTCAACCAGCTCTGCCTGTAGGACACTGTCTGCTTCACAGCAATGCACTAGAATAAGTCTGAGAACTGTTGAGAGAAATTTCCCTAGATGAACAGATTAAACTGAGAACTATACATCTTGAAAATAAATAAGATCTGACTTGTCAAGGCACAAAATTCTACTTATTCTTCCACCTAGTAGAAAAAAACAATTTTGCAGCAAAAAAAACAATTAAAAAATACATAAGTAGCATCCCTTAGGGTGAATGCATCCAAAGCTATATATGGCTACTGCACTTGAAAAGAAATTTGGATTGATTTATAATTGTAACCTGGGGTTCTATTAAGAGCTATTATTTGTATTGATGACTGAGGTTCTTGCAATAAGGAAATGCAGCTGCCCTTGACAATGGACAAGTCTCTGGGGAAGAGATGAGGATTGCATAATGAAGTTAATGAGGTTAGTGTAGAATGAAACTTGAATTCTGTAAAACAAGCAGAGGACACAATGTTTTGTAGAGGATCTGAGTGAAATCACAGAGTCTCTCATCTCTCAGTAAATGCTATAGAATGCTTTCATAACTAAAAACATTGTCAGGCCCTAAACAATGCACATTTCACAAGAACATACATTATTTTAATGAATATGAAACTAGCACAAACTTTTCCATTACATTTTTTTTTTCTCTAAAAGGGTCTTCACTAGACAATGAGACTTCATTCTTCAAAATGTACATATATTTATTCACTATGCACTTCAGAAGTTAAGATGATTTTAAGATGCAAACTTTTTATTGATAATCAAAATATTTAGTCAGTATTAATGGGGACCTGTAAATTTTATTCTTTAATACTCTTAAAGCTGTACAAATAGAGAAACAAATAATAACATAGAAACAAGGGTTTAGGCCTGCAGTTTCCAAAACAGAAAACTACAACTTCACATATTCCAAGCAGCTTCAGAATACTATCTAATTCTCTAACATCCTGGGTATCACACCAGTGATACCTGCTGGACATCAAACTGCTCTGAAATTCAGATGCATCTTGGATGTTTTTCCTTTCTTATATGAACACCGTGTATGACTCTGCTTTCACTGAGCTGGGTTACACAATCTCTCCCCACTGTCCACTGCCTCCTGAATAGCTGCTCTAGGAACACTTTTGTTAAGGAGCAAGAAAATGGGTGCAAGACACCAGCTGCCTTCACCACCTCCTACTGACTTGGGAGTGAAAGCACGTTTCTGTCGCTAAAGGGCCATGTCAGAATACACCATCCAAATAACCAGACCATACTTCGTTTAGAAATAAATGGTGGGAACTCCACTTGTGATCAACTCATGGTACCAAGGAGATGCTGCCCACAGTAACCTCTGCAGATAAGTCCTCCCCTTCTTCCACACCTCAGGACAAATGTTAATGCAGTTGCTGTGATCAGCAGTGTCCTCACAGTTAGCACAGCACTGAGACGTGTGACAGTTCACACTATCAGATCCACTCTTTTAGGCTCTCTGCAGGCTCAGAAGTCTATGCTGCATTTAGCAACATATGAGTGGCTGTAACTACGAAAACTGAACTAACTAGTGCCATCATCAGCAGTCTAGTCAAAACACATTAACTATTTTTTCTGGTATTCAATGAAGTTGATCATATTGCAGGCAGACTCTCTTACAGACATCTTTATGTGTTGTGATGTTCTTTTTCTTTAGTCATACAGAAGACAATTTGTGACTTATTTTTAAACAAAATCAAAGCAGATACTGTTCAGGACAGGACAGAATGGTGGGTGATGTGGTGAGACCCAGGCTCTCACAGCCAGTGTAGACTCACATGGCTTCATCCAATGCTATGTTAGTTCTCAAAATGGCCATGGGGTTTGTCTGAGCAAAACTTCTTTCTTACTTCACTTGCCCTTTCTGTTCACATGGCTCCTCTGGCTTACAAGCCAAGGATCCAAGCGTTTCTCTTTATCTGCTTTAGGTTCCTTAATTCACTGATTTAAGCATACATACATTAAACATCTTCTTATATTTCTGTTATTGGTAGCTGTTAATTATTATTTTTTTTAATGGAAGTGACTTTTGAATAAGAGACCCGTTGTCTCTAGCAAAGAATTGACCTCAGAATCTGTTGTTAAATAAGACACCAAATCATCCTTTGAGGAAGACAGACATGCTTATGTTAATTTATCATTTTGCATTTTTCATGTTGAGTCTGCACAAAAGCTCCCACTCAAATAGCTCCCTGTTGTGAGCATTCTCTCTGCTTTACTAAAATCCATCTCATGGGAAATCATTTCCAGAGGAAATTGGAGACGCCCGAAGATCCACAAAATAGATTCATCCTCATCCTATTACGTGCATAATCACATATTTGCAAAGGCTGCACAAGAACATGAGACTTTCTTTTCTTTAGTCAGGAGAAAAAAAAAAATCAAGGTTATCTAGAAAACGGTCAGATGACAAAATAATTTCAAGACCTCCCCATAAAACTGATGGCTTTCATACCTGAGAAGTGCCATCTTCTCACAATGACTCTGCTGTGCTGTGGTAGCCAAGACAAGGAGCTTTGTACTAGAACAATCAGCTGATGACCTTGGCATGATGCAAATACAGCAAACCTTCAGTTGATTTTAGCTCACTGTAGTAATGCTCTAATATTTTTCTCATTTGGCAATTGTGTGAAAAAAGTTCTGGGGGTCACAAACTGATTCTTCCGAAACCACCACTGCTGTAGGCAGTCCTCCGCAATATTGTTGGTGGTTTAAGTAGAGAGAAATTTAAATTTCCTTTCAAACACAGATTAGGTGTTCTGCACTGAAGGCTAAAGTGTGCTGCTACTGCCTGTGTTTGCTGTGCTGCTGTAGAAGGCCCGAGTCTCAGCAAGTGTCAGGCCTATCAGCCTCACAAAACTGCATGGAAGTGAAACAAGTAAGATGACAATAACATCTGATTTGGGGTATATTTTTCAGACATGTAAAACGTTACTGCGGAAGGAAGTGAGGGAGAGTTACTATCTACCTGCCTTATTAAGTCCTGTACAGTTCCTAATGGCATCATAATTAACACTGTGTTTGCTCTCCAGCTTTACGCAAGCAGCAATGTGAAGCTCACTTCATCATGCTGGAGAGGTTAACTTCTTGGCTTGGCTAAAATTACAGCATTTTGTGGAATTTAACACTTCATGAGAAGATGACACTCTAGTGATGCCGGTAAAAACCAAGCCAGATGTTCAGCCTGTAATGTATCAGAGCCCTAAATGCATTAGCAGGGAACAGTGAGTCTGAAGGCCTCCCAAAATGAGTAACGTCCATGTGCTCACTGCAACACGCCTCAGCTTTCTTCACTGCAGCCACAATTCCTCCTCTAAACCGAGCAAGACAGAGTATTTAAATTCTCACATAATATTCAGAAAAATCACTAGGCCTAACTCTTTGCTAAGTCACTCAGTTCTGCCAATGGGATCTTCAAGGGTGTCAGGGGAGTTACAGAGGAAAGAAAGGATGGTCTATCCTGCCTACTGTGTATGCATCTGCCAGGGCAGACACAAACAAATGGCAGCCACAGCAGCTTCTCTTTTGCCCAAGTATAGAACAGAACAGCAACCTGGATTTGCCCCAGCAGAGAAAAGAGCAAATCTCTCTGGGTAAAACATTCTCAGCTAACTTCTGTTCTAGCCTTTCCTGAAGATAAATTCTACCCAATCAATGTAACTACTCAGGATTCTTCCATAAGACAACAGAGGACATGATCTAGGCTTTTTAAAGTTTAGCTTCTTTTTTCACGTTGCTGGAGCCTGACTTCATTCAAAGATATCCAAGCCATGCAGTCAGTTGCATGCCCCAGAAGTTAGCACTGTGCTGCTACTCGCGTAACAGGAGATTATAGATGTCTGTGATCTATAGTCCACTGATCAATGTCATCTAAATCTTGCTCTTTTCCTACTCCCTCAAACTGCTAAATTACTCTGCACTCCATTTCCTCCAGTGTAACAGATTAACCAGTACTGTTAGGGTTAAACAGGAAAGTATAAGTTACAGAAGTCTCTTCTTTCCCTATTCTTTCCACCCATGGGAACAACTTCAGACCCACACCTCTAATTTAGGGTTAGCTTCTCAGGACACTCCAGCATCACAACTCTTCTATTTATACCACATTCTATGATGTGGCATTAAATATACGCATGTAGGTCTAAAGTGCTGGCACTGTGAGGTTGGTTCCACCCAGTCATCTGCTTCAGCAACTAGGCACTGTGATGTCTTGCACGATAGAGAAGGAGGCAAAGCTACAGAGCTGCCCGATCTATTCCACCCCCTGCTGAAGTGAGGTAGAAGCCTCAGCAGCAAATCTGCAATGCCAATGAAGTGATGAGGATCTGCAAGGACATTTGCATCTATCAGCAGAGGTGACACAGAGACAGCTAGACTGCTAGACACTGCCTGACACCAATTTAGAGATAGTGAGGTTCCCTGTATGCGGAGTCTGGCCAAGCTGTGACTAATTTCAAACACAGAACTCAGCAGGGGAGATCGTAACACTTACCTGGTAGGTCTGTGGGGCCCTGATTTCAGGCCTGTTTTCCTCTCAGTTGAGTTACTAGTTGCTAGAAATCACAAAGAAAGACTACCCAAAGCAGAGATGTGATACAAAGCAGTTCCTTAGAAATAATTTTTAACCCTTCAGGGTGAGAGGGCATAGATTTACCTCAGTAATTAGTCACACTCAACAGGAGGGAAGGGTGTAGGAAACAAATTCCAAAACTGTTGTGGTATCAGAAAACCTTCAGGTGGCCAGCAGCTGGGGCAGCAGCTCCTGAGGGGATTGATTGCCTAGAAAAGCCTTGCACTTTTTCATGCTCTAAGCCTTTCAACCAGATGAATAGGTAGCCTGTCTTCTTTTTGTGTTTGGAAACACAGGATTTCCTTTTCAAAGCTGAACTGGAGTAGTGTGCATGTGGCTATGTTGCTTGTGTACGGAACACCTGATGCTTCTGGGTAGCTACATTTCTTGGCTTACATGTTAAGAAAGGCTGTTGGAAAATAACTCAGAAATCTAGAATTATGTGATTATTTAGTACAACTGTAGTTGCAAGTTTCAATTGTAGTCAGAAAGGCACACAATTAGTACCACAGCTAGCAGTGAGCAAGGACATCCTGGAATAACTAGGCCTTGAAGGAAGCCATTAATCAAGAGGTTTTAAGGGTGTCTCATGTAACTCATCAACTTGGCAGAGAAGACTAGAGGTTTGTATGGATAATTGGACCTAAGAATTCAGGAGGTGATAAAGAACAACCAAAATAAAGATCAACTGCTGAACCAGTCTTGGGAGGTTGGAGCTACAGAACTTGGGATATTGCATCCTTTAGGGGAACTTAGCTCATTATAATGCCTTTACAATATTAAAAATCACATCCCCAGGCCAAAAAGACCCCTGCCCAGCTGAAGACACTTCCCTTGAGCATGTGTGATAGTAGAAACAGTGATGTAACTATATTATACGTAAACCACTAACCTATCACCGTAATGATGGATATGGAAGCTTACTGAATATACCTCTGTGTATAAATATGTCAGGGAAAATCTCATTTGGTGTGTTTGTTCTGTGGGAAGGCACCAAGTACCCAGCTTTGTGCAAACCTGCAATATATAACAATGTCTCCTTCCTAAACGTAGTCTCTTTGTCTGTGTTTCAGGAGTGATCTTAAAACAGGAACAAGGCAAGTTCAGAAGACAAGAGCAGGCAGGCAATAAGCAAAGCCATAGCTCTGCACATGTATTCCCTTCAGCTCTGTTTCTTTTCTGCCACTTCTACTTATTCCCAATGGTGTGTACGAAAAAAAGGAGTGTTCCCAGCCCATTTCCCACGGGTTCACCTTCTCGCTGCTTCATCCTGACTTCCTTCTTCCTAACACCTCAGTGCAGATCCAGATCTTTCCAGTCCTTTGCAACCACCCGTCTGCACTGCAGAGGGCAATACTGAAAGTCAGTCAGTACTGACACAGGTTGTGTGGCTACACACGATGTGCTGAATTTTGCCTCAAGCCTGCTGCATGAAGCTCCTTCCAAAGGAATTATTTGTAGCCTTCCTGGGAACCCTGCCTGATCCAATGAAAGCAATACAGAAAAACAGGAGGAAAAAGGCACTTTTATCTAGAAATTATGGAACACCTAGAGGTGCAAAAAAGTCTTTTCTGCACAGAAAAACGATCCAACTAGAGCATAATTCTCTTGCTGAACTACAGAACACATGAAGTCCAGTTTCTTCTTTTGTTGCAGTAACTACAAGATCACATTCCCTTTCCACAAACTAAAAGCTCCCTACTAAAGACCACAGATGATAAGGGCCAGTCTTTGTCTACCTCTCTACTAGGCTGCAAGGAACGTGTATTACTCATCTCTAGCAGCACATACAGCAGTTAAAGTAAGTGCTGAATATCAACGCACATTAAATCAAAGCTACCTACAAAAGCAGCCTGCAGGCCACAATATGACTTAGAATTCAAAACATCTTTTTTAATTCTGCCCCTGGAAACAGACGATTGATCCAGAAAATATTCTAACAAGATAAATAAATGCAGGAAAAAAGGATAAGGGAAGACTCAAGAAGTGTCCAAAATTTCTGTGGGCAGCAACCTATTAGTTTGATTTCATTTGACCCAGTGAAATGACATTCTCTGGAATTAATTCCATTGGAAGCAATAAAAGTGTAAAATATAGGGACTACCCAGTAAAATGACAGTGATACAGATTAGATCTGTTTCCATATGCCAATGTTATCATTACAGTAACTATCTAGCACCAACACTGTCTCAAATGCAGAACAACGCTGCTCAGATGAAACCACCCGCTGACCCAAGTGACTACAAGAGAAAGCAGTACACCTGCAGTGTCAGTTAAAGGTCAAAGCCAGTCTATTACATAAAATACCACCCTCAGCATTAATGGCTGTTAGATGAGATCTTTACGTCACTGATTGGACCCAGATGCCATATTCCTTTCACAGAAAGGGCTAATTACAAAATTACATTTAATTCAATAGTTGACAAAGCTTCTTCAGGAAGCCAAAATTATATTCTTTTTCCACCAAAATAGTTGCTGGTGAGAATGTGGTATCTCACAAAAAAAATACATGTATTAGCCAAGACAATACATACAAAAAACCGCAAAAGAAACAGAAACAAGAACACAAAGAGACACATCCCACGGTGATGTTTTTAGACCAGGATGTAACGTGTATTTCACCTTCAGACTTATTATAGCTCCCCTTAGAATCACTGCCAAAACTTTCTGGTGATCTTGGGCTGTAATCAGGGTTAACTCTTTAGTTTTCCCTTTCTTCTCTAGACCTAGATACTTCTTCAGACTTTAGACAGAGAAAATATGTGAGCAGCTGTGATTCAGTTCCTAACTCTAGGGTCTTTCTAAGTATTTTTCTTCATCATTATATTTGCAGACACAGCTTTAAACCTTGTAAATGCTACATTAAACAAGCACAAAAGGTCCTGCAAGATGCAAGGAATGTATGAGGATTTAAAAGCTCCTCTGCATTACTCCTGAGTTCACTTTGATTTGGTGTCCATAACAAGTAACTTCTGGGAAGGAAATGCAATCATTTTGAGCAGCTCCTCTCTGCAGTGGTCTCATCTGGGAGAAGGTACTATCAGCCAGAACCATCTCCTGGAGATTTGCCCTAATTTTCTTCCTGTGAACTTGTATAAAACTGTCTCCACTCGACTGCCTCTGAATAATGTACAACAACAGATGAGCGACAGTGAGTGCCAAGGGAGCTCCAGCCAACAGCAGCTAAGAGAGCCCATTGCCGTGCTTCAGCTTTCAAAAGCATTATGAGGGTACCAGAACAACACAGATTTAGTCAGGAAAGATTCAGATCGTTAAAAAATACATCTGTTGCAAGAACAAAGAACACCTGACAGTTCACTGAGAACTGAAACAAAGTTACCAAATCACATTCTGCTCAGTTTTTCCAAGTGACTCCAGCACCTGTACATCACAAAGTGAAAAATTTGATTTCTTGACTTTTTATATCCCAATCTACTGCCTCCAGTTACTTCATGCCTAGAGATAACCCTGTTTGGTGACAGATTTCATAAGAGGTTTGCTTTTGTTTCGCTTTTGCTTGTTTGTTTGTCTCCCTGAGAGGATTCAAGTGCTGTTAAAAAAAAAAAAAAATTCACACTTCAGAAAATTAAATCCATCAAAAGGGGAACACAACATTCATTTGACTTACACTGAAGATCTTGTGACTGCCCAGACAATATGCAGCAGCCCTGCATTCTTCAGGCAGAAAGATGGATGTATCTGTTCCCACAGTAGCCTGAACTTTTTATACAAATGCCAACAGGACTACTAGTCAGGACCATTGTGAGGAATCACTAAAGAGGATCATCATTCTAGAGAGAATTAGATGAAGGTGTTTCAACTGGAAGATTGTATTCACACATCCCATATTGGTGAGGCTGGTCAGGTCTACATATGCAAAAGGATGCAAACTTCTAGGAGACAATGAGGGAGTCGCAACAATCACGAAACACGGAGAGTGCAGGAGAGACAGAGTGAACCATGGTGTGGTATTAGGAAGCTCCACTGAATCTGCACTTCAGCTACACACAAAGTCCATCACGTAACTTATTCCACCTCAGGTTCAATGAGTTAGGATGCAGATGTGTCCCTTGCTCTGTGTTCTGTGAACAGACAGTATTTCCTCTTTAACACTGCCCATCCTGGTTACAGGACACTTAGCCACACTAACGTGCAGTCCTGGATCTCTGTCCTTGTATATACTATGACTGTGCTTTAGCCTATAACAGAAACGGTTCCTTCCTGAAAACTGTGGGCCAGAAACATATGTCTGCAATGAGAGAATTCAGCCAGTTTACAGTAGAGGACAAACTGTGTCCATTGCACCACTTCACCCAAATCCACTCTGAGAGCTTGCCCTGGCTTCTACAGAGATGTAGGCTGACACTAATCAGCTTTTCTTGTCATCTTCTCCATTTAAACATGCACATGTGCATTTTTAAAATGCTGGTATTGTTACCAGGGGCATTTTAGCTGCTGCTTCTGTTTGTATTCTATGCTACATTACTCAAGAGTCCTGTTAACATACAGTGCAAGTTGTTACTGTGATACCATTTCTCTACACTGGGCTCTTAACAGCTTTATGGTCTACAGAGAAAAAGAAATACTACTCAAACTGAGAAAATAATTTGTCTCTTTATTTTGAAATCCAGTGAACCATGAATAAGAGTGGAAAGGGGCATCTGTTTACATCAAGGCAAAAAAGTAGGAGATTTCAGCTGAAGCTAAGGACAGCTGCAGTTTGACTGATGTATAACTCCTTTACAGTGCTACCATAAAGCTGTTGGTGCAGTACTGCCACAAGAGAGATCTTTGACACATGTCAATTCCAGCTGCTAATGCGTAATCAATCTTGCCAGGAATGAAAACATTTTTTCCTCTACTTGCTTTTGATTCGCACCTGAATCTAAAGTCTTGTCCAATATCCCATTGGTCGTCCTGTCCTCCCATAAATTTGCTTTTCATTTTCACCAGTCTCCCTCCTCAAGCAAAGAATCATGGGTTAAATGCTGGCCTATTGGTCACAGTAACAGAACTAGAGCTAGCCACTAAAACTGAGTGTTTCAAGAAACAGTCAAATGGCTGTCTGCCATGGGGCAATAATCCTTTCCAGGAATTTGGTTTAGGCAGCAAAGATAACTCATGCAGCAGCCTGAAAGGCCTCATGAGATACAATGTTCATGCCGGCAAAGCACAATGCTGTCCCAGTAGTTTGTGATTAAATCACAGAGATGACAGTGGAGAGCAAAATTATTCAACATTGTTTCTTCCACATTTTTTCCATATGCTTGAAAACAAAGAAAAGAAATAAAAATTGTAAACAGACACTTCTTCCCTTAGACAGGAATCTTTGCACAAGGGCCAAATCACCAAATTAGCCAGGAGTACTGAGAGCTAGAAATGGTGGGAGAGATTAGCTACTCTGAGTAGAACTCCCACCAATGCTTTCCCTAACCACAAACAAAAGTTTGTGAGACACAAGCAGTCTCAACTTGAGGTGTTGCTTTATTTTCACACTCCAAGTGTGACAACATTGACTACAAGCATCAGGCATATATTGACAGCATGTATGTAAGACACACCCTGTTACCAAGCCAGTTCTTCTGTAGACCTGAAATGTTCTATAGAACTTTTATGGGGCTCCTCCAATCCAAAGAAAATGTCCTAGTATGCTTAAGACTGCATGTCATTCCTAGACTTCCAATCATTTAATGGCTTCTGATCAAAGCAATTGCTTATATTGATACAAGAGGTAAAATTTTCAGTAGGTCTTCCCAGTTAATGCCTGGGTGCATCCTGCTAGAGAGAAAGCACATTATGTGGACAGCCAGGTGTGCTGGGCACAGAATCAGAAATTCACACAAAGCTGGTCCCACCACACGTATGTAATTACTAGGAACCTATAACTGGTCGTGAGTAGCGCAGTGCCACTATACTTGACTGTGAGAAGTTACAAACGCAACAGTTAACAGCCACATTTGCATTGTAGAGACGATTTGCAGACAACTGGTCTCAGGCAGCCAAATGCCTCCTTTACAACAATGCCTAATCCACACAGCACTGCAGTAACAAAAAGAACTACTAGCTTTGCATCAGCTTTCTGGATCTCTTCCCTGTCAAATGATAGCAGGAAAAACTGCCTGTTGTCCTTTACACAGCAGCACTGACACAGATCAGCCTCTCAAGTCCAACCCTGTAGGTATGAAAGGAATAAAACAACCTTCTAAACAATTTCAAACAATGAGAGACAACCTTGGAAAGAGAACCTAGTTAAAAGGAACTGGCAGAATGTTATGACAGTACCAGTCAGAAAGGTTATCAAAATAATCACCTCATTCAAGGGCTTCCCTCAGCCTGATTTCATATGCTGAGGCAAACTGGTGTTGGAGTTGTAAAGCTACAGAGGAGTCAGAATGACCTACTTTCACTCCCTACAAGCTGGGACACATCTAAGTCCCTATTAATAATATACACACTTCAGTTTAAACCATGTGCTATAATATTGCTGAATATTGCTTTAGTCCTTAGAGTAATAAAAAACCCAAAAAACCTAGTTTACAGAAACATCTTTAATACATGAGCATTTCAGATGTTTGCCACAGATAAATGAGATAAGGTTTGATCCCAAAGAACGTGCTCACTTTCCGTTGAGTCCTTATTGAAGTTAAATCTGCTACCTCAGTGAGTTTGATAGATTATGGCATGAGAACCCCCATTCTGCTCTCACAGGTTATGAATTTTGTAGATCAGATGTTGTTAGAAAAGCATCTTTGTGTTCCACTAAGTTCTTCACGAACATTAAGAAAACCTTTTCCCATTCCAATACTCAAAAGGTGTATGACAGAGGAATAAAAGTGATAGCTTTATCCTATCCTGTCAAATAATCATATGCCTCTGATTCCCAAGAACCACACACACAGACCATCTTCCAGCCTAAAGAATTCCAAAATGCTTTCAAAGCTTTAGCTGATGTTTCAACTATAAGAATTTACCTTCTGGCCAGAAGAAAGAGGTAAAATGGACTTAAAGGAATAAGTGGGGATTACCTCTCACCAGCCAGCAGAGGTTACTGGAAACACACAATTACATGCAAACTGTCATTAAAAGAGGAGGTAGGCTCTTATCCTGTAACCCAAAATAAACTGAACACACTTCAGAACCTTCCGGCAAGCCCACAAAGCAACAGTCCTGACTCCTTTTGGGTGTCTCTATGCTGCAAAATAAACCAGGAAAAACTGATCAAGCACATGTCATTTTCTAAAGCAAAATAGGAACAAGTTGAGGTTATCTAGGCAAAAGATCAAGAAAAATTTAAGCAGCAAACAATGTACTTCCCAGTCAAACAACAATCGAGGTTCACAGAGCCTCTCTGCAAAGCTCTCTGAGAGCTTGGCCTAGGGAAGAAACCCTCCGCTTAGTAGAAAGGGGTCTGTCAACTCAGCACCATGAAACTGAATAAAACCTCTCTTTGTGGCAGCATCCAGGGGAGAAGGACAAAGGGCCTCTGCCACTGCAGTGTTTCTGAATGACAAGAGGCCTCCAGCACCTCCAGCACCCCTCCCACCCGCCGCAGAATCCCAGGAAACTGAGTGCTTATTCATGACTTGGGCTCTGTCCATTTTCCGAGTTTTGCCCTGCATCCTCCAATGCTGAGTATTTAACAATATCGTCTTTTAGCTTGCCTCTTGTCTGCCACTTCCGCATTTAATTGCAAGTTCATGGGTATTAAGTGGCCTGTACAGCTGAACTAAGTCATCTTGATTTGAAGGCTCCCTTTCCTCATAAAAGGGGAAACAGTTCTTTCTGTCTTTCTGTCTGTCTCCATTTCCCTTTTCTTGACCACTTCTCCGATTCACTCCTCCTCCCTCCTCTCTATTTTTTCTCTTTCCTGTTCCCTTTCCTATCCTACATTTCTTTCTGTCTCCCTATAAATCAAATTCACACTTTTCAGAGATGTTGTTGTGTACAGAGAAGGGAAGGCAAAGCTCTCAAATGCTGGCACCTGTTCTTAAAATGGCTCCCAGGCTTCCGCAGGAATTTCTAGTCTGAGTCAATGGCTGTGGCAGAACATCAGAAGACAACCCACTTCTATCCCTCATGCTAAATGTAAAGGCAGACTGCTTTGTGTTAACATACCTGAATAGCAGCTCACTGATAACCAAACTTTTGCGGAGATGGGATATCCTTTGTGTTGTACAGCAAGTTTCAAATTAAAATACTTTAACGCAAGTTTTGCCTTCTACAACAGTTAGCTATGGAGAAACTAACAGGATAAACACCCTGGTTTCCCCATCACAAGGTGAACTCTGACTGCTATGATGTCACTTTCTGCTCTCACTTACTGGGAAAAACTAGTTTATTAACAGTTTGTGGTCTGTGAAGAAAAAAAAAAAAAAAGAGGAAATAAACATTGCAACAGGTGTCAGCCTGAAATGACCTAGAATCCCTGCTGGACATTTTTTATTTTACTGTTGCTAAGTCAGAAGGGTAGAAATCTGGTGCCAAAACCAAGAGCCCTAATAAGGCAACCATTGCCCAGTGAAAACTGAGACAACCCCCCAGAGTTAATTAGTTAATTGCATCATATAATAACCAGCATTTCACTTCTTTCTTCCATTTCGCCTCTTTCCAAGTTCTCCAGACACCTACAATGTCATGATCTCATGAAAAAAAAAAAAAAAAGGAAACCTTTACTAAAGAATCCACCAAAAAACATCATAAAAGGCAAATTCATGGTGCATATACATTTACCATTTGTATGGCTCTTTTCCACACTCTCTCTACTCATGCTTGTTCACTGCATCTCTGGCTCACAAAACTCACAACACTAACATTAAAACTTACACTCCTGCAGGACTTCCAAAGATATAAAAGTTTATTATAGATAATAATTAAGTACACTTCATAGACACTCTGTATAATAGTTACTTTACAGAAGCAGACACAGAAGAGTAAGCTGCCTACTAATTGATCTACTGAACCACTGTGAGGGCAGGAAGTGAATCTGGTCATGAAACTCAGTCTGCCAAGTCAGTGAAAAAACTGCTTTTAACCTCTGTAAGATCAGAATGTGCAGCCCTCCCACCCTAGCTCCCAGCATCTGAAACTACAGGCTACTGCCTCAGCCCTTGCTGAGATGAAATTCAGCTGCAGTGTCACCTGTTAGAAAGGACTGCTAAATCATCACCTGCCAGTGCTAGAGACAGTCACCTGACACGAGTTATTTAACAAATTTGGTATTAAATACTTTCCTCACTTAAAACACTGGATTTACTGACATTTAAAAATTCTTCAAGAAAACGCTGCCTTCTACTCACAATATTCTTTCAGCTGAAAAATGTAAAAAACCAAGGGCTAGAAGCAGAAGTCTGAAATTAAACTGTGTTGTTGGAAATTCCTGGGGTTTGGTTGAAAATTTTAATACAGTGAAAGGAATGTTAAGATCTGCAGAAAAAAAATTAGTAAAAATCAGGAAATATCTTAAGTTTTCAACTAAGCTATACATATGATGACAGGATGTTTCATTTAAAATACCTTACTTGGAAGGAGCAATAGAAGAATATTTTCAGCACATGGATGGATATTTGCCCAAAAGAAAATCTAAAGGGGGGGGCAGGTGGATGGGGAAGGAAAGCAGAGAAAATTAACCCACTGTTTCTTTCAGGACCCTTAGAAAGTTTCAAAATTATTAAAGAAATCAAACAACTTATTATTTCTAATTGATCAAAACAGGGCAAAACCAGGCACCTTCTCTCTCTGACCCCTTTCTTCCTTTCATATCCTCAGGACCCCAAAAAGTCAGCACTTGCCACAGAAGTTCAATAAGAAAGACACAGCATGTAGAAACTAGTTATTACTTCCCTGGTAATAACAATTAAAATTATAAAATATTTGAGGATATAACAAAACCTCCCACATTACAAATTTATATTTTATTCCAATTAGTTAAATGCAGTGCAGAAGACGGCCTTCTCAACAAGAGTTAGTACAATACTGAGTGTTCTGCTGTGAGAACACATAGTCATCTATATTTTTAATGTGGCTGTTTGAGCCAATATAGACATGGAATTAGAAAACCTTCCCCAATTTTGAGGACCCATGTGATCTAAAACAAACATTTACAAAGTCTGCTCAGCAATACCCTTCACAAAATACAAAGAAAGGACAAATCCACATTCTAATTAACCCTCCTCAGCACTCCACTAACAAGACAATTACTTGGAGCAGTAGAGTCATCTCTTTGCAGAGCTGTAAGAATAACAGGGCGTCACCAGAAGGCAGCCTAATCAGTCTGTTTGTTCATATCTTCTGTCTGTGCTCTACACTCATCTCTTCTGACTGGCAGAGTCCATGACATGCATATGACTGCTTACAATGCTTCCAGAGGTGCACAGAGAAGAACAGTGACAACAGGAAAGCCAAACTCCTCCAAGAAACAAATTTCAAGACTGTCATCCATTAACATGATCTTGCTGTTCAAAAAGTGAATTATTAGAGTTCGTTGCTGCTACAATAGTAACTCTTGGTAAAACAGATGAGGCAGAAGTAACTCTTCTCCCACTCCCACATAATCAATTTTGCCAAATAATCAAGAGTGGTCCACAAATATCAGTGGTTTCTGGTATCACAACTTCTTCCAGAAGCTAGTATTTTTATTAAAATGTGGTCTGAAGCTATATGCATTGCTTCTTTGTCAGGTTATGAAAACAGAACTGTCCAAACGCTGCATTGCCGATGAAAGGCAATGGAACAACTGCTCTTCTGCCGTAGGAGAGAGCCCCAGACTCTCTTTTACCAAGCACTTAACACACTGTTGAGGTTTTATATTCACTGAAACAGAGAAGTGAAATTGCCTCAACAATTTTACACATCAAAGCATGTATCTGTTCAGTAGTTGTCAACAGGAGTTGGAGGTCGCCTGAAAGAGTCTTTAGGTCACCCTACATGGTCTGTACAGTGTGCCACTAACACTCAAAAGCAGGTTTTGCTAAGTTCCCCTGACCCTGAATTTGTGGAAAATCATGGTAAAATATTTCTGGTTTGCAACTCCCCCCCCCCCCCCCCTTTTCTTTTCTGCAATGCAGCCAGTGTGATTTGAAAGCTCAGAAAAAAAGCCATTCACGTTATTTTTCCCCCCAGAGTCATTAGTCATTCAGTCTCCTCAGAGTCAGCTACTAATAGACTTGAATATGGACAAACTAGAGCTATGTCCCATGAAGACGCACAGTTCAGGTTTACTATGTATGGAAGAAGACAATGCCACCCATGCTCCTCCTGCTAAACTGACAGCATGCTTTCTACCTAGAAGGATGAGCAGCTGAACATGTAAACTGACAATCATGGACCAACAATGAACTGTATGACAAACAATAAAGAGCAGAAGTCTACCAACCACAAGAGTTTAGCCATCTTCGAAATCAAAGGAGCTTTTGGTAGGGTTTTTTGGAGGAGTGTGCAGAGTGGTATTTTAATTCTTTTATTTTTAAGTTCTGAGCCTCGCTGTGCTAGTACACTATTATTTCATAAGCTAGTCTCAATTTGACTGAAGCCCCGACTTCACCATACTTCATTACACTCCTCTGCTGTACAACTCTGGGGTTGTAAAACTGAAGCTGTTAGAGACCTCCTCCTCAAAGCCTTCTGTGATAATTTACACGCTTAAGAAAAAATGCTAAGGCATGCTATACTCCGAAAATGTTTATTTTTATTTTTTTTTCCAGACTTGAGAACAAAGGAATGTAAGCATGCAAAGAGATAACAGGAGAGAAAAGAAAAAGACGCAATATGAATTGTATGAAATTAAGTCCACAAGAGAAACCAAGAAGGTTACTGTGCAAACTGCTAGTGGTCTGGGGTAGCTTGAGTACACCCCATCAGCATATATACCATCAATGTGGCAGGCACCCTGCTACACATTCTGAGAAACCAAATCCCCTATTATAGCTAGAGCTACTGTCAAATGTCTCAATACAAAGCTAGTAATTATCACTAATGGTATCATTAATTGTCATTTTACTATATGCCGTTATATATTATTTTGTTCTCATTAAGCTTAAAGAGCACAAACTCTCTTGGAAACAATTATGACCAAATAACAATTTAGTCTAAGCAGCTTTTAGGCACTTTCTGTGCTGCTTTGGCAAAAAAAAAAAGGATTGAATCCCACTGACTCAAGGCATTTAAGGAAGCACAACTTTGATACAGCCAGGAGTCCTGAAAGGAGATCTCCTGAAAACAGCCGAACAGGCATATGCTCAGGCAGATCGTATCTTGCAAACAGATTTCAGAAGCAGACTTTAGAAAACAGCACCATCTGGATCAAATTTGCAATTCTATCCAAAAATAAGAAGGGACATCTTATGGCACCACTGCAAGCATATTTATAAAGTGTGGGAATATCAGGCTGCGAGGCAAGAGTGCTAAGGGGAAAATGCTGTCTACAAGACCGAAATGCAGCTGTACCACTAAGGAAGTGGTCTGAGGAAGCCACTTCACAGCAAAATTAAATCAATCAGGACAATGATGACTGGAAATGAGGCATCTAGATGCCAAAAACATTCAAAAAAGGTGAAACCAGACAGGTTCTGAAGGTGAACTGTAACTTATGAACAACAGGCAAAATTCCTTAATCTGCACAGCAAACCTCTATACTGTGGTGCACACAGGGAAAGCTGACAGGCAGTGTCTAGTTCCCCCAAGAGAACCTGGAAAAAGAACATCAATATACAATAAAAAATGATCCAGTGATTTATACCTTTGAGAGTCCAGGCAGACAAAACATGCTGTTACTCTTTTGACTCAAGTGACTAGGCCTAAATGTGGGGAGTTGCACACAGTCCAAATTAGGAGAAAATTCTTAATCAAGTTAAGTGATTTTGTCTATCTACAAAGAGGTGTAAAACAACTACCTGTGTTCCTCATATGATGGAGGATATTAGTATTCTGACAGTCACTTCTTTCACTTGTTTTACTATTATATTTCAAAAAAATTAATTTACACTTTATGTGTCTTAAGGGATTTGTTCTGTTGTTTCTCCTTTTAAATATGCTTTGCTTTTGGAGGAGTTAGGGTAACTTGTTTAGAGTGGCTTACAAAGCTAAGTCACATGTACTTTGCTAACGACTGGAGTGATTTAGAACCTCACCACCCCTTCTACTTGGTTACCACTTCACTGCTGGAAGTTACCATGCCAACTCTCAGACAGTTTTCAACTCTCAGAGCTACTCCTTTGCTTCAGCATAGTGTCAAGGAACCAAATAAACACTTCCAGCTAAACTCCCTAACTTTTCACTCAGATACATTAAAGAGCCCTCAAAAATTTCAGTGAAACCAAAAGGATATGGGTTATAAATATGTAAAGGTAAGAGGAAATGAACAGACAAGAATGCTGCCTAAAAGCAATTTTTAAAAGCGTTTGACTAATTCCTCTTCACTGTTTAAAATCAAAGAATGAAGGAAATGAGGACAGCAAGAAATGAGAATGCCACCCTGTACACCAAGGCAGGCACACAGTTTCTTTTACAGTTCTGTCAGGAGTCTGTCCCATTCATTCTCAACAAGAATTATTTCAGACACTTCACAACATTCCCTTTATCTACTCTACTGCTTCATGATCCTGAGTTTTTGGAAGCATCTCCTAACTTCGAACTTCTAATTTTGCTGCAATTTCAATCCACTACTTCTTATTCTATCAGCTATGGCTACAGAGAAGAGCTTACTCTCCCTTCATCTCATCAACTTGTCCAGCCTGAGCAATCCAAATTCATTCAGGTTTTGCTTTACAACATTCCTGATGTTCTTTTCTGGATACTAACAACTTGGCAAGCCTATACATAAAATTAGACATGGTCCTGTTAAGCAAAGGACTTCAGCAATAAAATGAATAATGTAAGAATTATTTCAAATTTAGCCATAGAGGTGTAAGAATCTATTACTGGTCCCAGATTCTTAACAGTATCGAATTAGTTCCAAAGAGGTTTCCAGAATTTAGTCATTCTTGCTTTAAAGCCCATTAATCTTTCTCCCATAGCTTTTCTTGTCCTCCTATATGATTATTACATCTGTCACAAATACAGATAAACAAAACCAGACTATGGTATTCAGCTGTTTATTCAGTAAATGCTATGATCATCATGCTCATCTTCCCAGGAGCAGAGCCAAGGCTGCTTACACCAACTAGCACGACATGCAAGCAGTACACAGTAAGTGGCAAATCCAAACAGGGAAACATGGATTGGCTCTCGTATAAAATGTTCAGGTTTCCACACAGGAGAAGGTATGAAGCAGTACGTCAGACAAATGGCATTTCAGTTTCTTCTCATGCTAAAGTACATTTCAGTTCCTGAGTTTTATTATTTGATTTTTTTTAGCCTTTTTCTTCTCTTTTCAAAAATTATTTCTTTTCATTCTGGTCCAGAGGTGTGTCCATGCCTTACTGTGTCTACTCCTGGCTCTACTGTGAGCTCCTCTGTTCTCCAACAAAGAAAGCTATCACCCAGAAATGAAGGGAAATGCTTTCTTGTTGCTCCCTCATACGCAGCCCTTGGAGCAATCATGTTATTGTTTGAGTTATTTCTGCCTCTGAAGAACTGCTGGCCTCAGTTTCCTCCACTCATTTGTAGATTCCATTTTTTTCTCTTAAAATCCAGAGCAGCAGGGATTGAAGTTTCTACTATGTTTCCACCAATTAAGTCAATCTATTCCTCCCTAACAGTTCTTATAATGAAATATTTACATGTTAGTGTATGAAAATATAGCAACATTTTTCTTGCTGTTTTATTTTTATTTGTTTTGTTGAAGTAATAGCCACTGTAAATGGAGAATTAGAGACCTGGAAAGCAGATACGAACTGCTGAGGAGGAGCAGTATCATCTAATATTTAGCACCACATTCTTTATGCATGAATACCCTCCGTAACTCATTCCAGACTCTGCCAAGATTTCCAGCTCATGCATGCTTTAGCAGTTGGTACCACGCATCAACAGGTTATGAATTTGGAGTTATTAGTGCTATGTAAACTCATCAAGACTCTATCTGAACCAGTCAGTCAAGAATTCCCCACCAAGAAACAAGAAGTCCATAATTCTGCTATAGCCTAGAAGGTACATATCATTAATAAATGAGTAATGTATATAATGGGATGTGGGAAGACCTGCTCCTGAATCAGGAAGCCTTTATACAATTACTGTCCTCAAGTTCTGGACCCATTAATACTTTTCTGGCTGATGGTATCTGGGATTAAAAACTTCTTGTATCTTTTTGTCTCATACTAACCCTCACCTGCCCATAACCACATCTCTACCAGAAGAGCTAGAACACATGGAGAATTGGCATTTCATGGTTACTCACCATGTACCTTGTCAAATATATAATGCCTGAAACCAATTAAAACTTCTTCACTGGGTATGAAATTCTGGTATACACAACATGCACACGTCACGTAGATCTCATTTCAGTGTTGATTAAAGAAAGATGTGGAAAGAGAACTTGCTATAGGATTTTGTTGCATGTTAGAACTTTGCTCCATGTTTGAAACTAATCTGAAATTGATATACACCATCTTTTTTTTCTCCCTCATTTCTACAAACAGAGTAACTCCACCAACAAGGATCAAGTGTGAATAAAGGACTGCCTCACTGGGCACAAAGAGAACCCTCATTTTCAGAAGAGAGCTGCTAAGGAGATGTACATATCACAGAGCATCAAATATTTTTCTTCCAGGTACTCCAAAGCAGATCATGCGTTTGGAGAGGCATCCCAGAACCCT
Source organism: Apus apus (assembly GCF_020740795.1). Lineage (NCBI taxonomy): Eukaryota > Metazoa > Chordata > Aves > Apodiformes > Apodidae > Apus > Apus apus. Next base: position 6,931,566 of record NC_067296.1, on the reverse strand, counting down.
GACAGCATCACAGAGCCTCATACGAAGAAGTATGTGCTGGAAATAATGCTGGGTGCCTCAAATTTGAGGGAAGTTCCTGGTGGATGGCATGATGTGTCTGTCACTAGTGCCACAGTTGATGTATTGGTCATCAGAAAAAAGTACACTCAAGCCAAAATTACTCCCCACCCCAAAACAAAACCAAACCTAGGGCATTTGTTTTCACTTCTTCTGAAAGTTTCAACCTTTCTGACCAATTCTACCAGTTCAGCTGAAACTTGCTTACATAGCAAATAAAATAAAATAACATAAGCATAGAAAACAGAAGCAGACTAAGCATATGTTTCTCTTCCTCCTTTGAAACTGTCACTCAAATATCATCTGCATTTGTCTTGATTCCATAAAGCAAGCTCTAGTCCTTATGGTGGAGGTTCACTGCAGATGACTTACGTGATCAGCAAAGGCTTGGAAAAGCCAACAGAACTCCATCTGGATGCAGTCATACAGCAAGGCCATGCCTGAGCTCTTCGACCCTCACATCTACTGCCCTCACACAGTCCAAATAAAACCAATACCCACAGTGTACTGTCAGCCAGCCCAGGTATACAGGAGCTTTGGCAAATAGTGTGTTTGAAAGCCACCACCTCCCCCAGAATCTTCCCCACCTATTTCCTTGTGTTTACTATGTCTAAAGTATACATAGCAAAATAGGCAAGTGTGTGATTCTCAGTCACTCCTCTGTTAATTGAGATGCATTTGGGCTAAGGACTGTGACTCGCATTTGCAAAGAGATATTTAAATGAGATGACTGAAGCAATTAATTGTGCCCTACTCTGTTCCTTCTTCTCCTGAAGGTTAGTTAGGCCCCTAAGACAGGAAAGTAATGCTTCCCACGAAGGCATTACTCCACCTCTCCCCAAACCACTCTCCCTCAAAATCTCACCGATTTCTTATTCCAGAGGTTCAATAGTATAATGATTCGCAGAGATACGATATGCTACTGTTTTTATTTTGATATTTTGTGGGTTGAATATCAGTAGGTGGCCTCTGACAGAGTCAGAACTGATGGAAAATAAAGCCTTTTTATGTGAAAATAAGGAGAATTAGGACAAAACCCAACAAGGGTGTTGAATGAAGCTGTATCTTCAAAATCAATGAAAAGGAGGTAGCTGAAGTCTTGGAAGATCACAAGTATGCAGAGAGGTGCAAAACATACCAAAAATAAACCCTCCTGTCCCCAAGGATGGGTTTGCGCTGTAAATTTCAGGATTCAACTACTTCTTTATTTAATCTTCAAAAAAGTCTGAACCTTGGAGCTAAAAAATTACTGAGAAAGAAACTTCCTTTCTGTGGCATCTCTGAAGTTCCAGCTCTTCACCAAAAATCGAGAAGTGCAGGAAAGCCACACAAGTGAAAATTTCTGTATACTGACTCTCATAACTCAACTTTTTCCTAATCTCTCCTTGGATTCAGTTTGGCCCTATAGAGTTTTAATTTGCTGGAACAGACTGGCTTTCCTAGTGAACAGAGGGCCAGCATCAGCAGTACATTCAAACCACTGACATTCTCACTTCATTTCTGTCTTTTACACCCTTTGTGTTCAATGTGTGCTTGATTGAGGAACTCAGGCTTGCACTTACTGCTTTAAAAAGTACTTCTGCATAGTCCTGAGAAGAGTTAGTTTCAGCAGCTAGCACAAACACAAGCAGACTAGGCAATTATAAAACAACCAGATGTCTGAGTGTTTGCACTTGCACTTGCTGAGATTCTAACATAAGCACAACTGTTCAGACAACTGTCACTGAGTAATTCTGAGATGTAATGTAACTTCTTTATTTACATTTTCACTACTCACTGAGAGCAATGGGAAGCTCCTGACTGGCAATTCCTAAAGAGCCAAGACTTACATTCTACACCGTATGTTCACATAGGACTATAGCAGGAATACTCCTAGCACCATCTCTTGCATAAAACTGTTACTGCCCATTGACCCTTGGTCTGTCACAGAGACTGTCAATACTGATTCTGGCTATGCCTAACAGTCCCACTGGAACTGAGCTGAGATCACCAATTAATTGAGCACTAACTACCAAGGTTGTGTCAGCTGGTTGCCTGAAGACTGAATTAAACTTTCTGTCACACTTTTTTCAAATAAGATGCATAGTTTGTGTGACATCTTTTACTCTGCTTTTTATTATGAAAGAGATAAAGAATGAAGACAAGATACTTAGCTTCAGTTGCTGGCTCTGGCTGTTAGTTTATTCGCCTGCAAACTCTGGACAAGGAATTTTGCCTTTTTGTGCCTCAGTTCCCCCATCTGCTAAATAGGGGGTTTCTATTTTGAGATAACACAGCCAAAAAAGTGCTGCATAAACACAGACTAGTATCTTTATTCTTAATGCACTTGAAAGCGAAATTTTGTTCTCTAAGCAAAATGGCCTGAGACTTTTCTTTCCACTGGGTTGAGCTGGCTTTTGATATCATGCTGCCCCAGCAGCTCAGCCAGAACCACATTAAAAGAGAACTGATGTCATGCAGCCTTGCCTCCAAACACACACCACCTGGACATACCAATTGCTGCCACTGCAATTTAATTCTTGCTTGCTGGTTGCAAGTTTCAGTTCCTCTGGTTGTGTGCTGTAAAAATTTTGATTCATACTTTACTTTCCAAATATTGTAGCTTTTCTTGTGCAATTGCTTAAGAAAGATGCATTGGCCTCTATTGTGCAAAAGGATCTCTTATGACACATGCACATAGACTGCATACATGGTATAACAGACAAAACCAATCAAGAGGCTATCTGTTCTTTCTGTATTTTATGTCAAGATGCATATTAAGCTGTTTTTAAATGGGGAAGGAAACTGAGGTCAGAGTTAAATTCCCAGATGTACCTTGCTGTTCATGATGTTCATATTCTATACACAGAAAATGCTGATACTGCAAGGCAACAGGCACCTGCTAGAACAGGCTGAACTTTCCCAGCCTGCCCACAGGAACTGCCCACAATTTATTTTCTCAAAAAATCATCATAGTTGGTGCATAGTGAAAAGCTATGTAATAATGTAATATTGCAGCAATGACTTGTTCTAATTCCAAAAGTACTGATCTGTCCTTATTTTTGACTTCTTCCACTTATCTAGAACCAATACTTTTTCCAATTGCATTTAGTTCAAAAGCATTGAGTTTACCTCAAACTTATTGGTCCATTTTTGTTTCTAAATGCTTTTTGCTCTCTCTCCTTAAGGGCAGTTAGTTGGTTGCACTTTAGTAAATACTACTTGCAAGTGCTGAAAAAAGGAGGAATGCATAGAATTGAATGAAATGTGTACAGTAAGATTGGCTGTCCTTTTGCAACAGCTTCCCCATCCACTGCAAGGGAAGGCAGTGGTAAATCAAGAATGTAGGTGCAATGTGAAGGCCAGAGGACTGAATGCAGCAGGATTCTAGAAATTCAGTGGTGGCAAAACTGGAGGTCTGACTCCACAAAAGGCCCAGCAAGACAGATACTGCAACACTAAATGCACTGGACTTTGTGTGCCCTGTACTGTTTAACGACTAAGCTTCAAGCTCCAGTGGTACTTTTGTCTTGTTTAAATAACTTAATTGGTAAATCTCAATTTTCAACTATACCTCCCAAAAAATCATCTTTGATCATTATAGCCTGAAAGTCATTATTTATTTACTGACATGTTTTCAGAACATGTTCTCATCACACATGAACAAAAGTACTTGCGCCAATGCAAAGGAGTCATGTCTTTGCAACAGGGATATTTTCACATGTAAAGTTTTAGGAGCCGACAAAGGACACAAACTCTGTGAAAAGTGTCTTCCCAATTTCCATCTCTCCTTTTCCTGTTGAGGGATCATCCCTCTGACAACTGAATGCTCATGGCAAACACACTTCTGCAGCTCTCTTTGGAAACCTTCCCCTGCTGTTCTTCCCTTATTCTGTGTTTTGTCAACACCCTCTCCTCACAAACAGCTGCTTTCCATCTGAGCTGACTTTTGATCACAGTGTCAGTAACACAACAAACACAGAAACATCAGCACCCAGAGGGCTGTGAGCCAAAAAATTATATGCAAGTGTCCAGTGATTATCATTTGAAGCCTTTGATTTTCCACAGTAAAAAAGGAAGTAAATAAAACAGAAATGAGCAAGCGGCACTTCATATGAAGTGTCTTCAGTCTACAATATCTCAGCTCACAACTGTTTGTAATGACACTCACGATTAGGTAATTAACATCCAGTTCCTTTTGACACCATCCTAAAGTAGTCCCTAACCACTCAAGCAGTTTTTCCTTTCTGTTTCTTCCTCCACAAACCAAGAAAATAAAAGACAACAGTCAGTAATGACAAAGATCTAAGGGAGGCTGACAAAATAAATTCCCAGTACTTCCAGCCTAACACCTAGAACTTTCACATAAAAACAAAGCATTGGAAATAATCCCATCCATACCAGCCACCAACACGGACAGCACTGGGTCTGGGTGTCAGCTCTGCCACAGGCATCAGTGTTCTAACGGCATCCTATTTTAGTAAGTTGTGCCACAGTGTGGGGTGGAACCCTGGGTTATGCCTATACTAATAAGCTAGCAGTGCCAGGACATTGAGTCTCACAATGCTGTTAGAAAACTGTTACAATATTTCCTGGCACCCTTTGGCCCAGGACTACCAGCATTCTCCTAAACAATTCGCAGTCATGGTGCCAGAGTTAGGATGAGCCAAAGACCATTCCCAAAAGGCAGTATGAATGCAGCCATCCTACTCTGAGATTCAGAGAGTTCAGTGGTACAAGACCAGACCATGCCAGTTGGCCTTAAGGCCAGCAAAAAGCTGGGCACTGTTTTGTTTACCACATTTGTAGCCTAAGTCTCTTGCTTAACAATACAGGGCATTAACCACTGATGAGATCTAACACGACAGATAAACTTTTGCCTCCATGCCTTCTTCTCTGTGACCTACATATTAAATAGCACACAGCCTACTCATATATATATACCTACATTAGGCTTGCCCATTGTTCCCACTACAACCTGGATTCTGTTTAAGAATCACGTTTCAGAGTCCAAAACATTTTAGCACGTCAAAAGTTTTACAACCTTCTGTTACTGCCCCTTCAAACAAAATGAAAGGGGCTTGTGATGAGGTTAACAGCAAACGGTTCCCTGTGAGGTGATGAATTCAAAGCAGTTGTCAGATTAGACAGAAAGTCCCATGGGACCAGAGACTTTGCTTTTTAGCTAAAACAACCCACCTATCTGAGATAAGTACCCACTAAAATGCAAATTCTTATCAGGAGTCTGTCCCCAAAGCAGGGCTCTCCACCAGTGACACAGGAACTCCTCTCATTGTCCGCTCCCTTAGCCTCCAAAATAAGCCCCCAGTCCAAACTTTTAGGTTTTTCCCTCTTTCCAGACATATATTTCCCTTGTGTATCCCATGGCAGGTTGTTCCAAGTTACTCACACCACACTAGGATGCCAGAAGCGTGAACAGGCAAAACTTTCAAGACAAAAGTGATTTACTATAGATAAGAAAGTGTAAGAAGATGTGGATGATGTTGTTAGGCTTTTTAAAATCTAAGCCCATTATATCATGTATAAAGGTAGCTAACATCTGACATCCATTCAGTAAAATTATTCTCACAGCTCAAAGCTGTTTCTTAATCAGATCACCAAGACAAACATCAATCCTTGGTGGCAATGGCAGCAGTTAGGGTCACCAGTTGCAAAGGACTGTGCTAGCCTCTCTTTTTAAGTGGCCCACTCAGGGAAGGGGTGAGCAGAGCGACCTCTCAGAATTCAATGTTTTCTCATTCCAACACATTAGGGCAAGACACGTTAGCAGAAAGAACATAGGATTGGTATCACTGGTAGTGACACTGGTTCACAGCTAAACCAGAGGCCTGATTTGTGCAAGTCAAACTCCTAGCTCAATCACACCAAGTTTCATAACAAAAACAGCCAAGCAGTTCCTCATAATGCATAAAGGAGCCCTGAAAACATCGTTCCTAACTCTGAGACAGTGGCAACTAAACAACTGACAAATCCAAAGAATATATAATCAGCATCCTGCATATTAGATTGCTTGCTCCTTCCCCCCCTCCCCCCTTTTGAAACTGAAAGTGTATTACTGAGCCAACTAAATTATGATCAGTCTACAAAGATTTTTTTAATGACTAAAAGACACTGCTTGTTTAAAAAAAAAAAAAAGTGCCATCATTTTACACAAGCTAAGTGGTTTGGGAACCAATAAATTGTTCTGTTGGCACAGAAACTGACCACAAGCAAAACCAGAAGTACAAAATGAAAGTCAGGTTGAGAATGGTCACAAAATTAACTCCATGAGTCATGTGGCATCAGATGAGTTGCAGCAAGGTATCATTTCTATGGCTGATACGCTTCCATAGAAATAATTACAGCAATAGCAATATTCGTGAGATTAACTCAATATCCTTACATGAACACAAACGTTCCTTTAACTCAGTTCCATAGCCCCATTATCTCAGTAACTACCCTAATCTTTAAATAATCAAGATGTAGAAATCTATTGCTGTCTCTCTGCAATGCAAAGATACATGACATAATATTGCAGCTGTTTGTGGAACTGCAGGAAGTCACTTTGCCAGCCAGAGTGTGACAAGTTCTTGTGCTAATAGCGCTGGGTGAAAAAACAGGTGGGCTTTCACACACAAGTGTCATGATGCCAAGAATGGTCAGTACCTGTCCTTCTGTCACTAGGTTTCAAGGGGCCTATCAGCTCCCATTCAGCTTTAGGCCATCACTATCTCATGGCTTGACATATGGCTATCAGCTGTATAAGCAAGGAGTTACTCTTCTAAGGAGGGCTCAGTAAAAAGAGTGAAAGAACTCTTTTCTCTTACTCTGTTCTTGAGATCTGCAGTTCAAAGGGAACCAAAGCCTCTTTAGATGAGTGGCTTCTACAGAAGGGTGAAGGAGAGTATATGCAGGAGTCATTTTAGTCCAGATAACTTCCCTGAGGTTCTCTCCCAGTACAGACCTACTGCAGTTCTGAATGTCCACTACAGCTTGACTCAATCCTATGTGCAGAAGCAGCATTAAAGCTTTAATTATGTTTGGCCAGGCAATCAAGCAGGAATGTGATCTAGAAGGGAAAAGCAGTAAAAGGTAGCATTCAGTCTCCATGAGATGGCTCTGCATGTTGCTCCACAATGCAGTCTCTGCAGCTGATTGAGAAATTACATTGCTGCACTTTTCAAATCTTTTTCTTGCCTCTAGCTGTTAAAGGCTGAGTATGCTGCAGTCATTTCCACTGCTAAATGGGAACTCTTCAAAACAGATAAGAAACACAGTAAGCTAGTGATGCTTCCAATCCATCCTTCAAAGAGACAGCACTAGTTGCTTCAATCCAAGTTGAAAACAGAACACAAAATACTGAGACAAAAACAAAGACAAAAAAGGGGGGCAGGGGAGGAATAGACTGAAGCCACCCTAACAGAGGAGGAAATAGCCACGCTATGCCACAAGCCCTACCCTACTTTTTACCTCCTTAACAGCCTTCATGCGCTCTGAAACAGCACCACCTTTGATTGCACTAACCAAGGGGATCATCTGCCAATTCAGAACACTTAATGGAAATACTGCTGTGTAAATATGGATTAAGTACTAAAGCATGAAACAAAAGGGCCTGGCCAAAAGATGGCTAAAAATAAACCTTGCTATGTAGTCAGAGAAACTGGAAGATAGAACCATGCAGAACAATTTCAAAAATCTGATCCACAAACCAGACTCTTCAATCACAGCAGTTGCTATTTGCAAATGAAAAAAAAAAAAAAAAAAAAAACCAAAAAAACCCCCCCACATCTTCAGAAACTAGTTAAGACCACATATTTCTATTATCTAATTCCAAGAGTATTTCAAAAAAGGAAATGATGAGCAGGAGATCTGAAAATCTTTGCCATGGGGAATGGCCTGGTCCAACAAGGCCAAATAAGATTACTGTAAAGCTTTGTCACTAAATCCCCATTTAGTGCAAGAAAACCGATGGTAGCTTTTCCAGATAATGAAGGCCTAGGGAATAAGCAGATACACGTGGGTTAGTAGTTCTCTCTCTGGTGGTGACCAGTAACAGGCTGCCATTGCACAGTGATTTCAAGCATCACAAGTCAAAACATATATTATCATTTACACCCTAAAACACATTACAGCTGAGCAAGGCCTTTACCAAGAAAACACCTATTACAGACTGAGAACCCAGTTGAGGCTGGAAATAAAAACAAAAAAGGGATTCTACAGCTGGAAATAAGTGGGAAATTCACACATAGTCCCTCATATTTTCTTGTAAGTGCCTGAAGGAAACAACAGGCAGGCAACAAAAATAAGTAATTTCTTGAAGGCTTTGCCTGTCACAGACTCATCCGGATGCCTGCAGGCAAACACTGCACTTGGGAGACCTAGACTTTTCAAGTCCCAGATGCCCTTCCCAGAGTGGGATGCCTGTGGGACTGCCAGGATCTGGACATAGGAATGCTAGATTGAAAACATGTCAGTCTGTTTCCCTTAAGGAGACTTCAGTGTTGGCCTTCCAGGGTCCATCCCATAAGTCTAAATATAAGACTGCTCCCATAAATCCTCTATGCAGACACCTACTCACAGTCACTGGTATGAGCAATGGGTTGCCTTCAAATACAGGTAAAAACTCATAAACCTTTCTTAAGGCTTCTGTGCTACAATAATACTCCTGTATAAATACACAAGAAGTGTGAAGTAATCCTTTCACTCTCTCAGTTCTGTTATAGCTTTGGAAATGTCTTGTGCCTGCACTTTGGGCACTAGAGTTCAAGACGCATACATATTAGAGAATCCAGATAATAGCACTGAAATTATCAGAGGCAAAATAAAATTATTTTTGAGAAAAAAGTTAAATAATTTGACAATTTAGTCTAGTCTGAAACTAAACGTGAAAACATCCATGAAAGCGGAAAATTAGCAAAGCTTTCAAACTTTTTCTCTTCCTATATGTAGGTCAAACAGGCTCCCATAATCGGAGTCTGTTTCCTGCAAAAATCAGCAAAAAATGGTGTAAAATCAAATATGCATTCAGCTATGTGTGGAGCAACTCAGATAAATTCTGCTATCTGTGATGCTTGTTTCACTTTTTGATCCAGATGTCCTTTCCTACCGAAGCCCGGGGTCTGTGAACCTCCCATACACTTACTCAGCTTCCAGACTGCTATTGCAAGTGAGTTTTCTTGCAGAGGCACCAGCGTGACGCTGGGAAAGCACTGGGCAGCCAAAACCTCCCTCCCCTGAGATCATGACACATGTTCAGACAACAACTGGCATCCCCGAAGTGAGAGGGAGGCACAAATGGCAAAAGGGCTGATTGATGATATCACTGCAATGAGAGGAGAGATGCAGAGCCAGGGTCAGGTCAAACACCTCCCTCTGAAGGATGTAACGAGACCAAAGTAGCTCTGAGATAAAGGATAACAAGGGTCAGATGCACACAAACCTGGAACAAGCTAAGGGAAGCAAAGAGAAAGGAGTTTTACTTCTCACCTTGGGATTTAATGATGTTTTTCTCATAGTGGAGATTCTGTGAGACTGCAAAAAGACAAACAGCTCTGCTCCTATGAAAAATCTGCTGTAGTCCTATCTACCTGCGATTTGCAAAGCCTCATTTCAAAAGGCATGGGCTGGTCACACAATTTTCCAAGTGAAAAACTAAGCTCAGACATGCATCTCAGAGCAGACGAAAACCTGCTAGTTCTGTATCCTCCATCCCTGCTCTTACATCCAGGGCTCAAATTGGGCTCTGCAGGCCACAGGCTCAAACAAAAATTTTCAGAGCTTTCTCTTTGCTTTGTTTTGCTTTTCTACTTCAATATCTACATCCAGATTGTTTGCTTCACATTCTCTATATCTAGAGCAAAAGAACCTTTTAATCTGATGGATTTCAGCCTTTACCAGCCTATTTTGCCCAGGCAGCCTGAGACTAGCAACACTACAAGCCCCAGGTACTCAGGAGTCAGAACACAAGCTCCAAAAAACTCCTGAGCATTTATGCTTTGCTGATGTTGTGTCTTCAAACTTTACTTTACAACCAGAAGGGCTATAAATGTGCCATTTAAAATGAAAGCTATGAGCTTCCTCAATGTCAACAACCGGGATTTTAAGAAAAATTACCCACGTTGTTAAGACTCAACAGTAGAAAATCTTGATCATTCACAATCGTAACTGGCTATTGGTGAGTGCATGTGACTAATTGAGCGAAACAACAGAACAGCCAAGCTAATTTAGATTACTTCGAACCAAATTTCCTTTTCCATCTCCTTCCTCTCCCCAGTTGCTCTTTAGCTGTCTCATAATAAAGGAGCAACATTACCCAAACCATATGGTTCACCTTCCAGAATCAGCATTTATCTTTATCTACTGAGGGTGAAACAGGCAGAGAACAGGGTAGGACAGGAAACCACACCTCACAGCTGAGACAAATGGTCTGTTTGCTACTCTATCTGAGAACCAGAGCCCTAATCTTGGATGCAAACAAGATTGTGAAATATGAAAAAAAAAAAAAAAGGTCTGTGATGCTTATCATATTTCGAGATGGGTGGAGTGCAAAATCCAGAGATACTAGATTAATTACAACTACAAAGCAAGCAAGAAAAGGGAGCATAACGTAAATATTTTGAGTCTGTAGGATGTGGGTTAATTTATCTGATGGCACGTGCCCTAACGTAATATATTTATACAATAGATAAGATGTCTTAATATAAAAATAAAGGATAACATAATATTAAAACCTAAAAATAGTCCTGGTACAACGACTTTTTCCAACTCGATACCTGCCTGATGAAGACAGTTCAACTTTTATACTGATTTCATGCCTGCACAGAACACACATCAACTGCTCAAGCTGAAGGTACATCCTGTCATTCTGACAATGAAATTTACAAGTTGGTGGTTTGTCTTTGGAAAGATGAAAGAGCTGTACTGATACACAATGTGGAGAACGATTTGGCTTTCTACTCTTACAATTACCCGACTAAAATGTGAAAGCTGCATGTGCAAGTTAGTCTTAAGTGTTCAGTGGATTTAAAGGATAGGAAAAAAAAGTGTAGCAACAAAATACCTAATTTGCTATCTAGTGTACTGCATAATTACTGTTACTACACTTTCATATGTAATTCCTATTATTGTATCTATAAGCTGGTAAACCAAACTTTTAAATACTGACATCTAACTGTTGCGTACCCACTATTCAATCAAATTTTAAAATGATGGTCAATAAGTATGTCTGAAATTGCTCAGATGTCTCCTTACTTGAAAGCTGGTCTTTTATAACTGAAATATTAGTATAACACATTTGACTGGGATTCTGTGGAATGACCAGGCAGCATTCAAACAAACCACAGCCTTTCTTCTCAATGAATTGTGACTTTTCCATACAGCTTGACAACACAGGCAAGAACAGATACCTAGAGAACGGGTAAGCTTAAGGGCTGCAATGTGCAGACATCACACCTCAGTACCTAAAGACTCTGCTGTCACTCACATATTCACGTGCTAGACTGTAAGCCACCAGACAGCTGATTTGACACTTACCCAACTGGTCTTACAAACCGAATTATCACCTGGTTTAATTTTGTCATATAGAAAATCAATATTTACAAGACCACATATAAAACATAGACATTTCTGCATGCTGCAGAAAGTTCAAAGAGGCCAAAGGCAGGCAAAGGATTAATTGAATCTTGAAGTCTGGAGACTGAAAATCCTTACGGTTTATGATCTCACCAGAGACTTATGTACCTTTATCTCTTTGAAGTTTACCTTACTACATCAGTAACTTTTAGTAAAGTTCCATTAGCTTCTTAGAGTTTTCCACTTCGCTTCTTATTTGATCAGTAGCTCTTTAATGACACTGGCAGCAATATGTTTTCATCCATTACCTGTATTTCTCCCTGCTGCTTAAAACTTGGCTGTGTAACGAGCCTTTATTAGTAAAGTTATTAACATATCTGCATAACTGCGGTATTTCTATTAATACTCTGGATTTACAAAGCATTCCTTCAAGGAGGATTTCCTATTTTGCAATATCATACCTGCCTAAAAAAACGGCAGACGAGGCAGGACACAATACAGCATGTGCACATTTATAATTAAATCAGTAACTTCAGATCATCAGCTGTGAGCTGAGCTGTGAGCTCAGCCTGGTAACTCATGATTTTGAGGCTTAATCTAGAAAAAATAAAGCTTTCAAAATAATGATTTGCATATGAGTATCACATCTTTATTGCATCACCATTTAATATAAAACCCAAACTCCGCTATACAAAAACAAACAAACAAACAAAAGATATCCCTTAAAATTGGTTGTGTCATCTTGTGAGATCCGGAACAAACCACAGAGAAAAGCTACTGGTTTCATTCTTTCCCCAATTCTGATACCTAATACTGTAATATGACCTATCAACAGGAGCACCAGAAACTAAACAGGAGCAAAACTGACCAGGAACCCCTTCTTGCATCCAAAATTCACCAGAATAAAAATCTTACAAACAACATACACAGTGAAAAATGAACTGTATGCATTAAACCTAAGTTTAAATCTAAGTTAAATTTGCAGACATAACTCTTTTTGCCAGAATCACTTGAGGTATGAAATAGACAATTTATTCTCTAGAACCTGATATTTTAATCGGTAAACATCTGAGGCATTACTAAATGAGTACAAAACTCACAGCCAAATGTTCTTCATGGTGACTAACAGCATTTTTATTGTGGGGAAAAAACAAGAACATATTCTATAACTTTAATGATACCCACTTGATTAATCTATGGAAGCAAAATAAGGACCACAACCTTTTAGGCAAAGCAAATAAGGACTGAGTCCTTATGTTTATAGCAAACCTATTTTCCCTGTAGCTTAGGGTGAAAAGGTTTCTAAGCAAACTAAAAGGAAACCTTTCCTTTAACATGGTCACATATTAGCATTCTAAAAAAGGACCAAAATACTCTTAATAAATCAAAGTTACTTTGATTTATTTGCAGACCCGCAGTATTAAATACTTTGGAGATTCTTTTACATTACCAGGAAACACAGGAAGCTGCTGCTAGCAAGCAACCTCAGTGCTGTGAATAAAGCCATAGAATTTAGTTGTTTGCTTTTAAAAACATTGTTTATTGAGAACACTTAATGATGACTAGTGCTTCAATAGCAAATATTTAACAAAGAGCACAAATTCCCTGACCTAACCTTCTTCTAAAGCACAACTGTCCCATGCTACTTGGGAAAAACTCATTCTGACAATATGAAGATATGAGATTTAGCCTGCCTTTATTTATCAGAGCTATTAAAGTTTCTTAAGCAAAGGAACCTGTACCCTGCATATCTCTCATCTCATGTTTGACAGGCACAAGTTTCCATAAGATCTGGGAACTGCAGCTGTCCCTCACAGAGGAACTGCAGCCTTTTCTCCACTGCAGCCAAAATTGCTTCTGCAACATATGGAAGTATAATCAATTTAAGTACAATTCACACTGTAAAAAAACCCAACAAACCCTAACATCACCCAACCACGTCTGAGTGTTAACTAGGCACATTACTCCAGAAAGACTAACAGTTTACATTTATTTTGGACTGGGTAAGTGCAACTCACACAGAACAGGAGATGGTAAGAAAGGGGCAGATGGGGCAGGAGCAGCAGTCATATCAGTGCACTCAGAAAAACAAACTAATGGGAGTGAAGTGGACTTTTTTGGTGACGTTCAGGCGGATTTGAGAATACAGGGTCCCAGTGCTACATTACTTTTATTAGTGTCATAAAGGCAAAACTTTTGCCCTATAACTGCCTGTAATTCCATTGACTATATAGATGCTACTATACTTGCACATCATGCCAGCTGCTCCATGTGGGAGGCAGGGCAGAATTCTTTCCTTTGTGACATGTTGTTAGAAATTATTAAGTTATGGCCATCCACCAAATCTATGCAGAAAATATTTCTGACTCCAAACTTCAGTTTGAAAAATTTCATCCCACTGTTGCTCTTTTTACCCTCACATATTGCAGCAGATCCCCATTCAACTTTCCTTGGTGCTAACACCATCCAACTGTGTTGGATGTTCTAGAGAGACTCAGCCCCTAAGAACTAGGTCAACGACTGAAGAAACTGTCATTCTTTAGGACAGCACATGAACATCTGACACATGCCAAAAGTTGCGCCTTTGTGTGAATACTGTTTTAAACCAAGGCCTAGAGATAGGAAAGATCCTGTCCCTCAGTGCTTTATTCAAACATAACTACCAAAACCCAGACTCCACAGGGGGTACAGCTGCACTTTCAGAATCAACCTCCCAAGACAACACTACAGCCAATCTACACCTAGTAGCTAGTAACAAGGTGACTGTGAGGGGCTCTGTCTGCAGTGCCATCCTGAGACCACAGCCAAGTGTCCTCTGTGAGTATTTTCTCCTGCCAGTACCAAAGGCCTATTACTCACTACTGCTCTCATAAAAACTGCCACAGTAATGAAAATCAATAACTTGTTTTGCTTTTTAATATATGAAAATCCCATTAGTTAACACTGTCACTGCATTTAGCTGTATGAACCGAAGCTAAAAAATACATGTAGCTTGAATCCTCATTCCAGCCTGCAGTTGACAAAACCTCAAATTCAGTACTTAGGACAGAGGGGTTTTCTGAGAGTTTTGTTTTGTTTGGTCTTTAGGGTGGGGCACTTGTTCAACTTGCAGCTTTTTTAAGAACCTCCTCATATTCAGACCAGTTCTAAAGGAAGCTAAACCAGCACTTCAGCTGGAAGTTTTCTGGAATTAAAGACTCTGAGTTCAGCTATTAGAGAGAGAATAGAAGGATTTAAGGAGAGACTAGTTCATAAAGCAACCACATCCTTTTCATTTATCTTTCATGCTAGACATTTTGCCACTTGGGTGAATCTGAAAAACACTGAAGACAAATCGACTTTAAAAAACAAATAAACAAAAACCTTTCCAGAAAGACAAGTCAAAAAGGGTCCAGGGTCTAAGCCCATTTAGATGATATCAGGGTTTAGCACTTATCTAGCAAAACACCATAAAGAATTTCTGCCCTGTCCAATCTTTCAGAAATCTCTGCAGAGACATCCCTTGCTTTGATTCTTGATCTCTGTCTGATCAAACAGTTTATTCTTCTTCTTTTTTATGGCATATCTGTTATCTAGTAACTTTTACTGCAGGCTCTCCTAGTTACTTGCACGAGTGTGGTGGTATGCTGATGAATTCCACATCTATAGCCCATATAGGAAAAAGGAAATATCCAGATGGAGTTTTACTTCTGAACCAGTCCGTGGATAATTTCAGAGGGCGAGTATAATTGTCTCCACATGCACAGACACACCCGGCTCAATCACATATTTATGCTTACCATTACAGCAAAAATAAAAAGAAACACTTATAAGTAACAGCCAGTAAGGGTAGAGTTGTTAAGTGGGTGTAACAGTAACTTCTAAACATCACCACCACCACCAACAAAAGCGATGAGGCATTCTAAAAAGCAGATCCATTCCTGGACCCGTTCCTCTCAGCCCCACGAAGACAGACTCCCGCCTGCCTCCCCGGGATGCTGCGGGACCCAGCGCTCGGGCAGCGGGGCTTTTCCTCACCGGAGCAGAGAAGGCGGCTGCTGGCGGCCCCGCTCTGCCCACGGCGGGCTCCCGCTGGCCCCTCGCACATCCCCCATCAGCTTCTCCAGCAGAAAAAAACTCCCCGCTCAGCGGAGCGGGCCTGGCCCCAGGCACTTCCCACAAGTTGCGCCAAGAGCTGCCGGGACACACAGGCAGCCCCCGGCTCGGCTCAGCTCAGCTCCGCGCCGGGCCGAGCCGTGCCGGGCCGAGCCGAGCCTCCCGCCTGGCCCGCCCGCTGCCCCTGGGGGGGCTGCCCGCGCCCCGCGGCGCCGCTCACCGACTGCAGGAAGTGAAGGGTCCCCACGTAGTCCCGCTCGGTGCTGAGGATCTCGTTGAGGACACAGAGGCGGAGGCGCAGCTGGCGGTCGGTGTCCTTGGGGCAGCCGGCGGGCTCCGCAGCGCTGGGGTCTCCGGGTGGCGGCGGCGGTGCCTCCATGGTGGCGGCCGCGGGGCGAGGCGTTCCGCTTCCCCGCCGCTCTCCTCGGCCGCCTCAGGAGCCCCCCATGGCCGCGCGGTGCCACCCCCTGCCGCCCCGCTCGGCCCTGCCTCGCCCGCGGCCGGAGGCACTAGAGGGGCCGGTCCCTGAGGGAAGCCGGGCTGCGGGACATGCCGACGGAGCAGCGCGGCGAGCGCTCAGCAGCGCTGAATGAAGAGAGAAGGGAAGCCCCGGCCGCGGGGAGGGGGAGAGAGAGAGAGAGAGGCGGGCGGGGAGGGCGGGGCGGGGAGGGCGAAGGCGCCTGAGCCCGGCCCCTGGGGGCCTGGCCGGGCCCGTGGCGGGCAGCGGCCTGACCAGGCGAGAGCGCGGGCGGGCGGGGGTCAGGGCGGGCCGGCGGGGCGCGGGGTCGCCCTCGCCGCACTCCCTCACACCCACACACCCATCCCGCGCCCGCTCAGCCCCTCGCACCGCGCTGCCTCACACCTACACACCTGCATTCCCCCGTTTCACCGCACGCACGCACTTCACGCTCCCGCCTCGCCTCGCGCGCGCACCTCGCGCTCCCTCACCTCACGCACACGCGCACCTCGTGCTCCCTCATCTCCTCACCTCACGCACACACCTCGCGCTCCCTCATCTCCCTCATCTCCTCACCTCATGCACACACACAGTCCAGTCCCTCGCACTGCCCCCACATACCCCCCCCACACCCGTTCCTCACCCCCCTCACTCACTCCCCTCACACAGGCCTCGCACACACCCCGCACTCACATCCCCACACACTTCTCGTACCATGCGCTTGCACCTCGCCTCCATCGCACTCACACTGGACTCTCTCACACGCTCTTTGCACCCCCCTCACTTCATTAATACAGCACAGGGAGACAAATACCCCACAGCTACTTGCACGTACAGAGAATTGCACCCAGATCTATGGGCCTCCTTACCCCGCACGGTGCTGAGGGACACACACAAACACAACTTGTGCACAGAAGTCCATACAGGAATACACCCACAAGAAGGTACAGAAATCAGCTATCCTAGAATTCCATATCAACAGGAAATACATATGACAAATGTAAGTGTTTCATTGCCATTAATAAAAAAGGGGGGTTTTAAGCTGGTTGATGATGCTTTTGCAGACAGGGGGTGAATGGGGCAAATTGCCCACAAAAACAGATGGAGTCCTGCAAATTTGTGCTGTTCCCACTGACTTCCAAAAAAGGAAAATTTGAAAACATTAATAATGTGAACTTTTAAGTGGCATAAGGATAGAGATGTAGCAAATCTGTTACCCTAAACACTAACACAAATAACATAATTAATCATCATCTTCCTCAGGCTAAAACAAAAATACCTCTATGGACATATTACCTTAAAAGTGACTTTTCTGTCATGACTGATCTTTATTCTACTTGTTGGATTTTCTATTCAGGAGAAAATGATGGTTGTCTAACATACACAATTGTCATCCTGAAGTCTGATTTAGGCTTCATGGATATCATATTACATAAAATGAGAAAACGGCTCTTTGGTCAAATATTTTTGCAGCAGGCTCCACATCTGTGTATAAAGAAAATATCAAAGATGTTTTCAGTCCTAGGTGTGGAAATTGCCTTTATCAAGTAACAATAACATATTACTTTGCCACGTCTCCTTATGATGTAATCCTAGGTCAAGGTGCACAACGTGCACTGTTATGAACGTGACTCTCATGATATGTTGCAATACCACCTTCTGCAGCCTTATCAATGAGGGACGTTTCCTTCACTTTAATCAATCTGAAATATGATTGCTCAAAAGGGAAGAAAAATATGGGAAAGCTCGTGTCTGTGGGGTGAGGGAAAAGCACTGAGGTAAAGGGAATGGCAAGAGGTAACTCTGGGGTTTATGCAGGTCTCGGCTGTACTGAGGAGCTCTAAGGGAGAAGGAAGAGCACCACAGCACAGGCCTAAGACATCGACAGGGAAGCAAAGTCTTCAGAAGGTCAGATTAGACTCTAAATTCACTGTTTTTCTTTCAAGTTGATAATGTTTAACTTCTTGTTTTCTTCTGAAAGTCACTGCAGCATTTACATATATTTAGTTAGGCCGTTTCCAGTTGATGCCTTTTTAAAAATCATCAATTATTTTTTTCTGTTTAGGGCAAGTGACAAAACTCTCTTCTGAAAGATGCTAATGGTTTAAATAACAATAGATTGTGTCAGGAAAGATCAGTCTCCCCAAAGCTACGCCCCCACCCTGTGGCTGAACGAGAAACTTGTTAAAAGTTGTTAATTTGTTAACTATCTCCTGTGTTTGCCTCAAAAGTCTTGCAGTTCTTTCATTTCCATGAGACCGGAGCCCATCACAGAATCAGTAGGATGCCTGAACTACTGTTTGTGTAGGCGCCTTTTTTGTTGACACTGTATATGAGCTACATTGCTTCAAAATACTTTTCTAGCTTTACTGTCAGCATTAGAAGCATTAGTATGGGAGGATTTTAAAAATAATGCTACTTGTCACTGGAAAGATTAAAATGTTAAGGAAAAAATTACAATAAAATTAGAGGCAGATTTTTCTCTTTTTAAAAATGCTTTTCTTTTAGCTGTAGGAAAATTATTTTTTTATGAAGTATGGAGGTTTGTTTGTTTTTTTAAAATTACTGTTTACTTTATTTCCTTCCAATTTATCTCAGACATACACATCATCTTTGTTTCAGAATGGAAATTTTATCAGTTGCTAGCATGTATTATCATTTTAAAGACAAAAATCTGTAATTAGCCAGAAAGCTCTTTTATTTTTGAAGGGATATTTTGTGTTAACCGAATGAAGTTTCAACTGAATATATGTTCCTTCTAGCTTGTTTTCTTTTCCCTTCTTTTCATTTTTTTATATTTTTAAAAAGGATGTAATTTACAAATGCTGTTCAGTTTTGAAGAGAATCTTCACTGTCAATTTTTTCCACTGAGCAAATGCTACTTAGTTTAACACTCAGGGAGTCAATTATCAGGAGTCTGACATATCAATTACTATGAAATTCACCATCTTTTGTGAAGATGTAATTAATTTGCATTTGCTTGTAAGTTGTTTGGAGCTGTTATATTTGTACACTGTCAACTGCAGTAGCACCAAGCTGGTAAGGTCTCTACACGGTATCACAATACGTAAGAAAATAATCATCAGTTCCATGTTTGTCTGCATATTAAGTGTATCCAGTCTTGTAGGAGAAAACATTCTTCACTACTGGCATACTCAGACCCTAGGAAAGCTCCCAGAAACTTGTGTGAGATGTGATTGAGACCCTATTTGCTAGACTAAGATTTAGAAATCCAGAGTAATCGTAGCTTTTGTTGGTTTATACTGGTATACCCTTTAGCCTCAGCAAGGAAGATCTGATAAACTACCTACCTGACTCTTTCCCACTGTGTGATTTGGTGGAGTTTTTTTAATTCTCCTTTAGGCTTTGTTACTCCTTTATGAAAGGAATGCCATACTGGTTTGCTAAAGTCAACAGGTGTTCTTTCTGCTAACTTCAGGAAATTTTGAATCAATCCCTATTTCTGGCTTATCAAAAATTGCCACACATGCTTAGTTTCGAAGTGACTTGATGACAAAGGCAGATGTTCAAGTGCATTACACATTCTACATGTCCCTTTGTGCACACATTGTATATATATGATTTATGTGAAGCAATCCCATACTTTTTTTTTTTTACTTTTTTTTTTTTGTGGTGCTAAATAAACTCCAACCTCAACATGCTTTGATTTATGAAAATGTTTATACAGCTTTTCAGTGGAATTTAGTACACCACAATTTCACAGTTTATTGAACCTCTCTGTGCTGAAAAGCATGTGGAAGATAGAGTTTGGTACAGTGTGCATTTAAGACTCCTCTGAACATTACTTTCCTGTATTGATCTGCACTGCATCTTCGTGTGTATGGTTTTATTGTTGTGGTGAAAGAGCTGCTGAACTACAGGTTCCTGTATGTTAGTGTACAAGGGGGGTTGTCTTGATCTCTTGGTGAATATGAGTCTCAAACAGTCCACATACAGCAAGCTAACTTTACTACAAGGTTAAAGCTGGGAGTGAGCTTTGTGTGGAGCTACAGGTATGCTAGGAAGTGCTGCAGAAAGGCAGGCATCATGAAGCTATTGCTCACACAATCACAGTGTTTCCAGATCTGGTACATGATGTCCATGGCCCACCCTAAATTTAGCATCTCAGTTTAGCATTTACTAATTCACAGCTCACTCCACTGAATAGTATAGAAATGCCCAAGGACTCACAGGAAATCAGTAAGTTAGTTGAAATTTGGTTCCCAAAACAATTTTGGCACTCAAGCCCTGTGTATGACTGGCTCAAGGTAGTTTAAGGATTTCCTGAGCTAGAGGTTGTATCTGGACCATTGTTTTTAATAGTCACCAATGGGCCTATTTCCCAATCAATGCTCCTAAAGCCTTTTGCACACATTTAAACTTTTGGCTTTTCTATGTTAGCAATTGGTTCCTTATTTAATGATGTACTGTATGGAAAAAAAAACAACAACTTTTGCTTCAGACCTAATAATTTACTTGGTTGCACCTTAACTTCAGTATTGCAAGAAACAGAGCTTAATCACTGCCCATGCTATACTCACTATTTAGGATTTCGAAGATCTTTAATATATTTCCCATCAGTGATCTCCACATCAACTTGAAATGCCTTAATCTGTTAGACTGCCCTCATATTGAAGTCATTTTACATGGTTGACCATTTTTATAGCCCTTCTCTGAACCTATAGCAGTTTCTCTATATCCTTTTAGAGATGGTAGTAATGGATTTCTGCAATACATTAAAGATGTATGTGTGTCAGGGGTTTGCTCAGTGGTACCATGATGTTCTCTGTGCTGTTTCCATATAGGTTCTAAAATGCTGCTTGCTTTTATGGCTGCTGCTGAGCACAGAATAAACCTTTACTCCAGGAACTGTTTATTGGATGGCAGTAGCTAATTTAAACCCAGTCATTGTATCTGTAGATATGCAGAGTAATTCTAGAAACTTCAGTCAAAATAATATAGTTAATAGAGATTTCCATCAGTGTAATTGAAATCAGATTCTGGTCTGTGTGTAGTGGACATGAATCACCTTTCACCTACCCTATATAATTCACCGCAGCTTATGGTTTCACTAAAGCCACTGTTGATTTATTCCAGCTAAGAATTAATCCCTTTGATTTCTACAAATGATTTATCTTCAAGCAAGATATATAGAGGTAGTTTTCAGTGAGCTTTGCAGAACTTATTTCTCAGGTTCTCACTCTCCAGGAACCTAGACTGCCAGTGGAGCATTTGCATTTCCTTTTTTAATATCAGCATAAAAATAATTTTGGAATAAAAATGCTCAGGTAACTTGACAGCAGAGTGACTTGGAACAAATACAAAGAAGCTTAGAGTGAGCATGGAGAACAAAGAAACAGAACTGCTAGGAAGGGTTGGGTGGAATCCTCTTTGATTAGAGGATAATATTGTACACGCATTCAGTTAAATTCTGAAAGCACTTAATTAGACTCACAGTGTGTGGCAGAAGGAGGTAAGTATTATTATGTCCATTTGAAAAAGGAGAAACTAAGATACAGACAGCTGAAGTGGCTGCCCAAGAACACAGTGTCAATATGTGCAAAACTGGAATCCAGGAATTCACAGTTCCCGGCTTTGACTTACAGAGCCCTCTCAAAGGGGCCCCCACAATTTCACACGAGTTTCCAGTTAGCAACTCATATTTTAACCAGAGTGTTACTCAGGCCATCTGGGAGTGTGATGAGTCTGCAGTGCCTAAAGCTTGTGCTCCTCCTTGGCATCCCCATGTTCCTACTTATCTGACAACTTTAATATCCCAGGGAACATGGAGGGTTAACACAACAAAAAGGATTCAGGATTTGAGAAGAAAGAGGAAGATACTATAAACTATATAATGGAAACTGCATGCAACATTTTGTAAAATGTTGTATTGTGATTTCACTTAGCAGAGGGACAGCACAAGGAGAATGGCCAGTTGCTTCCACCATAAGGTCAGGTGAGATGGACAAAGCCTTTTGAACATACTCCTGCCATTGAACTCACTCATTAATCAGAAATGCAGCCTATTTCCTTTTCATAGGCTTCAGTGAGTTTTGTGTCAAGTCCTAAATGCATATAATTGAGGGAGAGGCATGTCTTATTCATATATTCTGTAATCAAGTCAAGACATTCAATTTTTGAAGACACTCTGGGAGGAGGTTGTATTCACTTCTCTGATACCTCTTTTCTTTCCACTGCCTGATTCACTTATTTTATAATATTTCCTCTGTTTTGCTCTTCCTCAATCATACCCACCTACTTAAAACTAATCACGTACTAAAAAGTACATAATTAATTTTCATTATGCTCTTTCCTGACATAATTTTCGATTATGTAATTAAGGGTTCTCATTGGGCTCTTGAACTGAGAGAAGACTTTTAGTTTAATTAATCAAAAGGTCTTGCTCAATTCAGGGTATTTTTAAGCAGTTTTGGTTTTAGGTAATGTGCAGAAAGCATTTCTGTGATTTCTGATGTGTAATATTACGCGACATGTTCTTACCCTCTAAAGTCAACAAAAGAAACAGAAACATTGTCTTGTCAGCAGGCTTAGGTACTTTTATCTAAAGCACCAGAACTAGGAGTGGGGAAAAGAGGATGTGTCAATCTTCAATATGCTTGAAATACGGTGATTTTTTTTTTTTTTTTGCAAATACATTTTTTTTTATTTTGCAGATTAGAAGTTTGTCAGATTTCGATGAAATAGTCAATTAAACCAGAGTTTTTCCGAGTGATTTTTTTTCCCACGTGAGACCATTTACAAGTTTGCAATTCCTTTTTTTTTTTTTTTTTTAAATGACAAATTAACATCCTTATGAAATTTATTGTTTTGGGGGAGCACTACGAGAAGCTGCTGGAAGTTTTGCAGGTTTTATTGCAAATAAGTACTTGCCCTGAGTAGAACAGGCCCTGAGTAACAGAACCAAACAAAAGCTATTTTTTGCATTTTTTTTCTCTGTAAGTACCTTTATTAAAAATAACATGAGTGATGGTTCTTGGTTTTGCTTATGAATTGTTTCTTCCTAACTGCATGCGTATTATTTTCAAGCATAAGTACATCTTACAGGAAAAGCCATCTACCTTTGTGTCAGCACAACCAACATGTATTAAAAAAAGTAACAATGAGGTGGCAACTAGAATTATGCAGCCACTATTAAACTTGTGTGGTTTTCACAATTAGAACCAGAAAAAGAGTCTTCCTCATGGAACAGAGAAGCGAGTATCAGAAAATAAATCTTATATGAAATATATGCTATCCAGCAGGCTTCCATCCATCCACTTTTTTTTTCTCCAGTTCTATTCTCTGCTTTTCCCCATGCGCCTCAGTGGTTTTGAAGATGTAGATCTTGATTTTAGGGGCTAGGGATTGGCAGTAGTTCAGTGGTCTGTCATCTGCTGGCTTTCAGTTGCAACATGTGCTGAAGAGGTTTGAGGGATCATTCACATGCTTAAGTTCAGATCACGCTTAAGTGATTGACTCAGCTGGGGCCTGTTCCCTGTGCTGGTGTAAGGGAGAGGAGCAAGACATCATGCAACATGATGCTGCATCAGCTGCCTCTTTGACACCCAGTGCTCCAAATACATTTGAACAGAGATCTAATTTCTGCTTTTTATTTGTCTGCATCTGCCATTTTGGTCTGATAAAAAATACCTTTTTTTTTTTTTAAATACTGGGGGACATCAGTAACCTAATATGCATTTGTGAGATGGTGTGTGAGCTCTTCTCCGCTAAATACTAAGGGAAGTCTGCATTTGATAAAGATCTGTTACTAAGGATGGGCTGGACCAGTTAGATATCACATTATCACAAAATAGATAGCTTTGTCATAATACATAATTTTGCCATGTACAGTCTCCCTGGCTGTTTACCCTGTTTTCAGGGTAAAACTCTCTCCATGGTAATTGTAGTGCAGATATTTTATATCTATAGGACTGAATTAATATAATTGGGAAAAATGCAGTCCTATATGTAGCTAGACTGTGGTTTTATGGTCGAATTTGAGTCAACCTAAGTGTGAACTATCCTTTTTCTCCCTTCTACATTGCTGCATGTTTTCACCACCTCCTTTGTGACACTGTGGTGAACAGGATCACAAACTGATCAGCTGATCCAGCTGAAAATTAACTGGAAGTCAAACAAACAAAAGGTCCTTTTTTAGTCAGATTTGCTCCCTGACTGCCTCAGTGTGTAACCCCCAAGAGCTATTGCTGACATGAAAGGAGGCATCTTGTGGTAAAGGCAGGGGTGGAAGAAGGATGGGACTGCCTCCTTCAGCACACTTGAATATCAGTTTAAAGCCATTTGTGCAGCTACAGTCTTACCCTGCTGCATGCATCAGTGCTAGATGCAGTCCCAGAACCACACAAAATCCGTAGGATTAAAGCCACCAAATGAGGTCAGTGCATGGGCTGTGAGCTCACAGTGTAGGAGTAGACAGACAGTCTAGGAAATCATCACCCACCTTTAACAGAATGCTAATTGACTACAGAAGTCCCCCTGGAGAATGGAAATCAGACTTTCTTTTCTTATTCATATAATCAAAAGGGGCTCTATTTTTTTTTCCCACTTGCTGATTTTATGCAGCAACATTACAGTAGGTGTAGCAATAAAATTGCCGTTAAACTGACAGTATCACTCATGAAATCACACTTTCATTTGAATTACAGTGTAAATGCTGTGCAAGTCATAACAGGAAGCCAGTGACAGCAGATTAAAGTTAGGAGGAGACCTATAGGCTTTGCCACAGAAGATGGAATGTGATGTGAACACCAGTGGCCCAGAATACAGCATGCAGAAGGTCTTAGACTGGATATGGAAGGAAATGGAGTAGATCTGTTTTCCTTGCAGCTTTTCTTAACAACTACATTGCATTAACAATAGCAAACATGTCCGTTATGATCTCTTCACTTTCAGAAGCTCAGTATTTTTGAGAAATCCTCATTTTGGCCAAAGCTTTCTAGTCTAAGTCTAGAGGTGAAGTTTGTGAAGCTTTGTTCAGAATGCTTGACTGGAGCAGAAATGAAAAGACACTCTTTCATTTTCAAAACCAAAGAAAAATATCACCATGTAGAGGCAATGCTATGCTGGGATTGCTTTTTAGGGGGGAAAAAAAAAAAACCCCACTTAATTTGAACTGAATGTAGCTAACATGCTACAGAATGTGTTGTTTTAAAAAAAAGTATTTATCAAAGTCTGAGGTGTTTGTCTTCAGCATGCATGATGTTTGGATTTTATAGCTCATAGGTGCACCCTGGTGTTAAATGACTATAAAGTATAAAATTCTAAGCAGGATTTTGTTTTCCTTTCTGAGGTTGTTGACTTGTGTTAAAAAGAAGGCCAAAAGAAGCAACATAATGATGAGACAGAGACATTCAGGAAGGTTGTGAAAAGTTTCCAGTGACAACAGTATAGGAAGATTATTTTGTACTTTATAAACTGAGCCAGTCTGGTGGGAGAGAGAATCAGCCCCATACTCCCTATGTCTACAAACACAAACTACTGGTTTGTCAATAAGTTTCTTTTATTCCAGTAATGTTTAGTCGCATCAAGTATTTGGGAAATACTTAAAAACCTTACATAAAATGAGGGTGACTGGAGAGCTCACTGGACCTGTTGGGTTACATGTGTTAATTCTGGCCCACTAGGCAGAAGATACAAGAGGCAAAACCAAAACAAAGCTCCTTTTATCTACATGAAAATTCCTCTAAAGAATACCTAACAGCAAATTGAGAATAAATGAATACAGTAATGAGCAGAGAGAGGAAGCCTTTCCTGCTGAGAGGAAAGGAAACAAGTCTTCTTAAAACTGAATCAAGGAGCCAAGGAACTGTCTTGAACTGGCTCTGTGAAAAACATGAAGAGTTCTGCACATGCATGAATAAAATCTGTACTGTATGGTAAAAGCCAGGGACATTTCTTTATGATTTTCTGAGTTTCTTACAAGAAATTATGAAAGATAAAGATCAGATTAGAGGTCAGAAAGAAGGTAATGTATGAATTTCATTCTGTTGCTACTAATAGCTCTCCTTGTGACTGAAGTAATCCCAACTAGTAAGCAAAATCAGGGCTGATGCACAGACGTGTATCAGAAGGAGACAGAAATTGCTAAAACCCTATAAATCTGAAAAACAGGATTTTCTGTGCACAAAATACAACGTGTAGCAAGTCAGTCATGTGGCATTCAGATACATGCAAGTCTAACTAGCACTTGCTTTCGTGGCAAATAAAAGTCTCATTATCACCTTTCAGACAGGAAGAACTGCAAGTGAATGATTATCCAGCCTTGGGCTTCCACCTCTCAGGCTCTTCAGGGTGTGGGAGCTACTCAATTTAATTTGCATCTTTCCACTCAATTAGACTTCTCACTCTGCAGTCAAAAGCAGTGATTGGCAAAAATATTTTTCCCATCTGCTCTCTCACTCTGCCTGCTATCTCTTAAAAATAAATACACTTCTTTGTTGAAAGACAAGTTGTTTCTAATGTTTCTATATATTTAGGTAATTGTAGACTTTTCTGGCCTAGACATGGTTCTAAAGACTATAAAAGGAAAATAGTGTCAAATATTAAAGCCTGAATACGTTAAGCCTCTAAAAATTACCAGTTTTAGGGTTGCAACCCACCAGATGCACACACCAGTCTCAGTGGGAGCAGTGAGTGTTCAGTAAAATATCTCAGTAAAACAGGCCATAAAGGTAATCATATTTGGATATATGAACCCTTAGATTTAAAATCTGGTCTTCAGATTCTGTTGCATTTCTGGTTGTCTTAATGCTGTTGTGTTTCTAAGAGATGCTATTATTGTTACATTTTGTTTGTTATTATGACAATGAACAGAGACTGAAGTTCAGGGCTGAAGTGTTTTTATCTGCTTCTGTACAGCACATCTGAAGATGTGGTTTATAGAGCTAAGTCATGCGAGTTCTCCATTCTACTAATAGGTACCAGACCACCACTGATGTCACTAAGGAGCTCCTTCTGCCAGGACTACTAAAAAAATACATCTCTAATTTGTTTTTGATTGAAATGTGGGATTTTAACAAATTATTATGTGGGACAAGTGTCTGCTTTCTTTGGACATGTTGCTGATCCTCTGAAATACAAAAAATATTAAAACTGCAGATTTTGGGTCAAGCCAAAGTGTTTGTTTTTCAGATTTTTTTAATAAGAAAATCCAAGTTCTCTGGTGAGAGAAAGAACTGAAAATCTGATCAGTCCCATTGGCTTTATAAGGAAAGAACAATTCAATTTTTATTGACTTAGAATTGTATAAATCTCACATATTCTATATTTGGCTATTATCCTTTGTAAATTACTGCAAGGTAACATATTAAAGGAAAAGGCAAATAATGAGCACTGTGCAGAAATACTGATATAAGCTTCAGGGGCCTGACTAAAGGTAGAAGAGCATCATTGCATTAGTGGAGTGCTGCTGTATGTGGACTAATTACAGAAACAGCTGGTCTAATGTCTCTGGCACAGCACTGTGTAAATACAGCTATATTGCCTCTCCTCTCAAATCACTGTTTTTTTGTTGTTGTTTTGTTTTTGTTATAATGACGTTGCCCAGTGGTGTTTAGATGTATTGTCAGTGTCCTTTTCTCAAATTACAAAGCTTCCTGAATGCAAGATCAGTGTGAGGGTCTGAATGCAAGATCAGTGTGAGGCTAAGTTGGTCAGAAAGATACAGATGGTCTGAGATCTGGATTTGAAGAAAACAGTGGGAATGAGAGGGAGAGAATAGTATATAAACCTCATGATGAAATGGCTAGATAATACCACCCAAATACTCCTATAAATGCCCACTTAATAATTTGGTTTAGTAATCCTTCATTTACCTCAATTATGCTGTTAGCAATGGGAGAATTCTTTACCATCTGGATTTATTGGTTTTAGGGCATGTAGTGTTGAACTGGAAAAAATTCAGAGAGATATAAGAGTGAATCAAATGTGGAGTCCCCTGGGAAATCCTCTAGTAAGTCCATTACTGGACAAGAGAGAAAAAAACTAGAAGCCAAGCAGAATAAATAGAATCAATCCCTATGGAAATGATTAAAAATGGGCAACAAAAGGGAAAATAAGATCTACAAGGAATTTCTGCTAATGCTGGACTGGGAACTGAGCTACTGTACAGATCAGTGCTGTTTTCCCAAGAATTTTCCTGTCCATTCTGCCTCTTTTTTTAGGGTGAGGTTTCCTTCCTAAAGCAAAATATATAGCAATACACCAGTGGGGGAGGTGCTGTGAGGTTAACCCTGTCAATCAGTGAGGAGCACCTGGCTGCTGGGCAGAAATCCAGAGAAGCTTCTTGCCAAAGAAGTAGCTTATACAAACTGTGAACTGTGTCCACCTGTTAGGCATTGTATGCTCTTGATTTATGTCTTGTATTGTAGACGTATTTACTGCAACTAGCTTTTTACATCACTTTAATAGTAATTCTTGTAATTGGCGCTGAATTTACTTGCAAACACATACATGCAGATGCACGTATTCTTTCTCTGTTTGTCTGCCTTCTGTTCTAGTTGAAAGGCTTTCTTTCCTTGTATACTTCCAAGCATGAATGCACATCATGCAATTAAACTCTGTATGCAGCACAGTGCTATATTCAGTAGTAATGTTAAGCTCATCTGTGTTGATTTTGAATTAGCCAAATAACTCACATTCTCCCCTCAAAAAATCAGCTAATATGATCTTAAAATATTTTGAGGAAAATAATTTAAAAACTTAGAAAATAGTTCTGAGAATGAAACCAAGCCCATTTTTCTTTCCCTGCAGTTAGCTGTGAAATCTCAGTTCAGTGGTGAGATTCACTTTTTGCTGAGTGTGCCTAATTTGACATTAGAACTGTGTGTTTTGGGAGTTTAAGACATTATGTGGGTTGGAAGATATTGAGACATTATGCCACGTGCTGGAAAGCCCGGGTGTATCTGGTGGTCAGGTTAAAGAGGCTCTCAGTGAGGCACTGGTGGAACCTAATATAGACTAGTATTTTTTTAATGATGTATCAAGCAGGTAGAGACTTATCAGGAGGGCAATGGGACTCCATCAAACCATGTCAAACCAGCAACCAAAAGCAATCCTAAATGTGTAAAGGGCAGAGCCCTTAGTCTCTTCCACCATTGTCATGTTGACAGCAATTCTCTCTTTGACAGGCCAACTTCATGGCCCTATGTTGACATTTTTGCTTTTACTTCAGAAGACTGTAAACCAGGCATGCTACATTCATGTACAAATATGTGTGTATCTGCTATATTCACAGTGCTGTTCCTAGCAGTTTGATTACCTGGTTGGTAGCTACTAAGCCTGAAGGCTGAGTATTATTTCTTCCCTTTTTTTGGGGATTATAACTGGTCATTTGAGAAGAAGTTTGATGTGTTGCTTCCCTGTCCTGCTTGTTCTGAAGTTCCATGGAGGTTAACCATGGGAATCATAACATTGTTCTATCTGTCCTGGTCATCTTAAAAAAACCCCAACAAAACACAAAACAAAAACCAACAAAAAGTGTTTCCTGTTTTCTCATCAAAGTACAGATATGTTAGAAGAGTGGATGAAAATGAGTATGTGAACACTTTTTATGAGATCTCTGGATGAAATAATTCTAATTCAGTCTCCCTTGTCAGAGCTATTTTGAGTGACATTCTGGTTAGAAACAAGCAATTTCGAGGCTCAGCATCACATAGCCTGTCATTGAGGTTATGCCACTACTGCTTCAGGAAAGTAGCCATGATTTGTGAGAGCATTTCTTTCATTTTCAAGTGGATGCATAGTTCTTGAGATTGGAGAGAACATCCTCAAAACATGAATCCTTACAATCAGAAGGCTAATAGAGAACATACCAGTTTTAAATTCTGTAAAATCTCATGCCTTTTAAGGCAATCTGATACTCTGGGAAGCTGTATTCCTGCTTCACAAATGCTTCACAAATACCAGTGAGCAAGGCTGCCAGGTTCTCAGCATAGAAAAGCACCTTCTTCCAGCTAATCTTACCAGGACACGTTGTCTCAATCTCACATTGGCACAGAAAGCAAAAGCCTGGGACACATTTAATATTCGTCTTTGTATATTGTGCTAAACTTTCACATTACAGTGTTAGAATAGGAAAGAGATTCTGATCCTGTTTTCTGCTTTCTGTACCTTTAAATGAACCAAGTTGCCATCCACTGACAGAAGATGTAGGCTGTTCTGCACAGAAATCACAGGCGTTAGAGGAGAGGTCACATAAGAGACCTGTATTTGTGCTCTCTTTCTTTCCTTAATCTGGAGTAAAAGACTTTGTAGACTAACATATCAGTGTGAGATTGTGGCATATGAAAAACACACCCAAGCCACTAAGGGCTGAAACAGATAATCTTATAGGCTGGGCATCAGCATATAAGGATAAACTACAACCAAAATCATCCAAACCATGTTATCAACAAATTTTGAGGCTTCAGACAAAATATGAGACAGATCTAAACAAACTCTTTCCAACACATTCTTTGGCATAAACTGTTCTCCCATTCTGCCTCACTCTGAGCTCTCTCCATGGTTCAACAGCACTACAGCACATGCTGTATTCCAGCAGAGCCTAGAAATGTTGCATTGGGCTGAGGCAAACTAACACTACATGGCAGTGGGTCCTTATTAACTCAAGACTAGCTGAATTGTTCATTGTAGTTCTCTTTGGCTAGCTGGATTGCTAGCAAAATGTTAGGTCTTGCAATTGGCATAGGAGACAAAGCAGATCTGTGGGAATGCTAGTGAGATCCCCAGACTTCTGCTTTCTTCACTTCTGAATGCATGCAAAAAAACTACAGGGGATTTCACTGCTTATGAAACCAGTGGGCACATTTTCTTGTAACTGTGGCTCTCTTTCTGCTCAGACCTCACAGCTCTCTCTCTGGCTGATTAACTCTGTGACCTGGCTTGTGGTTTCTTCACAGAGCAATGGCAATGCACCCATGCTTTTTGAGCACCTGAAAATCAGGTTACTTAAAGGTTTCCCCATCTGATCGACCATACTGAAAGACATCGTGCAATAAAGCTGTTTGTCTCCAAGTGTCTTGGTTGTGTTTTGGCTTGGTTTGAATCAGCTGGTGCAGAAAGGAAGTAATGCTTCTATTTTTATATTTTTTAATCTCTTACTCTTTTTTGCTTTTTTATTATTTATAGTAAAATATTACTTGACCATATGCCTGTAATAAATGGATTTCTAAATTCCCAGTGCTGCGTTTTAATACAAGCATGTGAAGCTGTTGCAAGCACTTGAAATTTTCTGTAAAGATAACACATAAAACATCTTAGATACATAGTGGTCTGAAAGAGGCAGGGACAAGACATCTGTCTGTTATTAAGAGACCAAGTGTCTCTTTATCTGGGAACAATTAAAACTTTTAGAAACAGAAAGACATATTTTATCATATGTTTTATCACGAGGGAGTTTTATGCAATTTCTTGTAAGAAAGTAGCTATATTACACTGATAAGGGATCAAAATTTTTATTACACACACCTGTAATTGGAGGCAGAATCCAGTTTTTGTTGTATATTTCTATAGTGCCTGGCATGGAGCACAGTGTATTTTTGGTACATAGTTGCAAAATTTTTATTTTTCCTAGCTTTCTTCTGTCCTCCAAGCAAGATGCTTAAAAGGCATTAGGTTCAGGCTGGACACTCCTATGCCATTTAGTCAGCAAATGTATCACAGCAGCCAGTGATGGTAAATGTTGACAATTTACATGTGCTGCCTCCATAGCTGTGTATACAAATGAGCATACCCTCTTCTGAAAATCTTACTAGTTTTCATATGTGCTGACATGAGTGTCAATGAAAACAGCTCAGTTGGCTTAAAATTACTGGGTAGATAAAAGTCACTAATCAATACTGGAGTTGAAAGGAACATAGGTCAGATGAACCCCACTGTAAACAGGGTCCAGTTTATTGCAGGTTGAAGGGAGTGTAGCTGGCTCTCCAGCCTCATTAATGCAGTGTGGTTTCCATATCATGTAATAGGGGCAAGATTGTGCTTCTGCTTATGCTCCCCACTGGGATCAGCATCACAGCCACAGCCACTGTTGACAGTGCTGTCCTAATTTCCCTGTGTGCAGTACAAGGGGACATGTTCATTGAGTATCTTACTTTTTTCTTCCCAAGACACCCAAGACAGTTCAGGATATTCAGATGATTTAGCTCATTCCCATTCTTGCAATTTTCCCCTTACAGTTTTTTTTCTTCATCACTCAATCACAGACATTTTAGAAATGCTTTGCTTAGTAAAAAAATGCAGATAACCCTCCTGCGTGTCGAAGTGCATATAAGCACATTTAGAAAGGGCCCTCTTGCTTCTCAGTTTTGACAGGTTTTGTGCTCAATAATCTCCTGCCATCTTTCCACATTCACTTCAGGGAAACCTGGGAATTCAGGTGACCACACAGAGTTCATTGTTTCATAGCTAGTGGGTGGGAAACCAGCCTCTGTAAGACAAATTGCTTTTCTGTACAGTCAGTAAGATGGGCAACAGAGTAAGCCCCTCAATGAAGGAGGGAGACTTACTCTTCCATATGCTTACCTTGGTGTTCATGCTTGACTGCATGGGGACTCAGGCCATGTAGTTTTTAAGAGCATAGATTAGCTGAGGGAGGGTCATCTGGGATATGTGCCTGCCTTGAGCTCAGGAAGCGAGGCTGAAGTGATATGATCAGTAGCAGCAAAATCAAAGAATCATAGAATGGTTTTCATTGGAAGGGACCTTTAAAGGTCATCTAGTCCAACCCCTCTACAGTGAGCAGGGACAAAAACATTAGCAATGAAATCAACATTGAAAGGACCCATGGTTTACAGCAGCCCTTCATTCAGCCTTTGATTTGGCACATGTAACAATTAACACATCCTGTCTTGTGTTCGCATTTATAGAGTATTGCAAAGAAAATCAAGCTGCAGCTGAAAAACTCCAGGAGGACAGAGGGGTTTAAAATATCTGAACCCATGGTGGGAAGTAGTCTTTTAGCTCAAACAGACTGTAAATGTTTCACATGAACTGTGTATTACTGTGAAGCAGTAGTCATATAAATAGTTACAGAATGCCATTAGAAACAGTGAAACTGCAACCAACGCATCAGCATGACTGATATATTAGTCATGTGTGATTTAGCTATGGAAAGTGGCTTTGCTTATGACATCAATGGAATATTGCTTTTGTTACCTCTGGACTTTAGCTAGCACTTTACAGCTTGAATGACAATTCAATTGTGAGAAGGGACAAAGTAGATGCTGTGTTTACAGATCTTTAAATAATAATAATAATAAAAAGACTGCTATGTAAATTAATGTAATTAAAAGCTATTTGAAAAGGAAAAGCCAGAGAGAAGTGAAATATAATGTGAATGAAGTGAACTCTTTAAGTCTGTGAGAGAACCAGATCTGCTGCTGAATTAAATGTTAACTCCTGGAAGTAAAATGAGCTAAATGTTGGCAATGAATTCAGACAGATATGGATTCTTGTGGACTAGGATCACATCTGATCAAGGCAAATACAAACAAAATCTTCAGGTCCCTGCTTAGCTTAATGGGCTAACTCTGGCATATTTCTGTCTGTTCACCTGTGTGAAAGTGGTACGGATCCCAGAGAAGCAGACAGGCCATACTTCTCCTGGATGAGTTTCTGTTCATCTTCTGATCCAAGGCAGACAGCAGCACACAGCCATCTGTTATGACCTGTGTGACAATAGTGTCTTTCCATCTCTAGCACCCAAGATTTCATCATATTAGTACGTGTTACTAAAAATAACTATTTACACTGTAGTGACCCCTCTTTCCCCCCCGACCCCCGCTGTTGTCTTGTGACACCTCTGAGCAGCACAGTGCATTCGCGGAGCTAGGCCTTTAGCGCCCTCAAGTGACAAAACCTGGTTGAAACAAGTGCTAAGATTGAAAAAGGAGTAAAGCAACCTGAGAACACAATACCGAAGGAAAACAATGGTACAAAGGGAAACAGTGCATCTTACTCAGCATGGCTGTCTAGTTTCCTTGCTTTTTCAAATTAGTAATACCAGTGCAGGTGTGGTCCCAGCTACTAACAATACTTCAAATGCTATGACATATATTAGGATAAAGTCTAATAGCATTTATGACCACCAATAAAATAGGCTTGATTTTCAAAGAGCCAGTTACACTGACATCAGTAGGAGTGACAAGTAAAGGCACATGTAAAAGGAATGCTTTGCTCACAGCTGCAGCCTGTTTAATCTACCTTTGAGTACCACTGCAGACCATATTTCAGTTCCTTAAATTTCCTATTTTAATAATTTTCCTATTTTATTAAATTTGTGAGAATAAGCTATAGATTTTTACCAGGTGTGCTGTTTTGGTGAGTAAACAGCATAGTGAGTTTTCTTAGGCCATTGAAAGGAATACAAAAGCAAACTGGTGAGAAAACAGAACAGACTGCAGAGAAGCCAAGCAGAAAGAACAGGTCCCATAAACAAACCATATGCAACATACAGGATGCATTGTACTCTCCTGGGGCAAGTCCAAATAATTTATTAGGGAAAAAAGGGCATATAACTTTTTTTAAATGCCAATTTCTATAAAATAAATTTGTAAATCCATTTCAGATGCCTAAATTTTCTATCTAGTGATATTTCCAGCACATGGCACCCAGTGAGGAGTGGCATATATTATATTTTTCCAATTATACTCACAGAATAGTCAGAGTTGGAAGGGACCTCTAGAGATCATCTAGCCCAACTCCCCTGGTAAAGCAGGATGCACATTCCACAGGACTGCATCCAGGCAGGTCTTGAATATCTCCAGAGAAGGGGAAGCCACAGCCTCCCTGGGCAGCCTGTCCCAGGGCTCCATCACCCTCACTGTAAAGACATTTTTCCTCAGATTTAAAAGGAACTTCCCATGTTCCAGCTTGTGGCCATTGCCCCTTGTCCCACCACAGGAAACTACTGAAAAGAGTCTGGCTCCATCCTCCTTGCACCTACTCTTTAGATACTTGTAGGCATTAATAAGGTCTCCCCTCAGCTTTCTCTTCTCCAGGCTGAAGAGTCCCATCTCTCTCAACCTTTCCTCATGCCCAGCTCTCCAGCCTGTCCAGGTTACACTGGATGGCAGCACAGCCCTCTGGAGTGTCACCACCCCTCCCAGTTTGATATCACCAGCAAACTTGCTAAGGATACTACACTCTGTCCCCTCATTCAGGTCATTGATGAACAAGACCAGACTTAGTATTGATCCCTGGGGGATACCACTGGTTACAGGCCCCCAACTCAACCCTGATCCGTTTATCACAACCCTCTGAGTTCTGTCATACAGCCAGCTCTCAGTCCACTTCACTGTCCACTCATCTAGCCCACACTTCCGGAAAACTGCACATGTGAAACTGTTTCCTGAAAGATGTTCCATTTGGCATGGATTACTGACTGTCTCCCTTGGTTTAAAATAATGCTAATGTTGGTACCATGCATAATAGGAATTGCTAAAAGGATGTGAGTGACCAAACTACTTATGTTTTTCTGACTTGTAACAATTAGCAACCTAAACTTAGGACTAAACTCAGATGTCTCTTGTAAGCTCAGGCCTAACTTTAGCTCTGGCAACGACTATATGCAAAACTTTAAGTCCCCCTTCATCTTCCAACCTCTGCACTAAATGCAGTTTCTGTAAAACTGTCCATTTGATCCATTTCCTAAAAAACTGCCT
Source organism: Apus apus (assembly GCF_020740795.1). Taxonomy (NCBI): domain Eukaryota; kingdom Metazoa; phylum Chordata; class Aves; order Apodiformes; family Apodidae; genus Apus; species Apus apus. Next base: position 6,895,725 of record NC_067296.1, on the reverse strand, counting down.
TTACCCATTTTGCTTCTCCCATGAAAGCTAATTCTGTTCCACAATAAAAATCCTAAAATCAGAACTGATAATTTGGCTGACAATATATTAAGAGCTCCTGCTGCTTAATTAGTTCTGCAGTGCTACTGACAGTAATTACAGGTTTTTTTGTGTCAATAACTAAGTCAGCTTCCCTCAAAAAAGATTCAGGCCGCATTTGTCTTTAAGTTATGTCACTTCTGCATCACTGTAATTTCACTGGTAACAGTAGAATTACCTTTGAATTACACTACTGTCAGTGAAAGAAGAACCACATGTAGAGACAGCAATAGCCAAGGAGGCAGTTCCTTTTGCCATCACATTTCTGATTGTGAGTATATTTGAAAAATATGCATCTAAAAATCCTGCCAGTAAAGCTGCTCTAGTGTTTCCTTCTAGGAATGCTTGGGTGTGAATTCACACACATTAGTGTGAATTGATCAGGGAGAGGGTTAATATATACTACTGAGCCATAACTCTGAGCTGTTTGGGCAAACTTGGCAGATTCATTGCTTCAGACCTTCACCAATAACATCACTGCTAGGATCACCAGTATCCTGGTACCTTTACACTGCCAAAGTACTTCTATCGTCTTGGCCCTGTGCTCAGCCAAGTACCTTCTGAATTCCAGCAGCCTGGGGGTAGGTTTACTAAATTCCACTCACTTAAAATGCCCCTTTAGGTGCACTCCTGATCACCTGGGACTTAAAAAGCACACAATCTGAGTGAGAAAAATCAAGCTATTGAATTAACTACAGGAACAAGAGGGAAAGCCCAAGGTATGTGATGGTTATAATAATCCCATTGGGGCTTAAGATCTACTATCAGAAAAATTACTGATATAGTAATGTAATTTTTCTTAATGTATCAAATAGAATGACTTAGCCACTGGGTTAAACTCCTTATAGTTAGATATATAAAAAAATAAATTAGTCCTTTCCCAAAGGAATTTACAATCCAATGGTTTGGCAAGTTTTGGAGGGTGTTGGTATCCTCCCCAGTTCCTATCAAGAGAGGCTAGCCAGTATAGACAAGCTAGACCAAGAAAACCCCAACAAGACCAGTCCTACAGCTGTAAGGCTATACATTCCAGGACCAAATTGCTCAGATTCTCTACCCATTTCCAACTTGACTGGAAAGAAAGCCAAGAAACCTCCCAATTCTTACACTTCTAAACTGACCTAAACTGTTCCCTAGCCTGTTGCAGTTTGTCTCAATAAAGCTGTTTGCTTTAGAATACTTATTCAGCTGACTCGCCTATTGCCAGTAATTAAGGCTGGTGTGATTAGCAGACTGCCTCTGAACAGGGCTGCTTTTTCTAAGAAGTCAAAGCTCCCTCAGAGCTCTTTAACAATCCCTTCTGGTAGTCATGATTCACCACCTGAAAAATACTTCTCCATGCCAAAATAATGACTCATCTTGTAAAATGTCAATTAATGCCCTGCAGAGTCTGTGGGAAAAAAAAAAAAAGAGTCTGTTTTTAATGAATTAGGATTAAAATTAGTAATTAATGTTTGACTCGAGTGATTCTTTCCTTGATCCTGCTTAAAATTAAATTTGGTTATAAGCACTTTGAATGCAATGAGCAAGGAATCATTATTATTTAATCAGCTTTAAATGACTTACATAATTACTTACATGAGTGACGTATTCTCATCGTGAGATAATTAAAAAAAATTAGTATGGCTTTATCACAGTTTAAATGTGCAAAAATCAAATTCATATTAGTAGTGGTGCTTGAATATTGGCTTTCTTTTGATAGAATTTATCTGCAAATTATTGCATGAAAGTTAATTGAAGCTATCATATGAATTATCTCCATGCTTTACTTGGAAAGAGTGATTTGGAAAGGATGCATCATTTATCTCTGATCCTACATGAACTCAGCTCTATTTGATTTTTCAGGGGGTTTTATTAAAGTTTTCTGAAACAATAAGTAATTTTATACCCATTACAATGCATAATGTGTCTTGCTGCAAGAAATGACAAAACTGGGGCTTTATTACTTTTGTCTGCTCTTGCGAAAATCAAATGTAGATCCATAAATTCAGTGGAATCACAATGCTATGGAAAGTATATAACCCAAACCCACAAAAATGAGAGATTTGAGTATTTAACTCAAACATTACAAAAGTTTTCAACTTCTTAAACAGTGTGTGGAACATTCACCTAATTTTTGCCTGTCTTTATATTATTTCACAAATTATTAAGCATTCTTTTACTAATAACATATTATCAGTTCAACTATTTGAAAGACTTGGCCTATATAAGAAGGCAAGATTAGGAAACCAGTTGAAGCATTTTTACCTTTTAAAGCGATATAACTTTAAAAAGCAATTCAATTGCCTTTTGAAACAGTTTAACAGATGGAGATAAAAAGGAGGAGCCAGAATAATGTCATTAGCCAGAAGTGCTTTATGGAACACATTTATTAAAATTTCTCATTAGAGAATTACACTAGGGTTTTGAGATGCAGTCTAGACCATGGCTGTGGTTCACTTATTTTTATGAAGAGGCAATAGTTACAAAGCTCAGAATAGAAGTTTGCCAACTGTTCAGGATCTTTGGGGTTTTCAGACACACCTCTTATAAGAAACAATCCTTATTTACCAACGTATTCCTCTAGCAGTTAGTGCCTCAGCTGACTCTTGCCACCAGCTAAATCAACATAGGACTACATTTACTGGTGATATCATATTTCATCTTCTGTCCTGCATTCTCTTGACCACACTACCCTTCCCAAAGGTGCTGCTGTAATGCCTGACATTTTGCTGCAGTTGAATAAACATTTTCCTTTATTGCTGACTCCAGGTATTATCCATATTACTGTACCTCGGAGGGCGTCCCAGCTCCTGGCCGGAGTGGTTGACAGCTCTGGGTTGAGATCCAACACTTACTGTATCTACTTCTCCTCTGACTGCAGTTTCTGACTAGTTTGCAATAATATAGAAGTATATTTATGTCCACTGCATCCCTACAAAGCAGGAAGCAATTTTTTTCCCACTGTACAGATGGAAAATAAGAACAAGATCTCAGAGATTGAATTCTAACTGAAATTACTGCATTAAAATTGTTGAAAGACAAGAAATAAGTAGTGGTCTTCACACAGGATGGGTGTTACCAGCACTATGCTTCTCTGTCTTGGGATCTGCCAGGGCTTGTTCACCAATGATTTGAGAAAAGGGAAAAACAGTCCTGTGAAAAAATTTCAAATAACTTAGGGTAACAAAATCAAAAGGCAATTGAAAAGATCTGCAGAAGAATGTTGCAGTAATGGCTGGCTGAAGTGATCAAATGTTGATTAAAATTCAGTATCAGTAACTGCAGAGTATTGGCCACATGAAAAAAATAATTAGGCATTGGATGTACAAAGGAAAATATTTTGGAGCTTTTGTGGATCAGTCTCTGTGAACATTAGTTCAGAGCTCTGCAGTAATCATAAAGAAACTAGAAAAACTGAGTCATTAGGAAAGGAAAGGAAACCATAGCAGAAAACCTTATTAATTCCATGGTGCTCCTGATTCTTAACCATTACAAAAATTATTCTTGTGGCTCAGGCCTCCAAACACATTTGAAGAACCTTGGGAACCTGCATGCAAGTAAATGCCCAGTGTCACACAATGAGTTTCTTAGGCAGCATAGAAATAACTCATTGTCATAAGAGCCCAGGCTTCCTCTGGTCACTGAACCATTCTTACTTTAAACAGCCACTGTTTCTCCTGCCTTTCCTCTCTTCTTGAGAAGCTCTGGGCTTCTCCTTCCACCAAGTGAGTTTTGTTTATTTGGGTTTTTTTCCCCATTAAAGAATTTCAGAAATACTGTTTAGAATCTTCCAGAACTACCAGAGTCTGGTCTCAAGAGTGATGACAAAAAGCCATAGGAAACGATGTATTTTTAGCTTCAATCCTCATTACTAGATAACTTTTATTCACGGATACTCATAACATTGCAGAATACATTAAATCTCATGGAAATAAGAGCATTTAGCAGCAGTAAGTAAAAACCCTGCTGGTTTCAACAGCCTTTTTCAGACATAAACATACATAGGGGGAAAGACTTCATGACAAGTAGCCGTGACTTACAAAACCACAGTCCCACTTAGTATGTCTCGTTTTGATAAAGGTTCCAGGAAACTTATAGATCTCCAATTAGTAGTGGAATTAAAGCTGCAATTTCAGCATTAGAAATCCATAGCAATTACAGAGTCTGTGCATTTACTGACTGAGAAATAGCCTTATCCCTCTTTGCACATGGAGAAATTAAATATAGAGACATGGTAAATTACCATGTCAAGATAGCAAAGGAGAGAATAAATTTTATTGATTCCTCAGTCTGAAACTTTTTCTGCTGGGGCAAGCCACCTTGCCTATGGCTTCTAGAAAATGGCTGGTGGTCAGCACACAGTCCTTTTTCTCCTCCCAAAATAGCCAAATACTACCTAATAATTATAATTGTACAAGTTTTTAATCACAGTTGAAAATATACTTCCAGATTCATGTTCAAGGAAAGCCATAAAAGGACATGTATTCTTCCAAATTAATGCTGTATTAATTGTGGATCTGAAATTTGCATTGTCAGATTTTAAAACATGGCAGGGAGTGCAGAATTGAAACAAAAAACCCACAACCTGTTAAGCAAAGAAAAGCTGAAAGGAAAATGCATTAGAAATACTAGACTAGGTTTTCAGTGCTGCCTGAAGTAGTTGGATCCCCTAAATAAAGAAGTAAATATTCACTGGGATAAATTGGCTGGTTTTGTCAGTAGGACATTCCAAAAGAATAATCCATATAGCTATATACACACACCCCTAAAATAATGAGCTTTCCAAAACAGAGATACATATAGAACTTGGCTTTTCTATGTAGAGAGATTCAACAGACCCTGTAATGACAAAGCAGTTAAGTTAGTTGTAACTGCCTTAAACTGGTCCTCCCGGTGAAATTCTTTACTGCAGTTGAATGACACTCAAACAGATGTGAAATTGTTTCTTACCTCTGAAAGCCAGAGGAAATGAAGGGAATCTCTCCCAGTTTCTCTCTCTCCAGATGGATTTTCCCACTTATTAACATGAGTAAGAAGCAAACATGCCAGCAGCCACAAGAAATTGTTTTTTGAAAGTAATTTTCAATCGATACAACTGAATGATCACTATTAAGGGTGATTATTAAAAATGAATGTAACTGTTCATATCTTTTTGTACATAATGTCATTCACACGATTTGTTGCATAATATCACTCCAGTACTTTTTTCCCGCCACGTGCCTCACCAGAGATGATGGACTGCTATACAGACTCCCCATAACTAGGTTCAAACATGTTCAGCCTCATTACTTTTATACAGACCAGCCCATAAACAATCATAAAACATACTGAGAGGTTCCATGTGTGTCCCAAAACTGACAGACACAGCAAACTGCAACATGTGTAAAACTGCAAAATCCCTCAAAATGGTTTTAAAGGACAACACAAACCTCTACTCTCACTCCTTTCACATTATTGCAACAGTATAACTGTATTCAGAGTAGTATCACCAATAATGGAAGTTGATGCTAGTAGGTGCTGAAATGTAATGTCTTTTCCATATCTTCTAATTACATTAAGGTGGCAGAGGTTTGGGATTGTCAAACTATTCAGTTATTGATCAGCCTTTACACAGCATTTGTTTCCAGTTTCTCCCTTGAACTCTGTGTTCCATTAAACTCACTGCAGTTAGCACTCAGAATAAATTGCATTTTGGAGGATTAAATAAGTCAGATGGTAAGGCTAAGGGCACAGTCTATGCTCTGTCACCAATCACTTACAGTTCATCAGTTCTTGCAATAAAATAAAATTAAAAAAAAAAAAAAGAGAAAGGTGAAAGTCTCTGAAAGACCAGGGTTAAAAAGTGATGTTATGTTTTACTTATCTGATTTTTGCCCCCTTTTCCAAAAAACATTGAAGAGCACAGGATTGACACAAGAAGATGGACACATTATTTCATTTTTTGATGAAAAACACTAAGAGATGGCTGCTTCACAAACCCATGTCAGGATGCATTTTTCCCTGTTTAAGCCAGCTTCCTCACAGGAAGAAAGATCGACTGGTATTAAAATCACAGCTACAGGATCAATAGCTAATCCTACAGATAAATCCTATCAACAATATATAAAAAGCTTTTAGCTAATTCTTTTTGAAATGTCTCTACTGAAAGCAGAGACAGTAGAGTCAGTATAAAGGGAAGGAGAATTTGGTTCCCTGTGTTCAGACCACCCTGTATACAGCTGTTTCAGTCCTGCAGTGCTACAGTATGAGTTAATAGAGAATGTTGTAGAACAAAGATAAAAATATGTCAGACTGTGAAATAATATATTATTTTTTTCCTATTTGTAGTTTCTTCACAGTCTTCTATCTTATATGGAAGAGATTTTTAACAAATAACTGTCTTTGCAGAACCACAAAACATCATCACTTTATACATATGACAGTGAGAATACATAGGCTGGCATCCACGCATATGATTGCCATGTCCTGCAACATTAAAATTCTTAGCTCTTATTTAGTCTTTCCCTAGACAAAACTTCCATAGAAAACAACACATTTAATTTAATTTAGTTCCCTGAAAATCTCTTCTTTTGATTCTAGATGCTACTTGGCAAAGCAGTTAATATATGCTTAGATGTAAGGTCAGACAGGTTGCTTGCCTAAGAGCAAGGGTACTCCTGCAGCCAAAAAGATGATGTCCAGCTGCACAGTTCTAGCTCCATTCTGTGCTGGTTTTGGCACTCATCTGACCTTTCTGTGAGCTGATTCAACTGGCTAACTCAGCAGAAATATATTCATTCTTTCGCTGGTGTGTTTCCTGCTCAGCTAACAAGCTGAATCAGCTCACAGCAAAGTTCAATGAATCAGTAGAAGGTGACAGAGGAAGGCACAGAGTGAGGAGTGGGGGAAGTAGGCTGTTCTCCTTTCAGCAGGAATGAGCTGTTCTACTGCCTTGTCCATGTTGTATAACTTCACTCTGAGCTACTTTAATAAAATCCTGTATTCACCTTTCTGGAACTCTGGACACAGATGTACCCAAGAGTAGATTTTCCTGGTGGCCATTTGAGAGGTGTAGCCATAGGCACTATTGTTACTAAGAAGGCAGCTGCTGGCAGCTAAGGGTGTTCATGTTGCCAGGGGCTTACCATTGCCTCCCTGCTGCAGCTCAGGGCCCTCCAGCTGAACAAACAGCTTATGCCAGCACTTCTCATCTGTTCCAGTGCAAAGTTGGAGAGCTCACTTATCCCATGGCTGAATACTGTTTGGTAAACTTGGATTGGTTTTGTGACAAAACACACAAGTAGCAGATGGCTCACCTACCCTGTCAGCTCTTCTTATGTCTCCACCAAAAGCATAGTGAAAACTGTCTAGTAACATACATTCTCTTTTTCACAGTGATAATAGCCTTCAGTTTTACACATCAGGGGAGGGAAAGCTGAAGTGAGATGAGGAGGTTCAGCTAGGTGAAGGACCCTCTGAAAGGATGATAATCATTATTTTTCAGTAGAAAGGAACAGTGTGGAGCCTACTATAGATGATGGCCCTGTACTGTTTAGAGAATTAGAAAAGTAGAGTCTCAACAATAAACCTGAAGGATAAAAACCCTTAGGATGAAAACTGTTGCTGTCTTCACTGGTTTTGTTCCTTGGCCAACAGGGTCAGCAGGGTACTGTAGAAGAGCAGGAAAACAAGTGCATTCTTTCACTGACTTGCAGCTCAGGTTAGAAGTGAAATCTTTTGCAATTCCTATCACTGATGAGGTTCAGAGAGAATTCCTTTGTTAGTAGCACCATATCAGATCAGAACGTACTTTCAGACACTGCCAGTGAACCAGAAAGAAGCAAGAGGATTTCACAGGGAGGAAAGAATAATCTTATGAGTCTCTGAATGAGTGCCCTGCTGGTCTGTTGAATGTGGGCAAAATCCATGATTAAATCTGCTCCCGTTCCTGCTTTGCCGTCTGCTGCTGGTAGGCTTTATATCAAAGGCAGGTCAAAATCTTAATCTGCATTTATCTTTTATGTCAACTGAAGATAATTAAAAAAACCCAGAACTTACCAGGGTCAGGTTTGATTTCTTCTAAATTATTTCCTGGTGATAAACTTTTACAATTATCTGTTCTGCTGCATTTGATTTTTTCCTGCACTATGGAACATTTGGCTGTTACATGACACAAATGTGCATCTTCAGGGCATAACAAAATGCGCTGAGATCATTTATTTACTAGAAACAGTAAATAGGATGAGCCGAGGCCTACTGAGCATGAGAAAGAATGCCATAAATTACTCTCTGCTCTTTAAGATGTAAGAATATGAAAACCATTAAACATAAAGTCCTTTATACTGAAAGTCCCACAGACTACACAGTAGGGGAGGAAAAGACTTTTGTGCTTCAATGTAAATATGAATGGAAACCATGAATAATGAAAAATAAGATTAAATGTTGCTTCTTAGTCTTCTTCTTGAAAAGTGCCAACTTCTGGCCAAAACTGCAGAGGCCATTGAGAGAGCTGAGGAATCAGAGCACAGCCAGGATGTGAACAAGAACAGTGAATCTGAATGTTAAATCAAATGCTGTGCATGGTTGCAGGCCTCTGGTCTCATTCTTTACGGATCCTTTTCTTGTAAAACACAAGCCAAACTCTCAAAATGCTGTAATGATAATTTCCAGATTTGCTTTGTTACTTACTAGTCTTTTCCAGACACCACAATCTACAATGCACACCAGCCTTTAGAAGATCAATCTTCAAATTTCACTAGCTGGCAGATTGACTCCAAAGGTGGCTGTACTTAATTGGGTTTTTAAAATTACTTCTGCCTGTGAACTCAGAGGTCACAATGAAGGCAAGGCATTGGAAGATAAAAATGAGAAGATGATCACTCCAACCTGGTATTTGGATAAATAAATATTTAACTTGGCTTACACATAAAGCCAGAATTTTCTGATTTAGAAACATCAGAGATGATCTAATAATACCAAACATTAGATTCTTAGGGGACACAGAAATTCTTTATAGAAATGATTGTTCCAAATAAAAGAAAGGCAATTGTTTTGTCCCCTTTCACATGCAGTTGTGGCAATATTAAACAGTAGAGAAAACATAAGGCATTTACTGGCAATATAAGACTAGTTGAGAGGAACTGATGACCTTCAGCTGTGCCTTTAGCCATTCACTCCAACTGATTTTTAACCTCTTGAATGGTCTATGCTGAAATGGTCTCTTCAGGAAGCAAAAATAAAAGCACAGACACAATTTATGTTGCTGTGCAACACAAAGGGGTTTTGTTGCTCGGTAAGGGCTATTGTTGAAGTCTAAGACACTGCCTAATGAAAGAATGCTTCATTTGTCCTCCCTTTATAGCACAGGTAATTGACTTGTCTCCACTGACACATTACACCAATGATGGAACCACGTACAAATCTCAGACTAGTTAGGACCCATCGGGCCAGGCTGCAAGCCTACATGAGTTCAGTGTTTCCTTTTCTTCTGAATGGACAGATAAATAACTGGTATAATAATCCTACCTGAATTGCTAGCATCGAATTCATGAGGTCTCCTGTTGAGAATCCCTGCTTCCAGGGGTGCAGTGACTGTACAGGGTGGAGGTATTTTATTATTCTCTATGGCTTGACCAGGAGATGGCGGTAATTCCCTTCGCATAAATAAGGCGGCTCAAAATGCAGACAAGGTGTTTAGGAGAGTGGGGAAGAAATTCAGAAAACTGCCTGCTAGAGCTAAGTGAATAAAATTACACTGGAAATAACAGAAGGAATATAGCTAAGCTCTTTTTCTTGTTTCTGTGGCTTTTTACTATTTCTTTGGTGTCCAAAAGCAAGACAAATTATTGAAAACATATAGAGCTCCCAGAGCTTTCAGTGAAGTATTATTTTTAGCACTAATCACATTTGCATATTGCAGAAAGAACAACACATTTTTAGCTGGCATTCAGCAGCTGCGTGTTAATGCTACTTGTGAAAACATGCACAAAATCTTCTACAGTAGAAGGAACTTGAAAATGCAGGAGAGACCACCTTTCCCCCAGGCAGCTCCACGGGGAAATGCATGATATTCTTGTACCTGTGCTGTGACTAATCACGCAGCTTAGCAGCAGTCCTCCAAACTAGTGCCTCTTTGTGTTGGATCTCTCTTCCCTCCTTGTAACTAGATCACATAGATCACTGTGCTGTCCTCAGGGCATATCCTGGGTACGGCCCGTGAATCCTCTTCTGCCGCAGTCTCAGCCAACCCTCTCACCCTACTCGCATCCTGAACTTGCCTTCTCAAAGAAGCAGTAGGAATTGTGTGTCTATGCCTGAAACTCTTACTCACTGGCCTGTACAATGCATATTCACAAAAAATTGTTTTGAAACAATTTACTTCCCTCATTTTGCTCAAGTTCTATAAATATTCTACAGAGGGAATTTCCAGGCAGGACTGCTGAAAGATATAGTAAAACTGGTGTGGCTATTAAAAGGTATTAATGATAATCACTTTTCAAAATCGTATTTATTCTGGAAGTGTAAGAATTATTTTATTAAATTACTGTGTCAGATCCATCCATGGTATAATTGATGCTGCCCCATTAATCTCAGTTCAAAAGATATATGCTGATTTTTACCAATCAAGAATCTGCTGGAATGAGTGGAGGAATATAACATTCCCCCTTTGACCAGTCAAAAGACTTAACATTTCAAAAGTAATGATGAACATCCCTGGCAAACAGCTTGCAGAAGCTCCCACAAGAGACATTTTTACATCAAATATTCTTTACATCATTACCAACATACACCACAAGTTAGTCAACAATGGAATGTCAATGTAAGAAAAGGCAATGGGTTTTCTGTAAATTATGTCATATGGATCACACTATGTCAGGAATGTATTTTGCAAGTAAGCATGAACATGTTCTGTGTGTGCTTCAAGCAAGCTGGCTAAGTTTTATTTCAAGGCAAGAAATAATTATTTCAACACCCAGAGAATCACAAAATCAAAGCAATCACAATGATATTTTCTTGAATACACCAAAGAAATTATGAATTAACTGTTTTTAGTGAGAGAATCAGTCAGTTCCAACAAGGACAGATGCCACAGAACAAATCAAGTATGTCAGAAATAATATGACTAGCAGGCAAAATGAGAAGGGCCAAAAAACCATTGTCCATTTTACTACAAACTAATATGCATATCAGTTATATTTTGTAAATATTACTGATTATAAGCTTAGGAAATTGTATTTTTGTTGAATGTGATTACCATAACTGGAATAATGTGTCATAGTGACAGTAAATCCTATTTATTTAACCTCAATCTAACATTTGGACATCAGAAGAAAGTACTTCCTCACAATGTCTTAACTGCCTCTTCAAGATTTCCTTTAAAAACAGCAAGTTCTTTCCTTCAGTCTAATCAAAACAAACTGTGGTTTAAATTGTGCTCCAGGCTTGCCACTTTCCAACATTCTGTAATCTATTCCCCAATTAACAAGCATAATTCTCCTTTTTCATTTGTTCTTTACAAAAGCCAAGCCTCCACAATTCTGGCCAGATACTTGTTGTCTGCTTTCTTGATCGTAGTCAGAAATAATATTTACAGCAACTATATATTCTTAAAAGTTTAAGACAAAGAAAAGCAAATCCCTTATGGTCAGTGATTCCTTTTCAAACGTAGGTCAGCACAGATAGCCTTGAAAACTGCTGCATGTCATCCAGTAAAATGATATCCAATTCACAGGAAAGTTACAGCTCCAAGAGTACAATAGAACATGGGTTCCCCACATCTGGTAACCAGAATCATGTTCACATTCAACATAAATTTCCTTCCATCTTGGCTTTCAGCTAATGTTATTCCAACCTGAGCATTGTCATCAGCAGATGTGCCCCCTCACTTAACCATTAAAACTTTTTCCAAATCTCTAATCGTGAGTGTTGTTAAGCTGCAGGATAAAAAAACAAAAATCTGTCAGTAAACACAGCTTCAGCTTCTTAAGTTCCTCTGTCATTCTCATTCCAGTCAATGTCAGAGTAATTGCAGTTTCCTATGATCAATGTTCTAGCCCAAGTACAGTTCTCCATCTGCATAAATATTTCCTGATGAATCTTTTCACCTAACCCTGGGAGATCAGTAATTGTTTTCAATTATAATTATTTTACCATTTCAGTCTTTAGCCTCAAGCTCAAGGTGTGTCTGAGTTGCCATCCATGTGAATGTTACTCTGTTTTCAGCATCATGTCCTTCCTCATTTAGACTGTCAAATCTCCTTGTCCTTTCTAAGTGAGAATTGCCTGTCCTTAAACTGTGTGTCTGGGTAATCTAATATTACAGCCTGTTTCCTGAACTGGCCACATTTCAGTTACTTCAATTACATCAGATTTGTCTTTAAGCAGCAGATGTCCTTGCTCTTCCAATCTTGTTTGCTGCTTCCCTCCTTGCCTCAACTTGCCCTCAAGCACACAAAATATTCAACTGCTAAACAGTAAACAGAAGCTGATCTGCCTCATTCAAGCATTTTTCATAGATGGAAGAGGAGGTTGTTGTGCTGTCATTAACTCTGCAAAACAGAAATCTAGGATCTTATATCAGATAGGGATTAGCCCCCATTTCAACAATAGGAGGTGCTCAGTAAAACCTTCTAACACAGCCAAGGCAAACTAATGTTACATGGGAAGAGCTTTCCCATATTTGTACCTCATGTAAGCTCCTAGACAGTCAACTCTAACTTTTCCCAACTAGAGGGAGGCCCATGTATCAGTTGTGGAAGAGCATTTCTATCAGTTTCTGGTCACCAGCTGCTGAAAGTGAGAACAAACATCAATGCACCTGTGAAAAGACAGGTCTGAAACTCACAGATGGAAATTTTCACTTTACTTGGGTGTTTCTGGATCTCAAAGCCAGACTCTTTGCCATGCAGTTTACAACCTAGGTTTATCCATTTATTTCTACAAATATGTCTGCATAGTATGTCCTTCCTTTGTCCTTAGGCTGGAACAATTACAGTCCATCTGTTGCTCTGCCTTTTATTCCCAAGGGCTGGGGCATGTAGCCTTATATTTTCTGTTTTACGTCTCCAAGAACCCTGACTGTACTAGTGCTACCACTCTAAACACCAGAGGCCTTCTCTCCTGGTCTGGGGAAATACAGCTTTACAACCAAGCTCATCAACATTAGTAATAAAAATGGCATAAGGTTTTCCAGCTCACACAGTCACTGCACATTTTGCCTCATTTTTATTTTACTTGAATACATGTATTGCATATGCATTAAGCAGGCTACGCCAGAAGCATCATTCCAGAAACATATTTAACTCGACAGCCTGCTCAAGTGGAACAGCAGTGTTACTCAGTACATAATGGACTGAAAGTCCTACCAGAGCAGAGACTTCCAATGGAAGTTTTCCTTCCCCTCTCTGAACTACCCGGAACAGAGGAATTGATATTCTCTGCCTCAGTTTTGAACAACTCATCACCATGTTGGAGATAAAGTTAATGTAGTCAGGGTATGACAACCCAGATGAAGGACAATTTTGTTTCTCAGAATATGCAAAGAAGAGTAAAATTATGATCAATTTTCTGCAAGCTAACAGAAACAAACCAAGCTCTCTGTGTATGTTTGCTCTCACTGGTATTACCTTCTGAGCTACCGTGTATTAAATTTAAATTTTTCATCTAACGCTTTCAAATATCACAGCAATGGAATGTATGAATTTGTCCTTCTGTAATTTCTTTCATATGAAAAGTACGTTTTCTTGCATTTATTTAAAAAAAAAAAAAAGAACATTTGGCATTTTAAGTGCCTACAAATGAGTTGAAAGGATGCCAAAAACCATACATGTTAGGAGCATGATTGAACATCCTACAACTGAAATACCTGAAATACAAGTGGCACTTACTGAAAAAGCATCAGGGGGTTTTCACTGTGGCAACTCTGAGGGAACAATAAAGTACCTTGAAGCCCTGAGAAAGCATAGTCAGGTACATGACCACATAGTAAATTTAATTCAGTAGAAGTAAAAAAGAATATTATTAGAAATATATATTTTTTTCTCTTCTTTTCACAAGTCTAAGCAATTTCTAGGGCTGAAGAGGAGCATAAGTTAGCAAGGTCGTGGATACTGTGAATATAAAATGTCTAACTCATTTTAGCTCTTTTGCACTCTATAAATGGTAGTTAAATAATCCTCACAGCTCCCAGGCTAAATAATGAGCCAAATTTTACAGGTGGAAAACTTCCAGCTTAGGTGCCCAATCTGACACGGGCAGAGGTATTCTTTTTCATTTAGCTACCCACACTGGAGCAGAAGATACCTTGCCTTGATGAAAGTCAGATATAAGAGATGGAAAATAAAATCCAGGCCTGAAATTTCTGTCTTCCTCCTTTTTTTGTGAATAAGACAGCAGAAGAAGATGGGAAAATTAATTTTGAGAAACATCTTGAGGAGCAGTGTGCTGTGTCCCCATGTGAGGGGTGGGTCTGTTCACTACCAGTTAACTCAGATTTCCTTTTCTGTGGTTAGTTTGTCTCTCATTACAAGGTCAGACTTGCTGCAGGGATGGGAAATTGCAGTCCCAGTGCATTTATATCATTATACTGTTAACAAAATTCTCTCAGAACCAGCACTCTACTTAGAGCAGAACAAGACCCATCTGAAACGAGTAAAGCTCACTAATCTTAGTTTTGTTTCTTTCACAGGTGCCAAGAGCCAGATCAAAGACAACTGTACTGCATTCCAAACTGCCCTGATTCCTCCCAGCTCACCTAGCTGCCCAGAACAGCGGATATCTCTGCAGTTTCCCTGAGGGTCACTCATAATAAGAGGTAATTTTGTCTCACTTAAATGCACTCTCAGACTGTAACTAGAACACAAGTTCTTGCAGAAAGATCTACCTGGCCTGCCTTTATGGATTATAGTGGCTATTCTTAGTCCTAACTGCCCAAGAAAGATAAGGCAAATGTCACTTTTACCTCACGCTCACAAATATTTTCGGTTGCTAGAAAGCAGATGTTATTTCCCTCCTTAGGATAGGTGGTTTCCTTGGTTTCCTGGCAAGAAATACATCTATTTAC